>NC_077232.1:178894088-179234439 GCF_027887165.1 Monodelphis domestica | reverse complement strand
ATGGGGGTGTAATAATGAGCATAATTCACTGGGAATATGGTATAGATGAAACACTTCGAAAGACTCAATATCTCTGATTAATGCAGTGACTAACTCTCATTCCAAAGGGTGATGGATGGGATATACATTTCTGGACAATTTGGGAATTTGATTTCCTTGACTACACATTTTTTCCTTTTTTTATTTAAAATTGGGGGTGAAGAGGGAAAGTAAGAAAATAAATGATTGTTAATTGAAATGTTTAAAAAATGACTTTAAAAAACTAAACTAAAAACTCTGTGAGGCTTCAGGCACATAGACTGAGTTAGAGAATATTTCCAAGGCCCTCTTCCAGCTCCGCAGAAGAACAAGCTCTGTCTGGACTGGTAAGGCCAAATCCGCCTGGTCTGGGCTCTTTGCCGCCTGCCTCTGTGATTTGCTCAGTGAGCTGTCTTTGCCAGGAGAGCCTGAGTCATGAAGACCAACACATTCCACAGGGGCTGGACAGCCTCTCTTGATTATTACTTTGCCTTTGTTATATCCAACACCTGGTTTCAGTTTAAAAGCCCAAATTAAACCTTATGGTCCTGAGGGGAAAAGGAGGAGTCAGAAAACAACAGAAGTTCAAAATGAACTAAGTCTAGGTTAGAGAAGGAATGAAAGAGTGTTTACTACATCTCTTGAAACAGTGCAGCCCAATGGAAAGAGTAAGAGAAATAATTGCCTAGCTTTAATGGAATAGGGTGCATTTTAGTTCCGTTTGGAGCCATTTCAGTATTTCCCTAATCTATGCTAGGTTTAGTAGAAAGAATATTGGAGTTGGAGGCAGCAAAGCCTTGAGTTCAAATCCCATCTCTGACATCCGTTTGGTATGTGACTACAGACAAGTCATCTAAGCTCTCAGGCTCAGACCTACAAAATGAGAGAACCGCATTTGCAAAGATAAATGATTTTGAAGAACCTGAAATCCCTCATCAATTCAGTGACCAAGCATGATTCCAGAGAACAAGTGATGATCCAGAATTTCTCTCTCCTGCAGAGAAATTATAGATTCAAGACACAGATTGAGACATACATTTTTGGACATGGACAAGGTGGGATTTTGTTTTGTTCAATTATCCATACTAGTTGCGGGGGATTTGTTTTTCTTTCTTTTTTGTTTTAAGTTGGGCGAATGGGAAGTATTGAAAAGAAATGCTTATTAATTTAAAAATAAATTCAAAAGGAAAAAATAAGAATGATTTTAGTGCCCCTACCAGCGTTGCTATGAGGATCAAGTGAGAAGGACACAGAACTATAAGTAGAAGGGCCAGGATTCCAACTGATGCCCTCTCAATCCAAATTCAGTACTCTTTCCATGAGACCTCACTCAAAAACTATGAAGTGCTGTATCAATGCCACCTCTCATTATGAAAGATTCTTATATTCATTCATTCATTCATTCATTCATTCATTCACAAACATTTTTTGAACATCAGCTTTGTGCAGAACACCTCACTGGACACTGGAGAGATAAAAACTTTCAGAAAGACATAATCTCTGCCCTCACAGAGTTAACAGTCCAGTAGGGGATTGGCAACCAATTGTTCTATAACACGGGATTATTTGCAAAGTGATTCACCCTTTTTTAGAGTAGCTTTTTAGGAGACTAATAAATGTGAGCAGATCCAATTTTGCTATTTTTTTGTAAGAAAATATAATTTCTTTTCATATAGCTGTTGAAACTAGACATAAATAAAACTCCTTCTATCCTTTTTCCTCTAAGTTTTTAAAGTTTATTTTTATTTCTCAAGTTATATTTTAATAATCTCAATATGCCTTAACCCATTGAATCCATTCTTTTAAATGATAAACAGACCTTCCAAAATTTCTATATATAGTCCTGAAAAACAAATTCCAGCATTAGCCAAGTTCAAAAATTTGACATCTCCTTATCAGCAAGACTCTTGACAGAGCTCTTCTCCCCCCTTTAAAATTTTTTTAATACTCCTTGATCTTTACAACCACCATGATTTTTCTAACTTACCTCTCCTCCCACATACTATATGGAAGAAAAGCAGTTCAAGCAAAATCAAAATTATATTTTATAGCATATGCAACTTTCCACTCTCATATCCTATCCCCACCCACACTGAGAAGGGAATTGTTTAATTATCATTTCTCTGTGATTAAGATTGATCATTGCTATTGATCTGATTAACAATGATTTTTGAAACTAGAACTAGAGTTCAGTTGCAGAACTGGGATTTGTAAATAGCAGAGGCTCAATAAATATCTATTGGATATTTGGAATGAGCAAATGAATGAACCAATAATTATCCTCAATATCATGATTTCCTTTTCCTTGCAGGATCAGACTTAAGTTCTTAAGCAAGTGAAATGTGCTAGTTAGAAAAGGTGATTGATTACTGTTCAATTTAACATTAAGTTCTGTAACTAATTAGGTACAAGGTTTTCATATCTTTGCCTGAGATTCTCTAAAAGAATTAGGATCAAGGGTGATGGGGGTGGGGCACATGCAAGTAATGGTGGGGACACCTAATGGAAGGACCCTCTACATCTGAGTGTGCTATGATGTAGAATCTTAATTGAATCCATATTAAGTGATCAGAGAAATTAGATTGGCTAGCTTACAAGAAATTCATCTGGGCAGTCTTGAAAGAAAAAACAAAAATCCATTCAGGATGGTGTGTGATTTTTAAGGCTTTCAGTACCTACAAGGTTTATTAAGGAAAACAACAGAAACTAGTATATTCCATTTATCCCAAAAATGGAGTGGATAAAAATTCTTATCTGTAAGTCATATGGAAAAAATTACTTGGCATACAATGGACAGGTTTAGTTATATAATTTTTTAAAATTCTGTTCAATCAAAAATAATATTAATATCACCACAATAAAATGAAAATTAACAGGGGAAATTGTGACAAACATCTAAGATAAAATTCAAAATTCAAATGAATTAAATAGTATTCTTTAAAGGAAATATTCAGTCTTGAATGGATAAAGGATATAAAAAATGTGAATAATTAAGAAAGAAAGGAAGGAAGGAAGGAAGGAAGGAAGGAAGGAAGGAAGGAAGGAAGGAAGGAAGGAAGGAAGGAAGGAAGGAAGAAACAAAGAAAACAGAAACAAAGAAAGAAAGAAAGAAAGAAAGAAAGAAAGAAAGAAAGAAAGAAAGAAAGAAAGAAAGAAAGAAAGAAACATTGAGGGAAATTTGACTTCATCAATAATCAAAGAAATTCTCATTAAAGCAGTTATTTAGTAATAATCTATACCAATGAAACAGATAGAAATAAATGAAAACGCCATTGGGAAACAGGAACACACGTACATTGCTGATAGCACTGCAGACTTCTCAATATACAACAAAAGTCATAAAACTGAGCCTTTGACAAAACAATACAACTATCATATACCTCAAATATAGTAGGGCCCCCTTCTATGTGGGGGATATGCTCTAAAATCTTTCATGGATCACTGGAACTGTAGATATAAGTGAACCCCTATTGACCCTATATATATGCACTCTTTCTTCCTGCTCCTGCCTTCCCTTAGGGTTCTACTGCCTCCCACCACCCCCACACCCAACTAATAAAGTGAACATGAAAGCAGAGGAGACCTCCTCATTCATTGGGGGATCTCCAGCACTTTGAGGTGAACTGTATATAATATTAAAAGTACTAGCTGTACAAAGATACTTACAGCTACATTATTAATAATAGTAAAAATAGAAACCAAATATCTAATAGTGTTGGGAATAATTACTCTAATGTAAAACTAAACCACTTTTTTTTCCATAGGAGTAGTTTTTGGTGATTTTACCAGTATAAGGAACTCTCTGTAGAAACTCCCTCCACCATGCGGATCAGAGCACTAAGAGGTTAAGCTAAATGACTTGCCCAGAGTTACTGCAAAAGTTATCAAAGGGAAAACAAGGCAGAGTGTAAAGAACATTGTCTGGGGAGTCAGAGGACCTGGGTTCAAATTCTGTCTTTGTCACTTACAACTTATGTGACCTTGGGAAATTCACTGGCCTCTTCTTTAAAACTTCCTCATCTGTAAAATCCTGAATTCAAACAATCCACTAGCTTTAGCATCCCTAGAAGCAGGGGTGTGCCTCATGCCTATATATCATGAATACTTTCTTCAAGAAGAAAAGTCAGGAAGTTCTAAACAAGGTGACCACACAATAATGGAAAGGGAAGGTCTACCTTTGAGCTCTCCTTCCAGTTTTTGATCTATGATCTTAAAAACTTAAGGCTTCCCAACTTCCAGATCAGATCTCTTATCTACCATACCACACTGCCTCAGAGGATCATTAAAATCAGTCCCTTCTATAAAACACCAATAATTATCTCTGATTAGCTGCTGCAACTATAGTCTCCAACTAACAAAGTTATTTTGAAGCAATTTATCCCAACCGGGAAATACTGAACAACAACAACAAAAAAAAGGTCAATTCCAGGTTGTCCTCTTAACATTTGTTCCCTGCCCACCTATCTAGATTCATTTTGCCCCTTCACATTCTCCATTTCAGCTAGTCTGCCCTATTTGTTGTCCCCCAAATGATGTATTCTATTTCCTGCCTTGGTGCCTTCATGCAGACTATCCTCTATTTCTAAAGTACTCCCCTTCCTAATTTTTTCCTCTTAGATTCCTTAGCTTTTTTCAAGGTTCAGCTCAAACCTTCCCTCTGATAAGAGCCACTTTTGAACTCCTCACTTGTTAATGATCTTTCACTTCTCAGATTATCTTCTAATTATCTGTTTACATGTTGAATACCTCAGCAGAATTAAAGCTCTTTGAGGGCAAGAAATGTGTTTGGTTTTGCTTTTGCTTTTATAGTTTTATCACTTAGAACAGTGCCCTGAGAAAAAGAAATACTTGCTAAAGTGAATTGTGTAATGCTATTTAAAAACTTTAAAGCTATATATACACACCATGGTTATTACTATCATCATTGTTACTACTATTTTTTAATTAAAGCAAAAACGCTACCCCAATACCTTATTGTGGTTGGGAGGTGACCCTAGAGTTCTAGAATGCTATTCTAAAATAATACAAGTTCAAAGAGATTCCCTCATGATAGAATGTTCCAGCCAAAAAGTTGGGTCTGCTTTCTGGGGAGCAGCCTAGGTAGGGATAGAAAAGTTAGTTATTAGATAAAAATTTCTCTAGCATGGATGGCCAACCATGAAACAAAGTAAAGTACAAAATGCCTTTCCATCCTGTATAGTTTCCTCACACTTCTCCAGGGACCCTGATGAAATGGCAGAAAAGGAGGGCCAAGGACGTTGAGAATCACCTCATTTTGGAGTACCCATAAATATTAACTTAATAGCTGGCCCTGCAAATGTTCAATAATCACCAACGTTCTTGCTATGAACTAAACCAAAGGAATACAAAGCTAAATGGAAGGAGAGCTGACAAATTTCCTTTGCCGGGGCAGACAAAGGAATTGGTAGCATGGGTTTTATGATACATCCCAAAACAACAAGAAACATCCCTAAATGGAGCATTTGGTTCTTTCATTTCATTGCAGTGCTAGTCATAATGAGCACAAGCAAAAGACCATAATGAAAATAATTGCAACTTATATGACAACAGCTACTAGAGAGGATGTGAAGGCAGAGGAATTCTACAAAGAACTCAATAAAACTTCCCCAAATCAAATCAGTATAATAAATATGCTGGAAAAAATATGACAAGATCAAGAAACATAAGACACCAAAGTCTCACAGAGGCTTCATTCCTGTATATAATGAATGCTTTCTTCAAAAAGAAAGACAAGAAGAGTTCAAGACAAGGTGACCACATTATAATATCTCAAATAATTCATTTACTATTTTTTTTGTTTGAAATTGGGTCTTTGTGTCTTGCCCAGGTTGTATATGCAGAAGCCATTCATAGGCTCAGTTCCAAAATTGATTGGCACAGATTTAAACAACTCCGATTCTCTGACCTAAGCCAGTTTGCCCCTTCTTAGGCAGCCTGGTGGCCTTCTACTTCCCAGAGCTCACCATATTGGTGCCCATCTTTGTGCAGACATCTGATTGGTTTTAGTTCTATTAAAGCTCAGAACTCCCAAATTCAAACAATCCACTAGCTTCAGCAGCCCTAGAAACAGGTGTGTGCCATGACACCCAGTAATTCATTTTAACAGGTTACCAATGGGTTACCAATGTAATAGTCATTTGAAATTGAACTCTATGGGGAAAAAAAAAACTGCATGTAAAAAAAAAAAACATGTTGGACAAAGATCAAAATCAACATTAAATTGAAGATTTTTTTTAAAAAAGTAAAGATATAATTAAAGTAGATACATTTTGACCTAAAGAAGTTATTTATGAGTATCTCTTTAAAAAAGGAGAAATGTGGTACAATCGAAGGTAATGGACTTCTCCATTAGTGGCAATGCAATGTCCCTGAACAATCTGCAGGGATCTAAAAAACACTATCCACAAGCAGAGGACAAACTGTGGGAGTAAAAACACAGAGGAAAAGTAACTGCTTGACTACAGGGGTGGAGGGGATATGACTGAGGAGAGACTCTAAATGAACACTCTAATGCAAATACCAACAACAGGGAAATGGGTTTCAGTCAAGAATACATGTGATACCCAGTGGAATCATGGGTCGGCTATGGGAGAGGTGGTGGGAGGAGGGGGGAGGAAAAGAAAATGATTTTTGTTTCCAATGAATAATGTTTGGAAATGACCAAATAAAATAATGTTTAAAAAATAAAATAAAAAATAAAACACTTTAAAGCATAAAAAAAGGAGAAATGAATATAGAATCAGGTGTCAACTTGTAATATCACCATTTCCTTAAAAAATTTAGCCACTGCAGAGTAATCACCACAACAAGGAAATCAAGATGGACCAGAAAATGCCTCAGTCAATAGACATTTGATCTTTCCAAGCAGAAAGATATGGAAGCCAAGGGTTACCCTGGTTTGGGACATAAACTCATTTGTAAAATCTCATGCAAAAGAAAGGGAGGGGGCAGTTATGTGGCTCAGTAGACAGAAAGCCAGTCCTAGAAATGGGAGATCCTGGGTTCAAATCTAGACTGAGACACTTCCTAGTTGTATGACCCTAGACAAGTCATATAATAATACCTATTATTAAATCAAAAGGAGGAAGAGGAGGAAGGAGAGGCAAAAGTAGGTACTTAACTAGCTAATCTGTGGCTATCATTGTGGGCCTTGCTACTTTCCACCAAAGGTCTAGTCAGCAACATTCACAGCACACCAAAGACCCCCACTTCCTTCTTAGATCACCTTATAAAGTCTTCTCTACCCACTAACTCTCATGTCACATATCAGGAACCAACCATAGTTTCTTAGTTTGCCTGGGTCACCCAGGGGGGCATTGTTCTGCTGGGTCAAGATATTCTTGACTCCTTTACTTCCTGTCTCATGACTCTTAGCTTCCCTTGGTGGTGGCTCATCTATCTCAATTTACTCACTTGTATTTGGCCTCCAGGTGACATCAAGAGAGCAGCAAGGGAGAGAAAGAAATTTACTTTAGACAGCATCAATAATATTAATAAGTAATCTTGGAGAAAATATTGGGTTTTTTCCTTCACCACTACCATCACCACCACCTTCATCTTTGGTCCGAACCTTAGATTCTGCTGCTATCTTTTGGGTCAGTATTTACTGAGAGTTGCCTGAAGGCAAGAAGGGGTTAAATAACTTGTTTATGATCAAATAGCTAGTATATGTCAGATCATAAACAAGTCATTTTGTTTTTTAAGATTTCCAGGAGAAATGGCCTATGGTGCTATTGGGGAGTCTGAGTCATTAGAAAGTAAGCTTTTTGAGTTCAAAGACTAGTTTTGGTTTTACTTTATATCTCCAATCTTCAGTTCAGTGTTTGGCATACAATAGAGGTTTATTGTTTGGTTGACTGATGTTCAGGCAGGATGAACCAAATTTGCATATCTTGATGTTTCTCCCCCTTCTCCATTCCCACATTTCCATTTCCTGACCTCCATCTCAAACACAAAATGGTTATGGAAAGGTTCCTACTTGACTTGAAATGATCCTCCTTTTTGGAGCTGAGCTTCTCATGGTTCCATATTTTGCTGATTTTGATCGGGTATCTAGAATGGAGGCAGAGATATTTATTATAAAAATTGTCAGAGATTATGTGAGAAAATAAATCTATTCAGGTCCTAAGTATTTTATTTCAAGAAGTCCTGGGGGGCAGAGCCAAGATGGAGGAGTAAACTAGAGCTGATCCATGTCACCATGAGAATCCTCTCTGACAAAGATTAAAATGTAGCCACAAAACAAATACAGGAGTGAAAGAACCAAAAAAGAGACAGGGTGAAACAACTTTCAAGAAAAGAAAAACCCAATGGCGAGTTTTGAACTTACCAAAATTTTTCTGTGTTGCGGTGATACAAACATCAGGATGCACAACCTGGTGCATCTGGAGGGGGAAAAAAGTGATAAATCATTAAGGATTCCAATTTGAATATAAAATCTAACCTAATTCCTTGCCATCAATTTCTCATGTCAAAAGAAAGTCTCAGACTTGGTCCTAGACCTTTTCCTTTTCTCTATCTACACATTCTCCTCCATCAATGATATCATTATGCCTGTGAGTTGAATTATCTTTCTTAAGATGACTCTCAGAGCTACCGACACAACTCAAAGTTTCTCTCCTAGCTCTTGTCTTTTATTATCAACTACTCCCTGAACATTTGAATTAGATACCCCATAAGCTTCTCAAATTTAATATGTCCAAAACAGAACTCATTATTTTTCCCAAAAAATCTACCCTTTTTCCAGCCTTTGTTATTTCTGTAGGGATGCTAATAATTAACAGCCATCAATAAAATCTTCCCCTTTTTTTTTTCAGGATGAGGAGAGGAAATTGGGAAGTAGAAGAAAGAGAAAATGTATTTTCATTCATTGAAAAAATAAGATTTGATTTAAAATGGTTCTAATCCTACCTTCTGCAGAAGCCCTTTCTACTTCTTTCCAGAAATTATTTCCTTCCCTTCTGAAATTACGTTTCATCTGTTTTATATATATCCTGTTTGGATTTAGTTATTTATATATGTCTCCCTCAGTACAATGAATACAAAGACTGTTTTTGCCTTTCTTTACCTAGAGTCTTCTACAATGCTTGGTAAACAGTAATAAAGGTTTGTTGACCATCTGACATTGAGTTCAATCATCTATACTTTTGACTCCTATATAAAATAAGAATCATGATCCTGGGACATTTAGTTCTCAAAATCCTGTCTTTTTCCTGAGACTAGGCTAGTTAATACAGGAAAATGCACTGATTGTTTTAGAAATTTTGCCTAATATCCACTCACTGGCAAATTGGGTATTCAGAAGATGGTTACTTTCTCTCTTTGAGGGGTCTATGGGTAGCCCTGAAGGGTTAGAGAGGTTGTGTCTCTTGTACTTTAACTCCAGAGATCCCACTGTTATGTTTCCTATACTGTTTACCCTTATTTTAGGAGATTCTCTTTTCCCTGTGAAAAAGAATAAACTTAAGGCTAAGAATGATAAAACAAAAAAAGATTACATACAATTGAAAACCCAGGAGAAATACCTAGGAGATAGCAAGAAAATACCTAGGTTCTCTTGATGCATTCAAGTCACTAGGCCCAAAAAAAAATCACATTGTAAAGTACAGAAAAAATAGTCTAATACAATTATTTAGCCACGTGAGTAGTCTTTGAAAGACTATGGAGGGCAGTAGAGATAGTCCAGTATTGGAACCATGAAAACGTTTCACTAATTTTCAAAAAAGGGAAGCAACTGAAGTTTTTCCAAACTCTAATCCAGTAACCTGGATTTCATTTAAATTTCTCTCAAAACTCCATAGCATACTCTTAAAATGTTTTGCAAACATTTGGAAAAGGAAACAATCACCAAGACCTTTCCAAAGAAGGTCATATGTCAGAGTAAGCTCATTTCCTTTTTAAACTGGGTTAGCAAAATAATAGATCAAGAGAATGTAATAGACAAAGTTAATCTAGATTTCAGCAAAGTACAAAATGGAGAGATGTGTGGTATAAGATAGTATATTTAGATAGGATTAGAACTGGTTCAATTAGGCAATCTAAAGGGTAAGTATTAGTGGTTCAATATCAATCGGTCCTTAGCCCTGTTATGTTCAACATTTTTATCATTTACATAAAGGCATAAATGGTAGAATTGCCAAATTTGTGATCATCACAAAAGTCAGAGGACACCAAACATGGAGGGTGATGGTAAGCATTTAACAAGATCTCAAAGGGGTAGGATGATGGGACAAATCAGAACGATAAATATAAAGTATGATATTCAGATTCAGAAACTCAACTTCACAAGTAAAAGAATAAGGGAGATGTGGCTATCTTATCAATTTTAATGGGCTGTGAAATTGACATGAAGTGGCAATAAGAAGAGAGCGCTCCCAAGCTAATGCTATTGTACCTGCATTGACCAGAATGCTCTGGTCAGATCACAGCTTTATTGTGTCAGATTCAGGACATCTCATTTAGCCATGATATTGCTGAAATTGAGGGGGCATGTATACAAAGACTATAGAGAGGTGAAGGATGATTTGACATCATTCCTAGGGACACGGTTAGTCTGGAGAAGGGAAGATATAGGAAGGACAATTTTATAGCTATCTTCAAGTATCTGAAGAGCAGTCATGTATTAGAAGGATCTAGTGGGAAAATGGCTCTAGAAGGGGAAATGGGAAGAATCAGGGCAAGTTATAAAGAGGCAGACTTTGTTTTGATGTAATGAAAGATTTCTAAACAATTTAGAGTTGTCCAAAAAATGTAATGGGTTGCCTTGGAAGATAGTAGATTCCTACTCACTACAGATGTTTCAGCAAAAGGCTAGATGGCCAAATGTTAGGAATTCAATTCACTGCAATTAAGAGATATTTATTAAGTGTCTACCATATCCCAAGCACTGTGCTAGACTCCAGGGATATGAAAGCAAAAATGGGACAATAACTGTCCCCAAGAGCCTTATGTTTTACTGAGAGATAAAACATACATGAAGGAGATTTTTGTATAAGTGATTCTTATTCAGCAGCACGTGAGATTTCTTTGATCTCTAAGATTCTGTGATTTGGTGTTGGCAACAGGGAAGTGGTAGTATCTGAAGAGGACACTGAAATAAGAGTCTAGGGACAAAATAAAGATCAGCAAAACTGATGGAAAAGGACAGTGAATAGAACAAAACTTCGTTCACAGAGTTTGATGCCATTTGCCATGCTCATCAAAGTCCTGTAACTACCTTAAACCCAAGTACAGAGATTATTTCTATCCATTTAATATCTCCAAAGGGCCACTATTGGAGGATCTGTATACCTCCACTCCCTCTAAAATAGAGGGAACTAGAAGGTGTTCAACATCCAACTTAGAAAAAAAAAGTGTTTCAACTAACCAGAAAATTCAATTGACCTGAAATGGTGATTCTCCATTGTGGCTAAATGACGTATTACTGTAGTGCTACACACTTGACAAAAGAGGAAATGGATTCAGAGTGCAGATTAAAGCAATTTTTGGACATGGCCAGTGAGGGAATTTATTTTGCTTTCCTCTATATATCCTTTATATATTTGTAATAGGAGTTTTGTTTTTCTTTGGGGGGGGGGATGATAAAGAAGGTGTGAAAAAATAAAATTAATTTTAAAAAATATCATTACAAATAGACAGCATAGTTAGTTCATGCCTTTAAGAAATCTAATTGGAGCAGGCAGAGCTTATAGGCATGGAACATTCACATTTTTTATCTACCAAATGAGGAGATTAGACTAGAAGACCTCTAAAGAATCTTTCGGTTCAAATTCCTGTAGTCTCTAAAGAATTCTTTTACTGAGCAATAACATAAATGTTTTTATTAGAAATGCTTAACTGAGTCTGAAGTAAAAATATTCTTGGACCTTGGGTAAATCACTTAACCTCTAAGGGCTTCCATTTTTCTGCACATACATTTGGGAAAATAATCTCCTCTTTCTACCTATCTCCAAAGGGCACTGAGAGGCAAAATAAGATATTGAGCCTGAAGTCTTTCTGAGCTTCTTCCAAGTAGCAAAGTGCTATGTAATTATACTCTTTGCCATTTCTTCTTGAGAAATAAGACAGAGACAGCAAAGGGGAACAGGAGGGAATGAAGAAGCCCCAGTGCTAGAATAGCAGAGGTATATGAAGCTGGGTCCTATGTAGGGTTTGGAATATCTTAAACTCAGAAGATGCTAAGATCATGAAGAATCCCTCCCTCATTTACTTTAGCCCCAGTTCTAGCCTAGAGGAATGGCTAGTAGAGATACATAGGGGTGTGGTTCCTTGATATAAAAAGAAAGCGTTGCTACTGTTCCATTTTGCATTCTTGATTTGTCATCTGTTATTACATCCAATCCCCATGGGCTAGATTTTAGTCTGTTTCCCCACATTTATAGCACTTTATCTTCCATTGCTATGTGAACCATCTTCAATTTGTTCTTAGTACCACTTGCCAACATATTACTAACGGGGCAAAAGAGAGACAAATGGAGGATGTGACCAGGCTGCAGTACACAACAAATAGAGGACTATGAATAAGATGGGAATGGAGAATGTCATTAAAGAAATGTATAATGGAAAAAGAAGTTTATGTCATACGTCAAGAGTAAGGAATGGTCAACCTATATACTCCACTGGTATTCTCATGATGGACACAGACAAGAAAGGGGGGAGGGCAAAACATTTATGACCTGCATACTATGCACTAGGGATACAAATGCAAACAAGATAATTCCCACCTTCAAGAACCTTACATTCTACACCGACAAGGTGATAGATCTGGAAAATAGGGGGAGAAGGGATAATTTAAGAATAATTGGACTCCCAGAAAAGCCAGAAATAAACACCAAACTGGATATGGTGATACAAGATATAATCAAAGAAAATTGCCCAGAGATTCTAGAACAAGGGGGCAATACAGCCACTGACAGAGCTCACAGAACACCTTCTACACTAAACCCCCAAAAGACAACTCCCAGGAATGTAATTGCCAAATTCCAAAGCTATCAAACAAAAGAAAAAATCCTACAGGAAGCCAGAAAAAGACAATTTAGATATAAAGGAATGCCAATCAGGGTCACACAAGACCTTGCAAGTTCTACTCTGAATGATCGTAAGGCATGGAACATGATCTTCAGAAAGGCAAGAGAGCTGGGTCTCCAACCAAGAATCAGCTACCCAGCAAAACTGACTATATACTTCCAAGGTAAAGTATGGGCATTCAACAAAATAGAAGACTTCCAACTTTTTGCAAAGAAAAGACCAGAGCTCTGTGGAAAGTTTGATACCGAAAATCAAAGAGCAAGGAATACCTGAAAAGGTAAATATTAAGGAAAGGGGAAAATGTTATCTTCTTCTTTTACTCAAACTCTCTTCTATAAGGACTACATTTATATCAACCTATGTATACTAATATGTGGGGAAAATGTAATGTATAAATAGGGGGTAAAGAAAGACCAAATAGAATAATCATTCTCACACAAAGATTCACATGGGAAGGGGAGGGGAAGAAAACTCCTATAAGAAGGAGAGGAAGAGGGGGGGGGGGGTTTACTTAAACCTCAATCTCAGGGAAATCAACTCTGAGAGGGAAAAACATCCAGATCCATTGGGATCTTGAATTCTATCTTACCCAACAAGGGTAAGGAGAAGGGAAAACCAAGGGGGGGAGGGGGAGAGGGAGAACAAAAAGGGAGGGAAAGAGAGGGGGGAAGGGGAGGGAACAAAAAGGGAGGGACTAAAAAGGGAAACATCAAGGGAGGGGACAAGGGGGACTGTTTCAAAGTAAATCACTGGACTAAAAGGTAGAGCCGAAGAAGAATAGGTTAGAATTAGGGAAGGCAATCAAAATGCCAGGGAGTCCACAAATGACAATCATAACTTTGAACGTGAATGGGATGAACTCACCCATAAAACGTAGACGAATAGCAGAATGGATTAGAATCCAAAACCCTACCATATGTTGTCTTCAAGAAACACACATGAGGCGGGTTGACACCCACAAGGTCAGAATTAAAGGATGGAGTAAGACCTTCTGGGCTTCAACTGATAGAAAGAAGGCAGGAGTGGTAATCATGATATCCGATAAAGCCAATGCAAAAATAGACCTGATCAAAAGGGATAGGGAAGGTAATTATATTTTGTTAAAAGGGACTATAGACAATGAGGAAATATCATTAATCAATATGTATGCACCAAATAATATAGCACCCAAATTTCTAATGGAGAAACTAGGAGAATTGAAGGAAGAAATAGACAATAAAACCATACTAGTGGGAGACTTAAACCAACCATTATCAAATTTAGATAAATCAAATCAAAAAATAAATAAGAAAGAGGTAAAAGAAGTGAATGAAATCTTAGAAAAATTAGAATTAATAGACATATGGAGAAAAATAAATAGGGATAAAGAGGAATACACCTTCTTCTCAGCACCACATGGCACATTCACAAAAATTGACCATACATTAGGTCACAGAAACATAGCACACAAATGCAGAAAAGCAGAAATAATGAATGCAGCCTTCTCAGATCACAAGGCAATAAAAATAATGATTAGTAATGGTACATGGAAAACCAAATCTAAAACCAATTGGAAATTAAACAATATGATACTCCAAAATCGTTTAGTTAAAGAAGAAATCATAGAAACAATTAATAATTTCATCGAGGAAAATGACAATGGCGAAACATCCTTTCAAACCTTTTGGGATGCAGCCAAAGCAGTAATCAGAGGTAAATTCATATCCCTGAATGCTTATATTAATAAACAAGGGAGAGCAGAGATCAATCAATTGGAAATGCAAATGAAAAAACTGGAAAGCGATCAAATTAAAAACCCCGAGCAGAAAACCAAATTAGAAATCCTAAAAATTAAGGGAAAAATTAATAAAATCGAAAGTGATAGAACTATTGATTTAATAAATGAGACAAGAAGCTGGTACTTTGAAAAAACAAACAAAATAGACAAGGTACTGGTCAATCTAATTAAAAAAAGGAAGGAAGAAAAGCAAATTCACAGCATTAAAGATGAAAAGGGGGACAGCACCTCTGATGAAGAGGAAATTAAGGCAATCATTAGAAATTACTTTGCCCAATTATATGGCAATAAATACACCAATTTAGGAGAAATGGATGAATATATACAAAAATACAAACTGCCTAGACTAACAGAAGAGGAAATAGAATTCCTAAATAATCCCATATCAGAAATTGAAATCCAACAAGCCATCAAAGAACTTCCTAAGAAAAAATCCCCAGGGCCTGATGGATTCACCTGTGAATTCTATCAAACATTCAGAGAACAGTTAATCCCAATACTACACAAACTATTTGACATAATAAGCAAAGAGGGAGTTCTACCAAACTCCTTTTACGACACAAACATGGTACTGATTCCAAAACCAGGCAGGTCAAAAACAGAGAAAGAAAACTATAGGCCAATCTCCCTAATGAATATAGATGCAAAAATCTTAAATAGGATACTAGCAAAAAGACTCCAGCAAGTGATCAGAAGGATCATTCACCATGATCAAGTAGGATTCATACCAGGGATGCAGGGCTGGTTCAACATTAGGAAAACCATCCACATAATTGACCACATCAACAAGCAAACTAGCAAGAACCACATGATTATCTCAATAGATGCAGAAAAAGCCTTTGATAAAATACAACACCCATTCCTATTAAAAACACTAGAAAGCATAGGAATAGAAGGGTCATTCCTAAAAATAATAAACAGTATATATCTAAAACCAACAGCTAATATCATCTGCAATGGGGATAAACTAGATGCATTCCCAATAAGATCAGGAGTGAAACAAGGATGCCCATTATCACCTCTACTATTTGACATTGTACTAGAAACACTAGCAGTAGCAATTAGAGAAGATAAAGGAATTGAAGGCATCAAAATAGGCAAGGAGGAGACCAAGTTATCACTCTTTGCGGATGACATGATGGTCTACTTAAAGAATCCTAGAGATTCAACCAAAAAGCTAATTGAAATAATCAACAACTTTAGCAAAGTTGCAGGATACAAAATAAACCCACATAAATCATCAGCTTTTCTATATATCTCCAACACAGCTCAGCAGCAAGAACTAGAAAGAGAAATCCCATTCAAAATCACCTTAGACAAAATAAAATACCTAGGAATCTATCTCCCAAGACAAACACAGGAACTATATGAACACAACTACAAAACACTCGCCACACAACTAAAACTAGACTTGAACAAATGGAAAAACATTAACTGCTCATGGATAGGACGAGCCAATATAATAAAAATGACCATCCTACCCAAACTTATTTATCTATTTAGTGCCATACCCATTGAACTACCAAAATACTTCTTCACTGATTTAGAAAAAACTATAACAAAGTTCATTTGGAAGAACAAAAGATCAAGGATATCCAGGGAAATAATGAAAAAAAACACACATGATGGGGGCCTTGCAGTCCCTGACCTAAAACTATATTACAAAGCAGCAGTCATCAAAACAATTTGGTACTGGCTAAGAAACAGAAAGGAAGATCAGTGGAATAGACTGGGGGAAAGCGACCTCAGCAAGACAGTATACGATAAACCCAAAGATCCCAGCTTTTGGGACAAAAATCCACTATTCGATAAAAACTGCTGGGAAAATTGGAAGACAGTGTGGGAGAGACTAGGAATAGATCAACACCTCACACCCTACACCAAGATAAATTCAAAATGGGTGAGTGACTTAAACATAAAGAAGGAAACCATAAGTAAATTGGGTAAACATAGAATAGTATACATGTCAGACCTTTGGGAGGGGAAAGGCTTTAAAACCAAGCAAGATATAGAAAGAATCACAAAATGTAAAATAAATAATTTTGACTACATCAAACTAAAAAGCTTTTGTACAAACAAAACCAATATAACTAAAATCAGAAGGGAAACAACAAATTGGGAAAAAATCTTCATAGAAACCTCTGACAAAGGTTTAATTACTCATATTTATAATGAGCTAAATCAATTGTACAAAAAATCAAGCCATTCTCCAATTGATAAATGGGCAAGGGAAATGGATAGGCAGTTCTCAGATAAAGAAATCAAAACTATTAACAAGCACATGAAGAAGTGTTCTACATCTCTTATAATCAGAGAGATGCAAATCAAAACAACTCTGAGGTATCACCTCACACCTAGCAGATTGGCTAACATAACAGCAAAGGAAAGTAATGAATGCTGGAGGGGATGTGGCAAAATAGGGACATTAATTCATTGCTGGTGGAGTTGTGAATTGATCCAACCATTCTGGAGGGCAATTTGGAACTATGCCCAAAGAGCAACAAAAGAATATCTACCCTTTGACCCAGCCATAGCACTGCTGGGTCTGTACCCCAAAGAGATAATGGACACAAAGACTTGTACAAAAATATTCATAGCTGCGCTCTTTGTGGTGGCCCAAAACTGGAAAACGAGGGGATGCCCATCAATTGGGGAATGGCTGAACAAACTGTGGTATATGTTGGTGATGGAATACTATTGTGCTAAAAGGAATAATAAAGTGGAGAAGTTCCATGGAGACTGGAACAACCTCCAGGAAGTGATGCAGAGCGAGAGGAGCAGAACCAGGAGAACATTGTACACAGAGACTAATACACTGTGGTATAATCGAACGTAATGGACTTCTCCATTAGTGGCGGTGTAATGTCCCTGAACAACTTGCAGGGATCCAGGAGAAAAAAACACCATTCATAAGCAAAGGAAAAACTATGGGAGTGGAAACACCGAGAAAAAGCAACTGCCTGAATACAGAGGTTGAGGGGACATGACAGAGGATAGACTCTAAATGAACACTCTAATGCAAATACTATCAACAAAGCAATGGGTTCAAATCAAGAAAACATCTAATGCCCAGTGGATTTATGTGTCGGCTATGGGGGGTGGCGGGGGGGAGGAAAAGAAAATTATCTATGTCTTCAACGAATAATGCTTGGAAATGATCAAATAAAATATATTTAAAAAAAAAAAGAACCTTACATTCTAATCAAGAAAGATAATACATAAAGAAAAGCTAGAAAACAAAGATGTGTAGAGGATAAGGTACCCGTTCTGGGGGCAAGATAGCTGGCAAAGAGGTGAATCTGGAGAGTGAGTTGAGTCAAGAGTAATATCAAGAGAAAGTAAAGAAGGTTCTTGGAAAGTTGGTTGGATCCCTGGTGGTGAACTTATGGGAATATCTAGACAAGAATCAGACAGGATGGGCAGACATTGGTGGAAACATTCACATTAATGAAATTCCAGACCCATTTGAGAAGTTAAGTAAGCCAACTTATCAAGGTCTTACTGCCTTTGATCTTGGCTCCAAAATGTTTGCAATCTTGCCTCTCAACTTTAGATAACAACAGAATTTGGTTAGTGCACTTTCCTTTTAATTTCTAAGACACTGAATGCAGCCTCATTCAATGATTCCTCTTGGGCTGACACTAAATCATTAATAATCAGTTGGCTTAGAACTGGGTTTTAACTAGTTGGGAATTCAACTTAAACTGAGACCTTTCTATAGACCCTATATTTATCCAGTGTATTGTGAGAAGGTCATGTTAAATCTCTCATTAGTGTTAAATTATACTGCAGTGAAATAGGGATATGTGTATTTGGTTGACCTGTGCAAGAATTTGTGTTGCTTCGCTATGCATATTTGTTACAAGGGTTTTGTGTGTATGTGTATGTGTGTGTGTGAGTGTGAGTGTGAGTGTTTCAGTACATAAGAGATGTGAGAGGGAGAGAAAAGAAATGTTTATTAATTAAAAAAAGAAATTTAACACGAAATAAATTAAGCTATTCTTCCTTGTGCACTGATTTTGTTTTCCCTTCAAAGGAAAGTCTTAAATAAATCAGTGTTGGTCACTGAGTTGACCCTATTTTGTCATCACATTTTCTTCTTCCACAAACTTACAAAGTAGTTGCTTTGTTAACTTAAAATGATTTTAGTCAAATTTGGAAGAAAATTGACTAATTAGAACTCTTTTTAGCATGTTTTTTTTTTTCACCTTTTAAAGGAAGCATTTGAATTAAATGCGTTGACCAGAGTGACCTTTTCCATACTTTTGCCTATGTTTGCTCCACTTTACAAGGTCCCATTGCATACCAGCTTCAAATTTATCCTGGGACTGAGGACCAGAGTGGGGGTCTAAAGGTCATTTAGACTAATCCATTCATCTTGCAAAAGAGAAAACAGGTGTAGAGAGGGAAGTGACTTACTCAAGACCAAGTCTGGGAGCTGGGATTCATACCTCTAATTCCAACTCCAGTAGGCTATGGTGATCTGCTTCAAAGGCCTTCTCCTAGAAACTTCTGACTGTTTTATTATCCTCACTCATTCCTCCTATTTAGGCTCTAAATATCTGTAGCTAATGGGTGCTCACCATTCTCCATCCTTAGCCCCTCCCACAGAAATTTACTCAGTGGCCCCAATCCTTCCAATCAACTGACCACTTCCTCCAAAATTCTGCCGGCATTCTAAGCCTTTAATTATTGAAATACTCTAGCTCCTGAAAACACACCATGAAGTCTTCCTTGACTAACTCTAAGATTGGGCCATTTGATTCCATTTTTCCCTGTGTAAACATGAAATTCCATGACTCATGATTTGTCCCTCACCAGACTTTCACCAAAATTTTTTTAAAACCTTTCATGACTTCTTTACCATGTGAATATTTGCTCAAAACTTTTCTTACTGTTTAACATTTATTTGTTTTTAATTCCGCTTTATTTTGACTGAATATCTCTTATCTGTCTTTGTCAATAACCACCATTTAAGGGACTATCTGTCTAGCTTGCTTTGTACAGGACCCGGCTGCTAGTGTTCCCTGCCACCCCTGTACCCCAGAAAATATTATTTATTGACATGAAGTTTGCATTTATCCATCTGTGTACATATTATACTATTCCTCCGCCTCCTCCTCCCCTCCATCTCGCCCCTCAACAAAATGTAAGGTCTTTGAGGAGAAAGATTTTTTGAGGTTTTGTTTCTGTATTCTCGGCACCTATTACCATGCCTGGCACAAAGTAGTGCTTTAAAAAACATACTTAATGAAATGAATTAAAACACCCAAGACTATAAATATTTTTTGCTGATGGTAAAGTTTCCAGATGGCTGATCTTTTGTTGTTGTTTTAGCTGCAGAAAACATGGTGGGAAAGACTGAGAAAACAAGCCTTGGTGTGTGCTGAATAAAATGATTAAGGCTCCAAACAACTGCCAATAGTTTGGATGGGACCACTGCTATGTCTGAGATGAACCTTTGGAAGATTTGCAGGAGGCCATGAATAAGAAAAGCACAGGATTCCTAGCTGTGTGACCCTGGGCAAGTCACTTGACCCCCATTGCCTAGTCCTTACCACTCTTCTGCCTTGGAGCCAATACATAGTATTGACTCCAAGACGGAAGGTAGGGGTTAAAAAAAAAAGAAGAATTACACAGGAACAGGATCATACATCTATCCAAGCATTGAAGTATGAATAGAAAATAAAGGACAAAGAAAGTAAGGAACATATCTGAAAAGACAGGTACTGATTTCTAAAGTTGGTTGGTTTGGGTTGGCTTGTTGATTTGGATTTGGTTTTTTGTGTTCATTTTTGCTTTTCATCATTTCAAATAAGGAAAGCAATAAGGGGTGGTAAGGAGTAGGCTTCAAAACCAGAAAGACCTAGGTTCAAAATTCAACCCCTGACACATATTGACCATGAGACCTTGGACAAGTCACCTAACCTAAGTGCTCTAGGCACCTCTCTAAGACTAAAAGTTACAATGAAAAGACTGGTCCCTATTAGTAGAGCGAGTTTTCTCACTCTAAAGTTCCTCATTAAAATAAAATTATAGGTTTGATCCCTACCCATTCTGAACCACTATACAGTAACAAATACTTCCAACAACCTTTTCAAGTAATTTAATTATTTAAATAATATTTTATTATTTAAGAATAACAGAATAATATTTATTGTACTTCTAAGTTCTATCCAATAAAGGAAAAATGACAAAGTGTTTTACTTACCACCCGGTGATTAACATGCATTGAATCTTTAAAGAAACGAGTAATATCCGTACAGGTTGCTGGAAGACAAAATGAAAGAAAAAGAAGGCTGGCACTAAACCCAGTGTTCCCTTAGAGCTTCTCATGATTCCCCTGGAGGACCTGCCAACAAGCATTATATAGCATTTTCTCTGTTTTAGGGTATAATCATTAAAAGGTAAGATTAGTTTGTAGGAAAAGATGTTGCAGGAAAAAAAGACTTCTGAGAGTGGGGAATATTTTTATGTCTGAAACTCTTGTGTGACTCTCAACAAGCCAAGAAGAGAAAAATTCAAAAAGGAGATTCCATGTTATACAATTTAAAAAAAAATAAAATCTGATTGATGTATTTTGGTTTTGTCACTCACATTTTCCAATGTATCTCTCCTCCATCTCCTTTCCAGAAAGCCATTCCCAATAAAAAGTAAAGTGAAAAAGTCCAGCAAAACTAACTAATGTATTAAAAAGTATGTCATTATACGCACTGTTCCATAATGAACCAACTCTTGATTTACTATATTTATTCAGTAAGTAAAAGAAGGATTAAGTGTACTTTTCTTCCATTTCCTTCAAGAGACTTTTTCCTGATTCCCTGAGTTGTTAATTCTATCCTTCACATACACTCCCAAATAATTATCCTGTATTTATTTTGGATGTTGTATGTAACCCAGAGCTTAGGCTCACTGGCCTAAGTCTCTTTTCTTTGGTAGAGATTGATTACTTGATACTCCCTGCCTACACGCGGAGCAAAGTTGGCAAGTATTTGGATAAGAACTCTCAGTGCTTCTGGAATTGGAAGCTGGAATGTGGTTCCACATTCTCTTCAACTGCCATGTAGGATCCAGTGCCTCAGTCATGCCCCAGCCTCTGATCACCATGCTAGAAACTGGAGAATTTAGCCACGAGAGATCTGAGTCTCTTTCTCCCTTATGGCTGAAGTCAGATTTCTTGCTCCCAATGAGAGAACTCATTCACTCTGTATTTTCTGATATATTCTAACCTGTATAACTTCTTTAATTTCTTTTGTTATTGGTTTGGATAAATTTTTTTTAAACCCTTATCTTCTGCCTTGGAAAGGATACTAAGCATCAATTCCAAGGCAGAAGAGTAGTAAGGACAAGGTAATTGGAGTTAAATGACTTGCACTGGGACATACATCTAAGAATTGTCAGAGGACAAATTTGAACCCAGGACCCTCCTGTTTCCAGGCTTGACACACTATCCACTGAGCCACCTAGTCTTCCCAAATGACTTTATTTATTTTTTATTCACTATGTGTCTCATGTAACTCAGATTTGGTGGGAAGGGAGTCAACTTTTAAATAAATAGCTCAAAGTCCTCCTTCCCTTCTAAAGAGAGAAAGATCAGGAATAACTCAAACCTAAGAATTCTTTTTCCTGGACTAATAATATTTAGGGGGAAAGACAGATATTCTAGCTCAGTACTCTCTCTCTCTCTCTCTCTCTCTCTCTCTCTCTCTCTCTCTCTCTCTCTCTCTCTCTCTCTCTCTCTGAGGAGAGTAGCATGGCCAGCCTCAAGGCACCAATCTTCTGCTGTACCCTTCCAGGCAAGAATCAGAGCAATCACTTGGAGCTTCTAGTCATGCCTGTTTCTCTGTGAACCACAATCTAGACAGACCCACGTGGATACCCAGAACCTACGTGAACACACACACACACACACACACACACACACACACACACACACACACACACTCTACATGCATTTACTTTTCTGTGTACCGGTTATTTCCCATAGTCGAATATAAACTCTTTGATAGCAGAGGACTTGTTTTGTTTTATATTCCCCAGGGCTTAGCTTGGTGTCTGGTACATGGTAGGCATTTAAAAAATGCTTGTTATGGATTGCATGAAAGCCTTGGTATAACCTACATCAAAACATTTACCTCCTGGGGAGGGGAGGAAGGAGAGAAGAAGAAAATCTGAATCCTGAAATGACAGAAAACAATCATCAAATGTTGTTTCTATGTGTAACTGAAAATAAATGTATATATGTGTGCTTATTAAATTGAATTGAGTTGAATTCTCTTCCCAGAAGGGACAGAAACCTGATAATACAGAGCAGGGTGAAGGAGGGACGCTGGTGAGTGAAGACTCATCAGGAGATAGCCCAACTTATACAGAGAAACATTTTTTCTAGGTATCCTCAACCAAAATGAAGTAAAGACAAGCCAATTATACGAAGGATTCGAGGGGGGGGAAACCACATTTCCACATGACTCAGGTAAGAGGAAGCTCCAGCTTTTAATCTGGCCAGTTTGCTGAACTACTACTTCCTTTTGCAATGAATCAAAATTCCCATTCTTTTAAGGGTTAGAAGACTCTCAAATCCCAAGGCACTGGAAGATGCTTTAACTAGCTGGTCATCTTGCAATAGAACAACACGGCTAGAAACAGGGTAGTATAACCCCCAAAGCAGCCACCTCTCCCCTGAGCTCCAGATCCAAATCTTCAACCACCTATAGGAGGACATATTTACCTTAATGTCCCCTGGGCACTTAAAATATAACACATTCACTCTTGAACTAAGTCATCTTCCCCCTAAAATTACTCCTTTAGGACTTCTCTAATTCTGTCTCCGTTCACTCCATCATGCATGTCCATAACCTTCGGAGTGGTTGGTTCTCTTAAATGATTTTCTGTCCTTTAGCTTTCATATCTAATCAGATGCCAAATCCTGTGACTACACATATATTAATATCTCTTGCATCCATCCCTTCCTCTGTTTCCACTGCTACCCTAGGTATCACTACCCACCTGGTCTATTACATTAGCTTCCTACCTTTTAAAAGGTCTTCTCCCTTTGACTCTTTTTTTTTCCTCCATGCCCAAGCCATCCTTAAATCATGGCCAGAATCATTTTTTCTTTTACATACTCCTTCTCCAACCTCTGTGCCTCTGTTCTGGCTTGTCTCCTTTGTCTGGAACACTCTGCCCCCTCACTTGAGTTCTTAAGTTTCCTACGCTTTCTCCAAGATTTAGCTCAAATCGTATTTTTGCAAGAGACCTTTTTTGTTCCCCCTTTCTTTCCCCTCCCCTGCCACAATTAATGTCTTTCCCTATCAGATTATCTACCTTTATCTACTTTGTATGTATCTTGTATATACCTAGTTATTTACAAGTTTTCATCCTCAGAATAATAACTAGGGATTTTTAGCACTTTAATTTTGGGAAAGTGCTTCATATGTGATTTGGTTCCCTTAATCCTAACAACAATTCTGGGAAGTAGATGTTATTATTATCCCCATTTTATAGATGAAGAAACTAAGTGTGAGAGAGGTTTAATTAATTGCCAAGAGTCACACAACTATGAAATATCTGAGTCAAGAGAACTATCCACTGTAAACCTTAAAATTTCTTAGACTTATGAATGTTGGAAATTTCCCCATTGGGAAATTTCATACTTGAAAAAATTTCCTACTGATAGTAAGAACTCTATTGGAATATGAAACTCCTTGGCATGGGAGGATCCTTCTCCTCCCTACTTAATACTACTTTAGGACAGAAACCTTTTGCTAAACAATGGAAATGGCTTTGACCTATGCTTAAGCATAGAACAGGAAGTTCTTTGAGTCATGATTGATTTTAGAATTGATACAATAGAGATACTTGGAATGACAGAACCAGGTCTTGGAAACTACAATCTCCACCCTACTCAGAGTAACAGGATTTAGGAAGGGCTGCAGCAAAGATCAAGATTTAATTATTTGAGAATATGACCTTCAACAGACATGTGCAAAGGGGGCAGACCTCTGGGTGGTCCTGGGTTAAACTAGAGCCACCATTGGCACAGGGAAGACATGGACAGTGATTGGTAGATGTGAGAACTGAGGGGAGGGAACTTAGATTGTTTGCTTAAAGATAGCCAGGTCTGAGGACTGGGAGGAGTTTTTGCTCTGAAGGAGGAGAGTTCCTGGAGGGGGAGTTTTTGCTCTGAGGGAGGTCTGAGAGGAGAGAGGTCCTGGAGGGAGAGCTCCTGGAGAGGTCTTGAAGGAGGCAGTGGAAGGAGAACTCAGGAGGAGTCAGGAGGAGAATTCTCTGGAAACATTTCTTGAAAGGAGGTTCTCTTGAAGGTGGAGCCTGAGGTTGGCATGAGAAGCCTTACCTAGAGAGATCTTGGGTGAGTGATAAAACCAACTAACTGATTTATCTCTTAGGACTGAGGTCTAGGCCTTATTGGCTTGAGACCTTTCATTCTTATTCCTTTCTTATTTTCTCTCTTTTTCTATTGATTAATCAGTGTATTATAAATTAAATTTCTCTATAAAACCCAGTTGGCTTGAGCATATTCATAAATTGGGAATATATTCCCTGACGACCATCTTATATTTATATAATCCCAAGACACAGTAGAAAACATATTTCAGCGGTCATAATTGATATATATATTTCCCTTGCTCCCAAACATTTTAATTATTACAGTTTATGGCTCCCACTCTCTTATCTACAACAATTTAAACCCCAAACTTATTTTAAATCTAACACCACTGCAGTGTGGAGGGTGGGAAAGAGGGAGAGAATTTGAAACTCAAAATTTTATTTTAAAAATGAATGTTAAAAAATTGTAATTGGGTGCAACCAAAATTAGAATGGAAGCAACAAATTGGGGAAATTTTTCTATAACAAAAAAACTCTGACAAAGGTCTCATTTCTCAAATTTATAAGGCGCTAATCAATTGTACAAAAAAAAAATCAAGCCATTCCCCAATTGACAAATGTTCAAGGGACATGAATAGGCAGTTTTCAGATAAAGAAATCAAAACTCTCAGTAAGCACATGAAAAAGAGTTCTAAATCTCTCATAATTACATAAATGCAAATCAAAACAATGCTGACATACCACCTCATACCTAGCAGATTGGCCACTATGACAGTAAAGGAAAATAATAAATGTTGGAGAGATTGTGGCAAAAATCAAGACACTAATACATTGCTGGTGGAATTGTAAATTAACCCAGCCATTATAGAAGTCGGTATGGAATTATGCATAAAGGCTTTAAAAGAATATGTACCCTTTGATCCAGCCATACGATTGCTGGGTTTGTACCCCAAAGAGATAATAAGGAAAAAGACTTGTACAAAAATATTTATAGCCACACTCTTTGTGGTGGCAAAAAAAACTGCAAAATGAGGGGATGTCCCTCAATTGGGGAATGGCTGAATAAATTGTGGTATATTATGGTGATAGAATACCACTGTGCTGTATGTTCTGGAGGCTTTCCATATGAATTTGGAGAACCTCAATGAACTGATGCAGAGTAAAATGAGCAGAACCAAAAGAACATTGTACAAATAAAATGAAATGATTGTGCAATAATCCAATGTAACCAACTTTGCTACTAGCAGCAATGCAACAAGCCAGGGCATTCCTGAAGCATTTACGGGAAAGAATGCTCTCCAGATTGAAAGAAAGAACTGTGGGAGTAAAAATGCAAAAGCAAAATATATGACATCACTTGTCACATGTATATATGGGTATGTGATTTGGGGTTTAGGCTTTAATAAATCTCTTTATAGCAAAAAATGAATATGTGTGAAGATTAAAATTAACTCTTCCCCTGATTGTAAAGATTAAAATTGTAACCCCTGCCTATTTTTAGATTTTAATCACCAAAAGTATAAACATCCCATTTAATCATTAAGTGGGAGCTCTGTGACCCAAGTGTGCAATAGTGAGTGACAAATCAGAATCGACCAACTGCCTCCTGGGAAGTCCTAAAGCAGGACTTCAACTGTGATTGGTAGATATAGAAATAGGGGAAGGAACAGGAAGTGATGCAAGAGAAAGTGTCTTTAAAAGGGAGTGACAACTTCCTGAAGGGCGCTCTACTTGGTGTAGAGGCTGATGGAGAATCTGCTGACTGGACCTGAGAACCTGTTCCTGGTGAGGCTGTTCTAAAATCTCTTCCTTTGAACTGACAAGTGGTGAGTGAAAGAGCTGACTCCTTTCCTGGATATTTTCTGAAAAAACTAACCTTAGGAGAGACTTAACTCTTGAGAGAGACTTACCCAGGTCTTCCGCTTTGCCGAGGCCTAAGGGAGTAAATTATTTGATGCTTAGGTTAGATATCTTGCCCTATCCTCTCTCTGATTTTCTTACTTTACTCTTTCTATATTTTGTAAATAAATTGCAAATAAATCTCTTTGGAATTCATATAAATTCATAGTGACCACACTTTAAATAATCGAGTCTAATCCTTTTAAAATTAATCCCTTTTCCCCCCTTACATATGGAAATAAGTATCAAGTGATAACATTTATATAACCCAGTCGAATTGCTTGTAGGCTCTGGGAGGGGAAAGGGAAGAGAGGTGGGAAAGAAAATGAATCATTTAAACATTGAAATATTTTAAAATAAAACTAAAAACAAATAAATAAATATTGTAATTGGTGAAAAATAATTTTTAAAAATAAACAGAAAAAGTCTACCACTATGAAAAAATATAGTGCCTTTTCTTTATTATCTCCAATCTATACTGTATACTGCTTTTTCCTACATACATAATCTGCATGTTGTCACAGTTGGACTGTGAGAGCAGGGGTTGTCTTCTGTCCATCTTTCTATCCCTATCACTTTAGCTTAGTAGGTGCTTAATAAATGCTTGTTGACTGATTGAAATTAAGAGGTCTAGGTCCAAATTCTGATTCAGACACTTAATTGTTGTGTGACCTTAAACAAATCTCTTCACTTCTATAATGTACATAAAATGTAGATAATGATGCACTCCCTAGATCACTAGATTTTTGTTAGGAAAGTGCTTTGTGACACTAAAGAATGAGGCATGAACTATTATTATACAACATTAAGGGCAATGATTTTAAGACAACTCCAAAGAACAGAAATCGCCATTTCTGCTCTCATTGTCAATTTTGTACTCAGATTCAATCTTGAAAAGAATATGGAGTAGGGAAAGCTAGGTGGCTCAGTGGATTGAGAGCTAGGCCTAGAGATGTGAGGTACTGGATTCAAATCTGATCTCAGACACTTCCTAGCTGTGTGACCTTGGGCAAGTCACTTCTTAACCTCAATTGCCTAGCTCTTACCTTGGAACTAATACTTAATATCAATTCTAATATGGAAAGTAAGGGTTTTCTAAAAAAAGAAAAGGAAAAGAAAAGAAAAGAAAAGGAAAAGAAAAGAAAAGAAGAAAAGAAAAGAAAAGAAAAGAAAAGAAAAGAAAAGAAAAGAAAAGAAAAGAAAAGAAAGAAAAAGAAAAGAAAGAAAAGGAAAGGAAAGGAAAGGAAAGAAAGGAAAGGAAAGGAAAGGAAGGAAAGGAAAGGAAAGGAAAGGAAAGGAAAGGAAAGGAAAGGAAAGGAAGGAAAGGAAAGGAAAGGAAGGAAAGGAAAGGAAAGGAAAGGAAAGGAAAGGAAAGGAAAGAAGAGGAAAGGAAAGAAGAGGAAAGGAAAGAAAGGAGAGGAGAGGAGAGGAAAGGAAAGGAAAGGAAAGAAGAGGAAAGGAAAGAAGAGGAAAGGAAAGAAAGGAGAGGAGAGGAGAGGAGAGAAGAGGAGAGAAGAGGAGAGAAAAGAAAAGAAAAGAAAAGAAAAGAAAAGAAAAGAAAAGAAAAGAAAAGAAAAGAAAAGAAAAGAAAAGAAAAGAAAAGAAAAGAAAAGAAAAGAAAAGAAAAGAAAAGAAAAGAAAAGAAAGGAAAGGAAAGGAAAGGAAGGGAAGAGAAGAAAGAGAAGAAAGAGAAAAAAAGAAAAGAACATAGAGGATTTATTATGTCTGGATTCTTTCATATAACAAAGTTGGTCATTTCTCCAAAAGAGTTAGTAAAAGACAGATAATGAAGATAATAATAATAACTGACATTTTATAGCACTTTAAAGTTTTGTAAGCACTTTATAAATATTATGTCATTTGATCTTTCCATCAACCCTAGGAGAAAGGTGCTATTATCCCCATTTTAGAAAGGACACTGAGATAGGTTAAGTGACTTTCCCATAGAGACATAATTAGTAAGTACCTAAGGTTAGATTTGAACTCAGGTCTTCCTGATTCCTGGTCTAGCATTCTATCCATTGCACCACCTAGCTGCCTAACAGATTGGTATTTTAGCTAAAGATTTTCCTTCAAAAAATTTACCTTCCAAAATAAAGCCTCAATGTTGTCTTTCAGAAAAGTATCCTTGTTCCACTTTGCTTTTCATTAAGCCCATTTAATACAGATATAATTTACTGGCATTTCTCCACCTGCCTGCTTCCACTTCCCAGTACAAGAACAGTAATAAGATTGATTGACATCATTCATGAAAATAGAAGGCATGTCCTACATCATAAAGATCTACTCCAGGCTTTCAATGAGGCCTTGATCTTATGACTACTTCCTTCACAGGTTCCGATTGAGAGCTATCTACTTATCCTATGTGATTCCTAATCTTGTCTTTGCAAATATTATCCACCCATCACCCTTTACCTGATACAATTTTTTTACCACTACCACCACCAAAAAGCATCTAACTAAACTGATACATTAAAAAATTATGTGCAAACCACCAACTCCACATTGTTGAAAATTGGCTTTAAAATATATAAATTATATATATATATATATATATATATATATATATATATATATGATCATTTAAATACCCTCTGCTTTTGAGTTCCCTTTAGATTTGTTTTACTTGGATACTTTTTTTCTCTTGACTTTATGGCTATCTTTCTTTTAGTGTAATCATGTTATGTATTCTTTTCTTTTTGTCTTTATATATTTCCCTTGTTTTCTTTTTATTTCCAATATTTGTCATTTCTAATAACAATACAATCTATTGCATTCAAATGTCACAATCTATTCAGCCATTCCTCCCATTCATTACTTTGTGTTATTTCCAGTTATTTTGTCATAACAAACAAATCTTCCATGAATATTTTCATACATACACAGCTTTTTACCCCTCACTAATGCCCTTAGGACCTAATCTAAGTAATGGGATCTCTAGGTCAATGAACATGAACAGCTTTATAGCTCTGAATATTTCCATCTTGATTTCTAAAAAAATTCACAGCTGCTTTAGCAATGTAATATTAGGCCTGTCTCTCCACATTCCTATCAACATCTAATTTAATCTCTTTAGTCAATCTGGTTCTTAGTTAACATATATTAACAGGACCATGTTTTTCTAGATTGGTCCTTTCGGTAGCAGAAACAATCTGTTGCCAGAACCATACTCTTTCCAAAACAAGTCTTTCTAGCTTGGTCATTTCTAGTGAGACTTTTGTTCCAGTGCCACGACCATCAGGGATGCAGGATTGCCTCCATGGTATGATGAGTGTTGAAGTAAGAGATCTTTGCAGAATATTTATGCTCTGTAGGCCATTGTTGTCCCACCAGAAATTTGGATTATATGCTTGGTCAGGCTTAGATCTTCTAACTAACCTCATGCAGGTATATGGGAGCTCTCCAGATATTTATCTTATTTAACTTATCTATGATTCTAGTCCTTTAACTTCTTTTTTTTTGTTAGATTTATTTAGTTCAGAGAGGAATAATAAATGGGAAACCTGCATGCTAAACTAAACTCATATCAACAACCTGCCCAATGTTTTTGTTTGGTTGTTTCAGGAATGCCTGACATGATGCCATCCAGGATTTTCTTGGTAAAGGTACTGGAGTGGTCCACCACTTCCTTCTCCATATCATTTTACATATGTATTTTCCTGCAAAATAGGAATCATACTCTCTATCCTTTCCCTTTCTCTTAGGAATCAGCTTTGATTTCATTGTAAATAGACTGCAAAAATAATAAGTAACCCCCAAAATGCTACTTTTTCGAAGACAGGGACCAGTTTTTTTCCTTTCTCTTTGGAGGAATAGACAAGAGAGATGAGTTTCATTTGCAAGTGGGAAAAGAACTGAGATCAGACATTAAAAGTAGACCTGTTTTAGGACAAGAGTTATTTTTTTAAAGAAAATTTTATTTAAATTAGTTAATTTAGAATATTTTTTCTATGCTTACAAGACTCATGTTCTTTCCCTCTCCCCCTCCCACCCCTCTCCCATAGCCAATGAACATTTCCACTGGGTTTTACACGTGTCATTGATCAAGACCTATTTCCATATTATTGATATTTGTACTAGGATGGTCATTTAGAGTTAGAGCAAGAGTTATTAACAAACCCTTAGGACAGCTTACTGAGGAAGGTTAAAAAGTTTTGGTTTTTTTCTTACAGATCTTTCAAAATAAAGCAGATCTTCATAGGATCACTTTTTGTGGTAGCCAAGAGCTGGACATAGAGGTGGAAGTTCCCCTCTCAGTTGAAGATTGCCCAGATAAGCTGTGGCACTTGAATGGGATGCCATATGATTATGTAATTCAGAAAGAAAAATGTGAGGAATTCAAAGAAGCATGGAAAGGCTTATATGAACAAAAAATGAAATATGCAAAAGCAAAAGAATATGCATAAAAACTACAACCTTATAAATGAAAAGGCCACTAAAACGAATTCAGAAGGCACTAGGTTCAAATCTTGTCTACATTACCTGTGTGTGACTTTAGGCAATCTGCAAAGCTAAGAGAATTATTATTCTGCTTTTCTAGTCTGTGATCTTAGAGCCTTCCTTTTAAGACTACCCTTGGCGTATTCTGAATATCTCTTGTTTGTACCAATTGTTCACCTGTTGTCTTCACTGGATTGTGAACTCCTTGAGAGCAGGGACCAGTTTTTTATTTGGTTTGGAGTTTTTGCCTTTCATTGTATCTCTAGTGCTTAACACGGTGCCTGGCGCATAATAAGCTCTTTTAAAATGTTCATTGCTTTGACTTTCCTTGTCTTCAATAAATAAGAGATCTTGAAAACAACAAAGCACAAAAGGTATGGGTTTATGAGTGAGAATAACTTACCCTGAGAAAATGAGTACAATGCTACAAGTGAAAAGATTGATCTCTAATGGAATGGAAAAGTTCGGTGAAATGGACAAATGGAAAAGAATAGTGAAAAAACAAGAGTTGAGCAGGAACTTTGAAATAAAAACACAAGTCATGTGATACCTAGAAAGGTAAATTTATTTTAGGAACTATAGGATGATGTAATCCTAACATTCTAATACCAGAAGATAGTGTCCCTTAAGAATCTGACTGTTGGCACTTCCGGTTAAGATGGCGGCTTAGAGAAAGCTAAAGTTCAGATCTCCGGAAAACCCTTCCCCACCGATCTCAAACTATAAGCTCCTAAGGCGCCGAAATTCAAAACGATCAACAGCACAGACCCTGGGAACCCTCCTCCTGGACCTGGACCTGGATCAAAAGGTACGGCTCCCTCAAAAGCCAGAACCCGAGATCACTCGGACCTAAGGGGTAGGAGCGCAGAGTCCAAGGCTCCGGGAAGCCGCAGCCCGGCCTGGCTCAGAGAGCAGGGTCCTCGGAACAACAACCCTCAGGGCCTTCTATCCGAGTCCCAGTGAAAGTCACTGCCTGGAGCAAGACAGCCTCACAGGCTGGATCCTGCTATCCAAGTCTCAGTGAAAGTCCCTGCCCTCGGAGCTTGGGGAAGCTGCAGCCCATCCCCCCGCAGGCGGACGAAACAGCCTCACGGCCAGCAATTCTGAAGGCAACTTCCAGAAAGCAACGTGGTCCGACCCTTCCATTCCAGTTCCAGTGAGGCATATTCAGTTTAACCCAGGGAAAGCTCATAGAACCGACAATCTGCCCAGGACTAAAGCCTCTGAACACCAGACAGAGATAAGAAAAGCTAATCCTCCACATTCAGAGATGGCAAACTCCACAGAAGCACAGAAGCCCCAAAATACCAAGAAAAATAAGAAGAAAGGGGCGACTTTGGACACATTCTATGGAGCCAAAATACAAAATACAGAGCAAATAGAAGAAGATATACAAGAAAATGCTCCAAAATCTTCCAAAGGAAATGGAAACTCTCCACAAACCCATGAAGAATTTGAATCAGAAATGACCAAAAAGATGGAAGCCTTCTGGGAGGAAAAGAGGGAAATAATGCAAAAGAAATTCACGCATCTACAAAACCAGTTTGACCAAACTGTAAAAGAAAACCAGGCTTTAAAGCAAGAACTAATAAAGCAAAGCCAAAACACCAAGAAATTAGAAGAGAACATAAAATATCTCACCGACAAGGTGATAGATCTGGAAAATAGAGGGAGAAGGGATAATTTAAGAATAATTGGACTCCCAGAAAAGCCAGAAATAAACACCAAACTGGACATGGTGATACAAGATATAATCAAAGAAAATTGCCCAGAGATTCTAGAACAAGGGGGCAATACAGCCACTGACAGAGCTCACAGAACACCTTCTACACTAAACCCCCAAAAGACAACTCCCAGGAATGTAATTGCCAAATTCCAAAGCTATCAAACAAAAGAAAAAATCCTACAGGAAGCCAGAAAAAGACAATTTAGATATAAAGGAATGCCAATCAGGGTCACCCAAGACCTTGCAAGTTCTACTCTGAATGATCGTAAGGCATGGAACATGATCTTCAGAAAGGCAAGAGAGCTGGGTCTCCAACCAAGAATCAGCTACCCAGCAAAACTGACTATATACTTCCAAGGGAAAGTATGGGCATTCAACAAAATAGAAGACTTCCAACTTTTTGCAAAGAAAAGACCAGAGCTCTGTGGAAAGTTTGATACCGAAAATCAAAGAGCAAGGAACACCTGAAAAGGTAAATATTAAGGAAAGGGGAAAAATGTTATCTTCTTCTTTTACTCAAACTCTCTTCTATAAGGACTACATTTATATCAATCTATCTATACTAATATGTGGGGAAAATGTAATGTATAAATAGGGGGTAAAGAAAGACCAAATAGAATAATCATTCTCACACAAAGATTCACATGGGAAGGGGAGGGGAAGAAAACTCCTATAAGAAGGAGAGGAAGAGAGGGGGGGGGGGGGTTTACTTAAACCTCAATCTCAGGGAAATCAACTCTGAGAGGGAAAAACATCCAGATCCATTGGGATCTTGAATTCTATCTTACCCAACAAGGGTAAGGAGAAGGGAAAACCAAGGGGGGGAGGGGGAGAGGGAGAACAAAAAGGGAGGGAAAGAGAGGGGGAGGGGGACGGAAGAAAAAGGGAGGGACTAAAAAGGGAAACATCAAGGGAGGGGACAAGGGGCACTGATTCAAAGTAAATCACTGGACTAAAAGGTAGAGCCGAAGAAGAAAAGGTTAGAATTAGGGAAGGCAATCAAAATGCCAGGGAGTCCACAAATGACAATCATAACTTTGAACGTGAATGGGATGAACTCACCCATAAAACGTAGACGAATAGCAGAATGGATTAGAATCCAAAACCCTACCATATGTTGTCTTCAAGAAACACACATGAGGCGGGTTGACACCCACAAGGTCAGAATTAAAGGATGGAGTAAGACCTTCTGGGCTTCAACTGATAGAAAGAAGGCAGGAGTGGTAATCATGATATCCGATAAAGCCAATGCAAAAATAGACCTGATCAAAAGGGATAGGGAAGGTAATTATATTTTGTTAAAAGGGACTATAGACAATGAGGAAATATCATTAATCAATATGTATGCACCAAATAATATAGCACCCAAATTTCTAATGGAGAAACTAGGAGAATTGAAGGAAGAAATAGACAATAAAACCATACTAGTGGGAGACTTAAACCAACCATTATCAAATTTAGATAAATCAAATCAAAAAATAAATAAGAAAGAGGTAAAAGAAGTGAATGAAATCTTAGAAAAATTAGAATTAATAGACATATGGAGAAAAATAAATAGGGATAAAGAGGAATACACCTTCTTCTCAGCACCACATGGCACATTCACAAAAATTGACCATACATTAGGTCACAGAAACATAGCACACAAATGCAGAAAAGCAGAAATAATGAATGCAGCCTTCTCAGATCACAAGGCAATAAAAATAATGATTAGTAATGGTACATGGAAAACCAAATCTAAAACCAATTGGAAATTAAACAATATGATACTCCAAAATCGTTTAGTTAAAGAAGAAATCATAGAAACAATTAATAATTTCATCGAGGAAAATGACAATGGCGAAACATCCTTTCAAACCTTTTGGGATGCAGCCAAAGCAGTAATCAGAGGTAAATTCATATCCCTGAATGCTTATATTAATAAACAAGGGAGAGCAGAGATCAATCAATTGGAAATGCAAATGAAAAAACTGGAAAGCGATCAAATTAAAAACCCCGAGCAGAAAACCAAATTAGAAATCCTAAAAATTAAGGGAAAAATTAATAAAATCGAAAGTGATAGAACTATTGATTTAATAAATGAGACAAGAAGCTGGTACTTTGAAAAAACAAACAAAATAGACAAGGTACTGGTCAATCTAATTAAAAAAAGGAAGGAAGAAAAGCAAATTCACAGCATTAAAGATGAAAAGGGGGACAGCACCTCTGATGAAGAGGAAATTAAGGCAATCATTAGAAATTACTTTGCCCAATTATATGGCAATAAATACACCAATTTAGGAGAAATGGATGAATATATACAAAAATACAAACTGCCTAGACTAACAGAAGAGGAAATAGAATTCCTAAATAATCCCATATCAGAAATTGAAATCCAACAAGCCATCAAAGAACTTCCTAAGAAAAAATCCCCAGGGCCTGATGGATTCACCTGTGAATTCTATCAAACATTCAGAGAACAGTTAATCCCAATACTACACAAACTATTTGACATAATAAGCAAAGAGGGAGTTCTACCAAACTCCTTTTACGACACAAACATGGTACTGATTCCAAAACCAGGCAGGTCAAAAACAGAGAAAGAAAACTATAGGCCAATCTCCCTAATGAATATAGATGCAAAAATCTTAAATAGGATACTAGCAAAAAGACTCCAGCAAGTGATCAGAAGGATCATTCACCATGATCAAGTAGGATTCATACCAGGGATGCAGGGCTGGTTCAACATTAGGAAAACCATCCACATAATTGACCACATCAACAAGCAAACTAGCAAGAACCACATGATTATCTCAATAGATGCAGAAAAAGCCTTTGATAAAATACAACACCCATTCCTATTAAAAACACTAGAAAGCATAGGAATAGAAGGGTCATTCCTAAAAATAATAAACAGTATATATCTAAAACCAACAGCTAATATCATCTGCAATGGGGATAAACTAGATGCATTCCCAATAAGATCAGGAGTGAAACAAGGATGCCCATTATCACCTCTACTATTTGACATTGTACTAGAAACACTAGCAGTAGCAATTAGAGAAGATAAAGGAATTGAAGGCATCAAAATAGGCAAGGAGGAGACCAAGTTATCACTCTTTGCGGATGACATGATGGTCTACTTAAAGAATCCTAGAGATTCAACCAAAAAGCTAATTGAAATAATCAACAACTTTAGCAAAGTTGCAGGATACAAAATAAACCCACATAAATCATCAACTTTTCTATATATCTCCAACACAGCTCAGCAGCAAGAACTAGAAAGAGAAATCCCATTCAAAATCACCTTAGACAAAATAAAATACCTAGGAATCTACCTCCCAAGACAAACACAGGAACTATATGAACACAACTACAAAACACTCACCACACAACTAAAACTAGACTTGAACAAATGGAAAAACATTAACTGCTCATGGATAGGACGAGCCAATATAATAAAAATGACCATCCTACCCAAACTTATTTATCTATTTAGTGCCATACCCATTGAACTACCAAAATACTTCTTCACTGATTTAGAAAAAACCATAACAAAGTTCATTTGGAAGAACAAAAGATCAAGGATATCCAGGGAAATAATGAAAAAAAACACATATGATGGGGGCCTTGCAGTCCCTGACCTAAAACTATATTACAAAGCAGCAGTCATCAAAACAATTTGGTACTGGCTAAGAAACAGAAAGGAAGATCAGTGGAATAGACTGGGGGAAAGCGACCTCAGCAAGACAGTATACGATAAACCCAAAGATCCCAGCTTTTGGGACAAAAATCCACTATTCGATAAAAACTGCTGGGAAAATTGGAAGACAGTGTGGGAGAGACTAGGAATAGATCAACACCTCACACCCTACACCAAGATAAATTCAAAATGGGTGAGTGACTTAAACATAAAGAAGGAAACCATAAGTAAATTGGGTAAACACAGAATAGTATACATGTCAGACCTTTGGGAGGGGAAAGGCTTTAAAACCAAGCAAGATATAGAAAGAATCACAAAATGTAAAATAAATAATTTTGACTACATCAAACTAAAAAGCTTTTGTACAAACAAAACCAATATAACTAAAATCAGAAGTGAAACAACAAATTGGGAAAAAATCTTCATAGAAACCTCTGACAAAGGTTTAATTACTCATATTTATAATGAGCTAAATCAATTGTACAAAAAATCAAGCCATTCTCCAATTGATAAATGGGCAAGGGAAATGGATAGGCAGTTCTCAGATAAAGAAATCAAAACTATTAACAAGCACATGAAGAAGTGCTCTACATCTCTTATAATCAGAGAGATACAAATCAAAACAACTCTGAGGTATCACCTCACACCTAGCAGATTGGCTAACATAACAGCAAAGGAAAGTAATGAATGCTGGAGGGGATGTGGCAAAGTAGGGACATTAATTCATTGCTGGTGGAGCTGTGAACTGATCCAACCATTCTGGAGGGCAATTTGGAACTATGCCCAAAGGGCGACAAAAGAATATCTACCCTTTGACCCAGCCATAGCACTGCTGGGTCTGTACCCCAAAGAGATAATGGACACAAAGACTTGTACAAAAATATTCATAGCTGCGCTCTTTGTGGTGGCCCAAAACTGGAAAACGAGGGGATGCCCATCAATTGGGGAATGGCTGAACAAACTGTGGTATATGTTGGTGATGGAATACTATTGTGCTAAAAGGAATAATAAAGTGGAGGAGTTCCATGGAGACTGGAACAACCTCCAGGAAGTGATGCAGAGCGAGAAGAGCAGAGCCAGGAGAACATTGTACACAGAGACTAATACACTGTGGTATAATCGAACGTAATGGACTTCTCCATTAGTGGCGGTGTAATGTCCCTGAACAACTTGCAGGGATCCAGGAGAAAAAAAACACCATTCATAAGGAAAGGATAAACTATGGGAGTGGAAACACCGAGAAAAAGCAACTGCCTGAATACAGAGGTTGAGGAGACATGACAGAGGATAGACTCTAAATGAACACTCTAATGCAAATACTATCAACAAAGCAATGGGTTCAAATCAAGAAAACATCTAATGCCCAGTGGACTTATGCGTCGGCTATGGGGGGTGGGGGGGAGGAAAAGAAAATGATCTATGTCTTTAACGAATAATGCTTGGAAATGATCAAATAAAATATATTTTAAAAAAAAAAAGAATCTGACTGTTCCCCAACATACATTGAGTTGTCAGAAAGTAGAAGTATATGGGTGAATTGATTCTGTTCTGAATTTTTGAAGAAAAGGAAAAGAAATGAGAGTAAAAGGACAATTATACTGGTACAAAGCTGGCCTCAGACACTTCCTAGCTGTGTGACTGCGCAATTCACCTAACTTCAATTGTCTAGCTATTATCACTCTTCTGCCTTGGAACCAATACTCAGTATTCCAAGACATTAGGCAAGGGTTGTTTTGTTGTGTTTTTTTTTTTTACAGTAAAAATCCTAGTTTTTGGAATAAGAATTTGCTATTTGGTAAAACTTGTTGGGAAAACTGGAAAGTAGTATGGCAGAAAATAGATATGGACAAATATCTTACAATGTGCACCAAGATCAAAATGGATATATGACCTAGACATAAAGGAAGATATCATAAGTAAATTAGGACAGGGAATATATTACCTATCAGATTTATGACTAGGAGAAGAATTTATGAATAAATAAGAGACACAAAGCCTTGTGAGATATAAAATAGATGATTTTGAATACATTAAATTTTAAAGGTTTTGTACAAATAAAACTAATGTAGCCAAGATTAGAAGGAAAGCAGAAAGTTGGATGAGGGGGAATTTTATACTCAGTTTCTCAGATAGAGGTCTCATATCTAAAATGTATAGATAACCCTGACAAATATGTAAGAATATGAGTCATTCCCCAATTGATGAATGGTCAGAAGATAGGAAGTTTTTATATGAAGAAATCATAGCTATATATCACTATAAGAAAAATTTATTTGAAATCATTTATTAGAGAAATACAAATCAAAACAAGTCTGAGATATCTCACATCTAGCAGATTGGCTAAAATGATAAAAGAACAAAATGAAAAATGTTAGAGAAGATATGGAAAAATGAAGACACTTGTACATGATTGGTGGAACTATGAACTGATCCGATCATTTTGGAGAGCAATCTGAAATTATAGCCAAGAAATATAAATCTGTGTATACCCTTTGACCCAGAAATACCACTATTAGTTTTATTTCTTAAGGTGATCAGGAAAAAATGAAAATAATCTATTTATTCTAAAATATTTATAGCACCTCTCTTTGTGCTGGCAAAGAACTAGAAATTGAAGGGATGCCCATCTATTGGGAAATGACTATGGAATATTATTGCATCATAAGAAATTACAAACAAGTTAATTTTGGGAAAATGTAGAAACATCTACATGAAATTATGCAGAGTAAAATTAGCAGAACAAATAGTACCATATATAATGTATGTATATATCAACATATATGTGTGTATATATATTTGTCATATATATCAACAGAAATGCTGTTTGAATAATGTTTTGTGAATGTCCACCTCCAGAAAAAAGAATTTATGAAAAGAAATCAGTAGCACATATATTTTTTTTGTCAAATGAGGCCTTCTCTAATCATGGGAGGGGAGATAAGGAGGGAGTTAACTAGATATTTTAATGTAACAAGTTTTTAAAAGAAAAGAGAAATGAATGTTTAAGAACAATGATCAATCCAAGGGCCAAGCATGTTTCCTAAGGATTTATAATGAAGAAGCATGCTGCTCAGCTCTTGTCAGAGAGGTGATAGACTCAAGGTTCAGAAAGAAATATACCTTTTGAACACATCTATTGTGTGAGTTTATTTTGCTGGACTACATTTTTTGTTTTTATTTTTAAACTTAACAGAAAGGAACATTTCCAAATACATAGCAGAATACAAAAATCTATTTTCTCCTCCCTTTCTCTCTCTCTCTCTCTCTCTCTCTCTCTCTCTCTCTCTCTCTCTCTCTCTCTCTCTCTCTGTCTGTCTCTCACATAAGATAAATAAAACTCTTAAAAACAAATACACATAGCCAAAAGAAAAACATTCTTGAATAATCATAGCCAAAAAAATGCATGTCTCATTCTGTACCTTGAAGTCATCACTACTCTCTCAGGAGGTAGATGCCTTATCATTGATCCTCTGTAATCGTGGTGGGTCTTTGTATTGATCAGAGCTAAGGCTTTTAAAATTGTCTTCATGACGTTGTTTTTGTTTAAGTTGTCCCCGGGTTCTGTTAATGCTATTAACCACTTCATGAAAGTCTTCCCAGGTATCTCTAAAAGCATCCATTTCTTTATTTCTGACAGCACAATTATTCCATTACATTCATATACCACAATTTGTTCAACTATGCCTCAATTGGTGAGCAGTCCCTTAGTTTCTAGTTTCCTGTTCTTTGACACCTCCAAAAGAACTATGATGAATATTTGTGTGTGTGTGTGTGTGTGTGTGTGTGTGTGTGTGTGTGTGTGTGTGTGTGTAGAGAGAGACTTGGAGAGATTGGAGAGAGAGAGGGAGAGGGAGAAAGGAGAGAGGAGAGAGGGAGGAGACAGAGACAGAGACAGAGAGACAGACACAGAGAGAGAGAGAGAGAGAGAGAGAGAGAGAGAGAGAGAGAGAGAGAGAGAGAGAGAGAGAGAGAGAGAGAAATTGAAACCTTTCCCTCTTTCTTTGATCTCTTTGGAACATTAGCCTAATAGTAGTACTTCTGGGCCAAAAGGAACACACAGTTCAGTAATTCTTAGAATAGTTGTAAAATACTTTCCAGAAAGGCTAAAGCAATTTAGAGTTCCACTAGCAGTGTATTAATGTGCTTCTTTTCTCTCAGCCCCTTCAACATTTGTCATTTTCCTTTTTTATCATATTTACTAGTTTGAAAAGATGTTTTAGTTGCATTTCTCTAAATTTTACTCATTTGAAGAATTTTTTCATATACCTAATAATAGCTTGAACTTTTTTGTTAGAGAACTTCATATTTGTATCCTTTGATCATTTATTAATTGGGAAATAGATCTTATTCAAAATTTTAATCAATTTCTTATGTATCTTGAAAATGAGACTCTTTGAGAACATTGTACACAGTAATAGAAATATTGCACAGTGATCAGCTGTGCATGACTTAGCTATTCTCAGCAATACCATGATCTTAGACAATTCCAAAGGACTTATAATGAAAAATGTTATTCACCTCCAGAGAGAGAACAGATGGAGTCTGAATTCAGATCAAAGCAAATTCTTTTTTTAACTTTATTTTTCTTGGGAGGGGGTTAACTATGTTTTCTTTCATTAAATAGCAAAGAGAAATATGTTTTGCATGAACATATATGTATAAATAAATCAAATTGGTTGCTTTCTCAATGATGTGATAAGGGAGTAAATATGGAATTCAAAATTTTTTTAACTAATGTTAAAATTTCTTTTTTACATGCAATTGGAAAAATGATTTTAAAATGACAAAAATTAAAAAGGCATTAAACTCAGAAATGAAGCAATAAAAAAGAGGGGGAAATGCAACATATACAAGGTTTTAAATTTATTTTTTAATGGAGGGGAGGGGACTTAAGGTGTAGATGATAGCAATAATAATGAAAAATGCCATAAAATTATTTTAATGCACAGTAAAGAACAGAATTTCAGAAAGAAATACAGATAAGCAAGAGAATTTTTTGATAAATGTCAAATTTGTCATATACATGTACATTTAAAAAGTAATCGATAAGGGTTTCATATATGTGGCAATGGCTAGAGAATGAGATTAAAGCTTGGATTCAGGCAAGATACAGTGAAAGCTCACTTATTGGAACAGAGCCCAGGAAAGGACGAGGGGCACAATCCAACTGGCTGGTTGGGATGAAGGTCAAAGGAAAGCTTATATGGTCTGGAGATGCTCCAAAAGTGGGTTGAAGGCTGTGATCCTAGCAAGATAAGTTGAAAATTCATCTTTTCAGAGCCTTGGGTAGTTCCAGGGGCTGAATCTAAGTTTCCAATGGGTAGTAAGTAGGGGTGAAGGCCAGAGTGGAGGCAGTATGGTCTGGAGATATTTTCATAAGAGCAATTTGATTGAATATGCTTCACTATTTTTGAACACTTTTGGTTTCCCATTTTGTGATACATCAATTTTAAGATCGAGTTCTAAGTTCAGTTTATTTAAATAACTTTAATGATTCTTATGGCTGAAAAAGATAGTCCCCCCAAAATATGTCAGATGGAAGAAATACATCCTTGATTGTGTTTAGTCAATCACGATACTCTTACTTCAATCCTATCCACCAATTACATAAAGGTTTTTCTTAAAAGTAGACTAGTAAATTTCTATCTTCTGATATCAATCAGTTGTTTTTACAAACTGTTTGGTAGTTGTGGCATCTTTGTATTTTAACATTACATTGAAAATACACTGAAACAGTTTGAAAGATTTTTAAACAGGTTAGAAAATTTGAGTTTTCTAAATATGCAAGTATAAGAGGCTTTAGAGGTTACACACAAATTATTCCTGCAACAAAATCACTTAAGGATAGAAATTATTCAAAACATCCATTTTCAAAAAGTTCTCAATGAATAATGTTTTTTTTTAAAGGAGCTACTTTCTCATTCATTTAAAAAGTCACTTTTACCTTGAAAGGATACTTTATGTGTAGTGTGTGTGTGTATGTGTGTATTTTAATGTCTATTAGGTAGAATACTATTAACAGCCACTTGTATTCCCAGAAAAGGTCGGCAAATTTGGGACTCTTGTCTTTTTACAAAAGAAAAATGCACAATTCATCACTAAGTTTGGCAACTCTTTTGAAGGAATCTATTAAAGTTACTTGACCGTTTTGTGAAGGTTAGTTAAAAACCAAATAATGCAATCCATTGTGTGGAACATCTCATGCCTTGGCAAACTTTTGGGAGAACATGGACAAGAGAAACAAATGATGGGCATGAATAGATGGCTTGTGATATGGATCACTGGAAAGAACTTCTAACTCTACAAATCTCAGATCCATTTCAGTGAACTCCATAAATCTACTAAATCCAGGGACATAAATATAACCTGTGATATGTTTCAATATGCTGAAAGTGAAAGAATGAGCAAAGGCTTCACTCTTGAATCCTGTTATGGAATCTCCGCTCTGACCTCAGGAACTTTGTGTGTTCTATGTTCTATGTTCTATGCCCAACTGGCATGCAGTCCCAGTGACGGTATGTTAAATACTCACATCTCTTGATCAGGAAAGGAGGGCAGTTTGGTTTTTCCCTTTCCCTTTGGAAGGAAGAACTAAAGAATCAAGAGGCAAAAGTCACCTGGATGGGGAAAGACTGGAGTCTATGGAGCCATAAGGAATAGAAGAGTTGGGTAGGGAGAACACAAACTGGCACCAGAATCACTGGCCAGCCAGTTATGAGTGAAGTCAGGCTACTCCAGAAGAACTCAGAGCCTTATTTGCATCCACTTAAGGAACAATCTGTGTGAACAGAATTTTTTTGGTTTCCCCATCTGCTACTGCTGCTGTTGCTGCTGCTTCTCACTGAAGCTGCTGCTAGTAGGACTTGGTAAATGTGTCCCCTTCTCCACCTTCTCCCCTTCCTCTGCCTCTTTGTTCTATGATGAACTGGTTTCACCCTGAGGGGGAGAAATGTCCTGCTTTCTTTAAACTTTATTTGCTGTATGTACTTTTATAACTTTTTCTCTAGATAAAGAAAACCTGGTTTTATTCTACTTTGAATAAATGTTTGCTCTATAAAAGTAGATCAAGTGAATGGGGAAAAACAAAAGTAAACTTCTGAGCCAATACCTCAAGATTTAACCTATTGAAATGTGCTTCTCTCTCTCTCTCTCTCTCTCTCTCTCTCTCTCTCTCTCTCTCTCTCTCTCTCTCCCGCTCTCTCTCTCCTCTCCCTTCTCTCTCCTCTCTCTCCCTCTTCTTTCTCCCTTTCTTTTCTTCCCTCCTTTCCTACCTACCCCTTCCTTACCCTCTCCTCTATGTCCCTCTCTTTCTCCCTCCCTCTTCCTTACACAATGGATCCTAAAAAATATTTGTGTTTCTGTCACTCTCTAACCCTTCTTACTCTAAATCCAATGCCCCAGGTCAGATTCTCTGCACTTTGAGATAGAAAGCCATCCAATGGATGGTTAAATGTTGCAAGAAGACACTCAAGTTCAAAGTAACTAAATCCTAAATGCTAAATTCCCTGAAGAGACTAGACTTAGGGAACGTGCTATTACTTCAAAGGGATCTGGCAGGCAACATCCTAAATTAAGTGAGGGTAAGTAAGAGTCAAAGGCAGACCCAAGAACTTTCTTCAAAGCCTCAGGCCTCTTTTCTGCTCCTTTAAATATACCCCATGCCTTGAAGAAATAAATGCAAAGCCCAGGACACAAGCCCAAGGAAAACCTCTGTCATTCTAATTTCCAAGTGGATAGGAGGAATCAATCCTGGCCATTCCTCCTGCCATGTGAGGTTTTCATATTAAGATGGCCACAGTAACAGATGATGTCTTGTGACCTTAATAACAGGTCTGACTGCCAGCATTCCCCTGTGTCCGGTCTCAGTGGGAAATTTAGAAACAGTTGCCTTTCACTTAAATATTTTCTTGCTACATTTAACTGTTCATTAAATGGCTTTTGATCTGAGATAAGGTACACAGAACAAGAAATCAGTGCTCCATGGCTCCAGGCAAGGTTTCCTCTGGGCAAACTTGGCCACAGCAATCAAAGTTGAAATTTTCACAGCCCAAGCCCAAAATACTAATTATTCTACCTCAGTTAATCAGAGAGCAGTAAACTTGAATGATGACACAGTTGTTCTATTTCCTATCTTTTTTCTAAAGTTATTTGCCTGTGTGTTTACTCACATCAGGGCAAAGCATTGAAAAGAATCAAAATCCAGGCAGTCCTAACATGAGGTGTTCCAAAAATCTTGCTGCAATTTTAAGTTATTAAGTGCCCTGAATATAATAAATTCTTTGTGCAACACTTAAAATTTACAGAGCACTTTGCCTACAACGACTTGGTGTAAGGCAAGTAGCAGGGGTAGTATTATTCCCATTTGACAGATCTGGAAACTGAGGCTTAAATAAGCCAATAAGACAACATTTACATAGCTCTTTCTATGAAGTGTGAATATGCTGTGGGAAAAGCTCCAGACTTAAAGAGGGCTCAACTTGGAGTCTTAGAACCTGAGTTCAGATTCAAGGTCTTCCTTTTTTTCCCTAGGTGACTCTGGCAAGGAACTTTAACCTCTTCCGGCCTCGGATTCCCCATCTGTGGCTGAGGGGATTGGGCTAGAAGATGTTTAAGATTCCTTCTAGCTGAAGATTTATGCTCTAATGATCCATTGTGAAGACAGCTTGGAAAACTTGAGGTTTGTGAGAACCCAAGGGGTTTCTCTGAACTACCCCGGTCACTAGCAGAGGTCAAAACTGGGGGGGCAGAAGAAATGGAAAGGTGGGGGCAGGCCAAGGAACAATATGCCAAATCTGACCCACTAATGCCTATATTCTTGGCACCTCGAATGCTACTCAGTCCAGATTTTACCTGTTGATAGTTGGAGGCAAGACAGGCACATCTTAAGCAAATCTGTAGATGAGAGAAGACTCTGGGTACCTCGGAACACACCCTCCTACCACTTCCACAGGACCAAATAATTTAGATTGAGTGTGAACGGTGTGCAAAAGCCATGCTTGTGGTGGAGCCACAAATGTACAGTGTACTTGTGGGAGGATCAGGAGGGATATGCCTTCACATGAAAGGGGGAAAGCTGGGAGTCTTTTTTCAGATATTACATTCTGGGAAAACAGAGAGTTCTGAGCAGTGTTTTAACTTTGGGATGGGGAAATCCAGGCTCTGGGAGTAGGAAGTGCCTCCAGCTAGCTCAGAACTTGGAAAAGAAAGGGGTTTGGGGGTTAGACAGTAAATGTGATGTGCTCGTGGACCCATTTCAGCCCAAGCTAGGAGAAGCCTGGAAACAATCCCCTTTGTTTGCCCCTACCCCATTCCATCTGTGTCTGCCTTCCCTCTATTCCTCTAAGGGCTCCAACCTTCAGTAGAACCTAGAGGGTAAGTGGGAGTGGCAGATTTTGAACTCGGGTCCTGACTCTAAATCCAGTGCTCTTCCTAGTGTACTACACATAGTAGCATTTAGAGCTGAAAAGAACCTTGAAGATCTAGTCCAACCCCCTTAGAGCTGTGTGTGTTTAAAATGGGGACAAGATTTGCTCTACCTATCTCACAGGAAAGTGCTTTGCAAACCTTAAAACCAAAGGAATGTGAGTGTTGCCAAATTATCAAGAACAAACTCAACCTCAAAGAAAAGCTATAGGAGGAGTGATCTGGGTATAAGAAATCCCTGTTCCTTTGCAGAGGTGAGGAGGGTCCACAGAAGAGGAAAAACTTTTTTTAAATTTTATTTAACTAGTTAATTTAGAGTATTTTTCCATGGTTACAAGAATCAAGTTCTTTCCTTCCCCTCCCCTCAACCCCCTTCCATAGCCGACATGCAATTCCACTGGGTTTTACATGTGTTGGACAAAACTTTTTTTGATGGAATGTTCAATTTTACTGATTTGTTTTCCTCTTTAAAAAATAGTACTTTTTTATAAAGGTGACTCTCTGACAGAACAAGGTGAAAGATATAGTGGAAAATCCAGGTGATAAAAATCAAAAGGTATGCATAAAAAACTAATTTTTTCAAAGCCATATGAATTTCCACCCATAAACTGAGTCTTGAACAGTTAGAGAAACTTATCCAGGGTCACAAAGCCAATAAATAGCAGGGTTGGGACTTGAATCCCTCCCCGATCCTTCCTCCTGAATACATTTTTATTTCAAGTCTTTTGGAAACTCCTTAAAACTCCTCTGATGACAGCAAAAACCAGCACTGCCTGCCGCATAAGTCATGGACTTCTGTAGCACACTGTTGGTCTTTTGGCTTGCCCTAGTATAACACAAATGGGTTGTCCTTCAAAAGTTCATCTGGAAATTGGGTTTGGAGCAATTTTTTTTTTCTTTTTGAAACTGAGAAAGCATTTCCCCTTAGAAATAACTTAGTAATGGTTCAATTTCCAGAATATAGCTGAAATATAAGGCACTATATTATAGGTTTCAGGCACTCCTGTTTCACAAGGCTTTCATTTCATTCTTTTAGCTTGTATCCTCAGTGCCTAGAACCAAGAAAGGTGTTTAATAAATGCTCATGCTTGGTTAATTTGATAGATGTCTTTTTATAAGTATATTTGAGGGGGCAGCTAGGCGTTACTTTGTTTTACTTTATGAAAAATGTTTGACATTGACTCCATTCCTTGAGCAACCTCCATGTCTAGCTATTTCTAAGGTATGTATACACATACACACACAAATACATAGACACACACAGAGCCCTCATTTGTCCATAAGGAGGCTTAACTAGATAAGCTCTAAAATCCCCGAGTTCTAAATTTATGCTTCTCTGATCCCCAGATTCCATGAAGATGGTCAGAAGTCCCTCTGAAGTTAAATTTTGGAACATTTACACACTCTGCTCTTAGCATGTTTCATTCTTACCAATGTTCTCCTAGAAATTGGATTGCATATTGAAGGCTCAACATTACAAAAACAAAACTTGACATTCCAGATCCTCAAAATGTTCTTAGGCTGGCTAAGTAATGTTTTTTCCCAGTGTCTCATCGAGTCACCTGTTTTCAAATTTGAGTTTGAAGGTGGCAACACCAGAGAAGACCATCATGCACTGATGGTCCACAATATAAGATATAATAAATTTTTCAAGAACATAATATGCCCCTGTTTCACTTTACCTGGAGACTTTATGTCCCCTTAACACAAGGACAAGATTTTAAGAATACCTCAAAGGATCAAACTGTATCATTTGATGCTGTGCATTTTTTTATCCATAAGGAAAAGAAAATAGAGATGGGGCAAAATTTTTATTTCAAAGTAAAATTATAATAAAATTTTATATCAATTGACATATCTAATCCATCTAGTGCAATGATGGTGAACCTCTGGCACAGGTACCAAAGATGGCATGCAGATCACTCTCTATGGGCATGCACACTGCCCTTTCCCCCCACCCCAACCCCAGAGTTAGTTACTAAAAAGCCAGAGGGACTTGGGGTGGAGCTGTTGCCCTCCCCCTCTCCATGCACCTGAGGGCATTTCTCATATCACCTGCCCTTCTGCCCAGCAGCCCAATGGAAGCACTTCCTCCGTCCCCTGTCTGGGAAGGTTCTGGGGGACACAGGCATGGCATTCAGTCTTGGAGGGGGTTGGCCTGGCACTCCACATCTAAAAGGTTTGCCTTCATTGATCTAGTGTTAACATGGGTAAAGGGTGAGAAGAGGTAAAGAACAAGGTTGTTAAAGCATATTTGTATTATATCTTAGATCAAGACTATCATATTTGTTTTATGTTCTAGATCAAGGTAATAAGGCACGGTGAAAAAATTACTGAATTTGAAGACAAAGGAAATGGGTTCCAATCTTATCTCTAGCACTTACTACTTGGGTGACCTTGGCACAAAGTAAGCATTTAATAAATGCTTGGTGATTTAACTTTCAGCAAATCACTAAATATCTCTAGGCTCCCAATTTCTCATCTGCAAAATGAGAAAATTTGACCAGGCAACTTCAGTGATACCTTCTACTTTAAATCTATGAACCTTTGGTTCACTTAGTTGCCTCTGAAGATATTTTTAAAATAAAGATATTATAGCCATTACAAGATATGGTAGAACCAGTTTTGACAGAGTTAGGGGACAGAGAAGGTACTGTATATCTTAATTTCTGTGTGCCACTGTTGTAGAAAACCTCTAGTTACTTCATTATTCAAAACCAAATCCACTGAAGAGATTTGGGAAGATCAACAAAACAAAACACACAAAGATTATCAATGTATAACTAAAAAAAGAACAATAAAACCAGAAGATTAGCTAAGGAATTGTAAAGACCCATTTGGCCTCAGAAAAAGTGAAGAAAAGTCACCTTCCTCCTTTTTATTCACACAGCCACCAGCCTCCTTCAGGCCTTCATCTCACCTCTGTCCTGTCTTGCAGTAGCCTCCCACCTGGTCTTCCTACCTTCAAGCTTTTCTTCATCTCAATCCATACTCTCCACCCAGCTGTCAAATTTGATTTTCCAAAAGCACATGTCACTTGGTAAATCCAAGTGGTTCCCTGATACCTCTAGGATCAAATAAAAGCTCATTTGGCCTTGAAATCCCTTCACAATATACCCCCCTCTTACATTCCCAGTTTTCCTCCATTCTACTCTCTTTCATGAACTCTGTGATCCAGTCATGTCCATCTTCCGTCTCTATACAGTAGCTACCCTCTTCTCCTCACAGGAGCCTCTTCCAATTCCTGGTTTCCTTTAAGTTTCAGCACAAGGACAGCCTTCCACATGAAGTCTTTCCTGACCCAATCAATAGCTAGCGTCCTCTGTTCCAAGCTAAATTACATCCATTTGGTATGTATTTTGTAAGTACAGGCTGTCTCTCTTGTTAGAATGTAAGCCCCTTGAAGGCAAAGGGATTGTCCCATTCCTTAGTTTGTCTTTGGTTATTCCATGCCCAGTCCTGGAATATATTATGATTTTTATATCATTTTGTGTAATTGCACAAATGGCTGTAAATAGTGTTGTGATTGCCCCTAAGCATAGAGCAAATGCTAAGATTGTTTGGTTATTTTCTATTATAGGGTAAAATCAAATTAAGAGAAAACTACCTGCTACGACTATAGTACTTGGATGAAGTAGGGCAGATATGGGGGTTGGCCCTTCTATTGCTGAAGGAAGTCATGGATGAAGGCCAAATGGGGCTGATTTTCCAGTTGCAGCAGTGATTAAGCCAAGGAGAGCAAGTGTCTCTGTGTTAGTGGAGAAGATGTAAATCTCATGAATTATTATTTAGTATGAGTCATGCAATTGTAAGTATGAATGTGATATCACCAACATGGTTGTATAGGACTGATTGGAGGGCTGCAATGCTAGTGTCTGTACATCCGTACCATCACCCAATTAATATGAAGGATATAATACCTACATCTCATCCAATAAATAATTGGAAGAAATTGTTGGCGAATACTAGAGTAATTTGTGTGAGGAGGAAGGTAATGAGGTATTTGAAGAATCAGAAAATATTAGGGTCTCAGTGGATGTATCATAAAGAAAATTCTAGGATATATCAGGTTATGAATTAGGCGATAGGGATAAAAATAATAGAGAAAAAATCTAATTTAAAACGCATTGAAATGTTAAATGTATGAGCTGAGAACCCATGTCAATTGGTGATAATTGATTCTTGGCCAAAGCATATAAAGATAAGCAAAGGAGGGAAACTAGTTTGGAAGGCCTGTATTTTTACAGGAGAGTGGGAAGCATTTTGTTTTGTGGGGTAGTAAAAGGTTATATAATAGTGGGAAGTTAGTAATGTAATGGATAGAAGGGTAATTGAGTTAGGGAAGTAGTTAATTACTTTCATTTGGAGTTGTACCAAAGTTTTTGGTTCCTAAGACCAATGGATAACTATTATCCTTTAAAAGTAAAAAAGCTCTCCTGTTGGGTATGGATTCAGGAATTGGCAGTTCTTGATTCTTTCTCAGCATCTAAGAAGGCTTAAACTTCTATATTTAGATTCACAATCTAAAGTTTTGGTTAAACTATATTTGCAGTATGTTAAACCCAAAATTCATTTTGGTTTTAGTGATAATATAATTAGTGGTAGAATGTGAGGAGTTGTGAGTATATGTTCATGGGTTAATGAAGGATAACTAAGGGTTAGGTGATGGGTGATCTTTCCTTGTTGTGAGGTAATTAATGTATATAAGGAGTATAGGGCTGCGGAATGGAGAAGTTGGACCATGAAAATGGTGATATAATGACTGTCAATTCTCTTAGAAGATTAATTGGCGGTGGTAAGGCTAGCGAGTAGTCATCGGGCACGTATTGGTGGTAAGATTATTTGTAATCCTTGGGCAAGGATTATTGTGTGGCTGTGAATCCATTCATAATTAGCGTTGGTTGGGCATGTATATATGTTATTAATAAATGCTTGTGGCCATGAATTCATTCATAATTAGAGTTGGCTGGACATGTAGATATATTATTAATAAATGTTTGCAAAAGATTGATTGATTGATTGCGACACCATTTTCAGCCCTCCCTGGAAAAGCTTCCTTGCCATGGCCCCTGCAACACCCTATGTATGTCACTAATAGGATGCGTTGCAGCAGAATGAAGTGGGTCTATCTCTATAAATGCTAATCAGCTAGTTGACTCTCCTTCAGCTTTTTTGAGGTCAAAATGGGTCTTTATAATTACATGGCTAATTTGCTTGTTTCATTGGGGTTTTAGTTACTCATTGATACTTGATGTATTTGTTTTCCTGATTCCCCTTGAACCTGGGTCTACAAGCTAATTAGTAGTAATAGAGTGGTGGCGCCAATGGTGGTGGTGATGGTGGTGGTGGCAGTAGTGGTGGTAGTCGTATCTGTCATAGACATCCTCTCTTTGCAGCCTAAGTCTGTCTTTGGGGCTCTCATTCTTTTCAAAGGGCATTCACTGCAACATACACTTCACAGCACATCTTCCTCTTCCCCCCCCCCCAGTTTTACTGCTAAAGAGTAAAGGGGTACATAAAGGGGTACGCCAAGGAGATGATCTGTGCTTGGACACTGTGGCTGCTTCAGAGAGCCGGGAGGGACATTACTGGCCCCAGTCCCAGGCAAGCTGTTTAGCTATCAGTACCAGGATTCCACCTCAGAATGGGTCCAAGGTGATTAGCTGGGCTAATAGCCATGTAAATGTAATAGGATTATACTGTCCTGGTACCTACACTAGACTTGCTGTCCAAGAGTGAAGCTTTCAGGAGGTTTCACATCCTATTGCCTAATCCTGATTTGTATTCTCAAAGAGCTACAACCATAGAAATAAATGAAAAAGAATGGCACCCAAGGCAGGATGAGAGTCACTCTATAGTCAGGAGGATCTGGGGTTCAAATCCCAACCCCAACACTTATTACCTGTGAAACCTGGAATTGGTTATTTAACTTCCCAAGGCCTCCGTTTCCCAATCTACAAATTGAGAGGGTTAAGCCAGAGGGCCTTTACACTGTCCAGAACTAAATCCATGATTCTACAGTCCCACGAATATCTGAGCAATCCCCTTGACTCATTCTGGTCTGAAAAAAGGACAGAGAAACATTCATTTCAAATAGATGAATGCCATGAATTCAAGCTTCCCCAAGAAACCAGAAGAATAGAAATTCTCCAGGGCAACTGTTTAAAAACACAGAACTCTTATTATTTGTTTTTTAAGCCCTTTCCTCCCATCTTAGAATCAACATTAAGTACTGGTTCCAAGGCTGAAGGGCAATAAGGGCTCGGCAATGGAGATTAAGTGACTTGCCCAGAGTCACACAGCTAAGAAGGATCTGAAACCAAAATGGCAACTAGGACCTCTTGTCTCCAGGCTGGTTTTCAATCCACTGAAGCCACCTACTTGCTCCCACAGAGCTTTATTATTTACAAAAGCCCGATGAGGCAGCAATCTAACTCCCCCCCCCCAAAGAAAGCAGAAACACTAAAATGTAACCCTCTACATACTACAAATGAGTACGGGTTATTATAGTCATTGGTTCTATAAGATGCTAAAAATGTTATCTTGGATTTGCAAAGGCTGGTCTTCCCATGCTTTCACAGACTGAGGACTTGCTGCTTTTGAGAGAAGCAGCCCACCATGAGAGAAAATGTGGAGAAAAGGAAATCATCTGTTTCGGGTTCGCAATAGACAGAGAGGCAAGAGGGATAGAAGGCAGCATAGAAGAGAATGGAAAATGAACAAATAAATAATGTATGTGGGATGAGTGTGCTCCAATTGGCTCTTCCTTCACCTCAACTCAAGCTACTGCCTTTGTTGTGTGGGTAGTAGACTCACACCTGGAACATAGTGTCTTTATCTGGACCTCTCAGAGCCCTAGATTTCTTCAAGACTTAGCTCCTATCCCACCCTCGTTCTGGCAGGAGGTCTTTCCTTAACCCGGGACCTGCTTGTGCTTTCTCCCCCCTCCAACTATCATATAGAAACTTATCAGTTTACATGTTCTATCCCTCCCATAAAACAAATCCCACGACAACAGGTCTTAATTTCCTCCAAAGCCAACTTATATAAGGACTTTCCTGCCCCTCATTGCTTCCCCCTCAAAACTCTCTTATATCTATGTATTTGTTTTGTCTATATTGAAATGTGTACATATGTTGTCTCTCTCAATTGAATGCAAGCTCTGTGAAGACAGGAACTATTTCATTTGCTGGTGGTGGTTTTCCATCTCCAGTGCCTAACATAGAGTAAGCATTTATTTAATAAATGGTTATTGAATTCAACTTAAATTGACGTAGCACTTTGAATTACGCACTAAAATCATCTTTAAAAGAAAGAGGAACCGTAATGGGTTGCCTCTTCTCCCTCCTTGTAAAACCATCTTGAGGATACACAGATGAGGCTTGAGGAGTCACCTTAACTGAGAATCTAAGTCATAGCACAACCTCACTGACTGTATGGATCATCCCCTCAAAAAAAGATCATATTTACCTTTAGGCTTTTCATGTTCTGGAGGCCTAGAGTTGTAATATCCAGGAAGATAATGAACTTTGTTTACTAGAAACAACCTGGAATAAAGAAAGATAGAACAAAAGTTATGTCTTTTTTTTAATTACAAAGGATTATGCGATTCTATAAAGCTGAGAGTTCAAATTACTTTTTAAAAAACATTCTTCTGTCTTTCCATTTTTCTTCCCAATAAATCATGCCAAGTTGGGCCTTCCCATTCAGTCATTAGTGACTGATTTGTTCCCTCATTTATCATAAAGGGGTAACAACTTAGAAAACATTACATGAGGGATATAAACATTAAATTCATAATTGTTTCAATAGGATTTGTGAGTGCCTCTCTGGAGATAAGTTTTCAAATAAGATAAGTGCTTGGAATGAATCAGAAAAGATTCTAGTAATTATGTTTGTTTCCCTGTACAACTTTTTAAAAATGCATGTAAATTGTATTAGTCATAGAGCGTGGGGCTTCTGGAGGAAATGGGAATGCTAACAGGAGTGGAATCTGCTCTTCAGAAGCCCTCCAGAATTCATTCATTAAAGATTCCAGACCCTCGCAATGTCCAGCAAAACCATGGGCAACCAGCTGGGTAGCTGTTCCGTAGACAATGATGAGGGAGCTAGATATGAAATCCAGCAGAGGCAGCCATGCTGATTCTATACAGAGCAGAGCCATGCCTAGAAAGGGCCAGACATTGGGGAAGTCTCTCTCCATGTTATTGGGTAACCGTTTGAGCTGAAAAAAAAAAAAAGGACCAGGTGTGGTCATTCACAACCCAAGCAGAAATCCCCCCTTTTCACACTTCTCAACAGTCATGTAGGTTGGGGTTTGATGTGTTGAAACATCCTTACTCCTTCCACCCTTTTTTTATTTATGTAAACTTTTGTTTTTATTATGAACTTGACACTCATAAAGAAAATATCAAGATACAAAGAATAGAAAAGAGAATTGGATATGAAACTGTGAAAACATTAAACAGGAACAGCTAAAGTGGTTCAATAAATAAAAGTGCCAGGCCTAGAGATGAGAGGGGTCCTGATTTCAGATTGTATCTCAGACTGTGTGACCTAGGGAAAGTCACTTAACCCCCATTGCCTAACCTTTACCACTCCTCTGCCTTCGAACTAATACTCAGAATTGATTCTAAAACAGAAGGTAAGGGGTTTTTTCTAATTGACTTGTTTTTAATCCCCATTTAATTTCTTTTCATATTCCTTTAAAAATGTTATCATTTTAATTGTATTTCTTGTTATCTACCACTTCCCATTATCTAAAACCCACACTTTTATAAGAAATAAGTATAGAAAAGCAGACTTATACACCCTTCTACACATCCCCCCCAAGGACTTGGTACTAGCTTTGTCCCTTTTTCTTTCCTTTTGATGTTCACCTTATTTACTTTTCAAAGTTTTGTTGATGCCTTGTGCATTTCCTACACTGTAATCACTGCCCACTATATTCTTCCTTCTTCCCAATCAAATACAGCCTGTAATGAAGAAACTAGTCAACAACAACAATAAAAAAGATTGTCTTAGCATCCATATCAGATGATACATGCTACATTCTGCAGCTGTGGACCTCCAGTGGCCAATTGCCCTAATGATTCTTGCCACTAGGGAAAGCCTAAGGCAGATGGATTGCTTGAGTTCTGGAGTTCTGGGCTGCAGTGACCTAAATGGATTGGATGTCCACCCTAAGTCTATATCACTAGTGTGCTGAGTTCTAGTGGATAAGGATCCACCAGGCTGTCTAAGCAAAAACAAAGTGGCTCAGGGCAGAAATAGAGTACTGTGCTAGACACCAGGCAACAAAAAGTTTTTAAAAACAGTCCCTGCTCTCAAGGATCTTAACAACTATTGAGGAGGCAGTTGGATTCCCAATGTATACATATGGAAGGGCATACGTGCATCATGATTTAATACAGGATAAAAACAAGGCAGCTGAGGATGGAGGACAATGACAGTTGGGATCAGTAAAGTCTTCAGACTTAAAGGAAGTAAGAATTTCTGAGGAGGGAGTACATTACAGAAATAGGGAAATAAATGACTATGTTGCTCTGCTCAAGATTTTTCAGGGATTCTCCTTAATATAAAGTAGAAACGACTCTGGCATTGAAAGCTCTTCACCATCTAACTTCAGTCTACCTTGACTACTTATTACTCCATCTCATGCACTCTACTCAAAACATCTTCTCAGCTATTCGCTATCGAACAGTGGACTGCCCAATGAGAGTGCAACCCTTGTAAACACGTGCCATATGCTCAGACGGATGATGCAATCCCTCTATGGACTTTCCAGGTCTGTTTCTTGGCCCCTCCCTTACCCCTGGTAAAAAGGGGTTCATCAATGAGCTGCCGAGTTAGAGCTGAGCATGCCTACAAAAGACTAAGGTGAAACTGGAGCTGTCTCTCGGATGCAGGCTAGTGAGGAGGCACTAATGCTGTGACCCTCCAGATGGGTAGATTGCCAACAGTCTGCTCTTCCCACCTAGGTTGACCCTGAATGATTCCTTTGTCCCTACTGTGTATTGTGTAGATAGAAACCGCTCCCTAAATTTGTCCTACCCTGCACCCCATTTTACGAGCGTACTTTGCGTGACAGAGGGAGACAGGAGTAAACCGAGAGCGCTCTCTCTCTGGGTTGCCTCCGCGGTGGAGGATGGTCTTGAGCCGGAGCTCTGGTGCCTGCTGTGCCCTCAGGGGTTTTTTGCGGTCTCACGCAGTTTGGTGGCTTCGGCTTTGGGCTTCCTGATTCGGCTTAGGGTATTCTTTTAGATAGGTCATATTTTTTGTCCCTTTCCTACATTTCCCTTCTTTTCTACATCTTCGTTTTTATTAAAAACTTAATTGTTAAGAGCTACTAATGGACTCCTGACTTGAAAGTTAATTTTATAGCCGGAGACCACAATAATCTTTTAAATGAACATTACACTTAATATTTTACTTTCATTTTTAACAGGCTATTTCTTCCTACCTAAGGTGAAGGAGTATTGGGGTTGGGATGGTTTATGTGGCAGCCTTGTGAAATTTTAACCGGAGAATTCCAGGTGTCAAGGTCCATGCCAGGTTTGCTGGCAGCAAATAAGCCTAGACCAACCAGAAACTAAGGCAAGGACCAACCAGCTTAACCCAGCCTGGCAAAGTGAACTGACGAGAGCTATGCCACATTAGTAAATGATTCGGGTGGGATGAATGCTTTGCAGCCATCAACTGAAGTTTGAGCCCATTCTCCCCAGGAGCCAAGGTAGTAAAGGAACGATTGTGTCCGATATTGGGAGGTGGATGGAGACTCGGTTCCACTGTTCTTGCTCTACTGCCTCAGTAAATACTTCTTTATAAAAGTTAATTGGTGTTAATTAGCTAAATGATATTAGATTAACTCTTGGGTCAATCAATAAGACAGGGGAGAGGGGGCAGCTGGGTGGCTCAGTGGATTGAGAGCCAGGACTAGAGATGGGAGGTCCTAGGTTCAAATCTGACCTCAGACACTTCCCAGCTGTGTGACCCTGGGCAAGTCACTTGACCCCCATTGCCTAGCACACTCTTCTGCCTTGGAGAAGGTAAGGGTTTAAAAAAAAAAAAAGACAGGGGAGATATTAGCTATACTAGCAATTGATATAGAAAACATTAGAATGAATATTTGAATGGATAGCATTAGAAAGAATAACCCCAATTCTCAGAGATACTCCCAGAACCTAAGGGGAAGAGCTACCTTGATCTGTTAGAATTTTGTTGAGAAGTAAGTGTTGAGAAGTTTGTTGAGAAGTAAATTGAACAAATGGTTTCTAAGTAGGATGGGAGATGGAACGTTAAATTCCAATATTCAGAACATTATTCTGGCATCTCTCCGAAAGCTGAATTACTAGGCAGGGAGATCAGTCAGGAGGTTATTAATGAAAGTCCAGATTAGAGATGATGAGGGCACTAAACTAAGGTGATGGGTTAGGGGACCCAATTTGACAATGTGACAGTTGGAATAAAAATCATAAGCACTTATTAGGTTGCATACATGTGTATAGGGCATTTCATCTCTCATCTCCCATCTCTGTCTTTGCACAGGTTTCCCACACCTGGAATACTCTCTCTCAGTTCTGCCTTTTGATTGATTGATTGATTGATTGGGGATTGAGAGATGAGAGAAGTTTAAAGTACTATGCCCAACTTTCATATGAGTCACCTCTGCCCTAGTAGATTGCCTCCAGAGTTGGTAGGGAGAAACTCAAGAAGATACCCTAACTCCATCCTACCCCCAAATTCCCTTATTTATGCTAATGGCACCACCATCACACAGAAACACAGACTCAGGGTCATCTTTGGCTTCCCTCATTTTTGGTTCCCACAGCCAATCAGGTGTCAACTCTCAATGATTCTCAGTATTTTTCTCATCAGTCTCCTCTTCACTCACTCAGCCACCACCTTTGTTTAGTCCCCTCACCACCTTTCTGGACTTCCATTAACTGGTCTCCTACCTCCAGTATCTTGCCTCTTTAATTCACCTTTCAGAGAGATGCCAAAATAATGTTCATAATATTTGAATTTATTATGCTTCCTCCCATCCCACTCAAAAACCATTTGTTCAACAGGGCACTTCTTATAAAAAATCTAGCAGGCAATTCTAATATCAAGGTCATTATGAATTTTTTTTACTCTAACTAGAACCCACACTTGAAATTTAGTGCCATATTCATCTTCCTCCAACTGCATTCTTTACTTTCTATCTATTATACATACATACATGCTTTGTGAAAGCTTGATTCTGAGTCTAATGGGCAAGGATGATCCATAATTCCATGTTTTAACAAATTGTTGACATTTACCACATGTTAAATAAGGTTAATAGAAAACCTTATACGTCTCCATTTTTAATTGAGCTATAGCTTTTCTGATTAAATAAATTTCAAAAAATTTTCTCATTTCATGTTTGATTATAGTGATCCTGCTTCATCTATTCTGAAATAAGGCTAGTGAAAAAATTCCATTTGATTCATTTTAACATTTATTAAATGTCTACCAACTGGTAGGCACTGTTCTACTGAGGTGCTGAGAATATAAAGACAAAAACAGAAGCAAAACCAGTCTCTACCATGGGGGGGGGGGGTGGATATAAGAGATTAATATAATCCAAAATTGAATGAATGGAAAGGTGAAATAGAGATCCTAACAAAAAGCTGCAGGCCAGTTAGAGGAGGGTAAGATTACTTTCAGTAGGGTTCCATCAAGGAAGGTTGGCATAAAAGAGGTAGCACCTGAATTGAATTTTAAAAGGTTAAAGTGACCTGGGAATGGATTCCTGATATGGAGGGTCAGCCTCTATGAAGAGCAAGAAAAGAGATAAGGGAATAAATACTCCATTCTAGCTAGAGTGCCTAAGGGAATTCAATAAGGGTGGAAAGGAAGGTTAGGATATGTTAGGAAGAAATTGAATTGCCAAGACTGGGGCAGCTAAATGGATCAATGGAAAGAAAGCCAGGCCTTGAGATGGGAAGTTCAAATCTGACCTCAGACACTTCCAAGCTGTGGGACTCTAGGCAAGTCTCTCATCCCCAGTTACTTAGCCCTTACTACTCTTCTGCCTTAGAACCAAAAATTAGTATTGATTCTAGATAAAAGATAAGGGTTTTTTTTTAATTAATAGATAAAATAAGTAAATATATAAAACAAAGTGCCAATCTACAGAGTTTGTATTTTATCCAAAGGACAACAACAATCAGGTTAAGGAATAAGGTGTAATGAATTTGGACACACTGAGTTTGAGATGCTGGGAATACATACAGTTGTACATATCTCACAGGAACCTAGAGATGAAGGGTTAGAACTCAAAGGAAAGATATGAGTTAGATATATAGATCTGGAGTATGAGATAAAGCTAAAATGGTAGATCACTGCCAGATATGAATTTTATAATTCTAGGGTAAAAAGTCTGTATTTTATTCTATGGATCATAGTGAAATTGGGAGAAAATGATATAAACTCTGTTGAGTTTGAGGTGTCAGCAGAATATCCAGGTGAATATATCCTGAAGACCATGTTGTAGGACTGAAAACTCAGGGGAAAATTCTAGGATAAAGATATAGATTTTGGTGTTTGAATTAAGGAAATGTAAATTGGAGTCATCTAGGTGGCACAGTAAATAGACCACAGGGCTTGGAGTCAGGAAGATTTTATGAGTTATCTTTATGAGTTCAAATCTGGCTGGCATCAGACACTTACTAGCTGTGTGATCCTGGGCAAGTTATTTAACCCTGTTTACCTCAGTTTCTCATTTGTTAAATGAACTGGAGAAGGAAATAGCAAACTCTTCCAATATCTTTGCCAAAAATGTCCCAAACAGGGTCACAAAGAGTCAGGCATGACTGAAACAACTGAATAACAACAAAAGGATTGGAGTCACAATGTGGATAATCTTGAATACCAAATAAAGTTGTTATATTTTACTTGGGAGAAAATGGAGAACCAGTGAAGGATTTTGAGTTGAGTCATAGGATCAGAAAAAATCATTAGGAAGATTCTACAAGAAGAAGCCATGTAAAGAAGAAGCAATTGTACAAATGATGGATTGGAGAGCAAATAGCCTGGAGGTGAACAACAAGGATGTTACTGCAGTAATCTATGGCAGATGATCTGTGAGCTGCTGCTCTTTAGGATGATGGTTATTACATAGGTAAACTTAATGGGATTTTAAAATTGATTGGATAAAACTGTAGAGTCAAGCTTACTTCTTCAAACTTGGTAGTAAACATTAAACAGTGGTATATAGGGAAAATGTATGAGCTTCCCCAAGGATCTAGAAACAGATAAACCTCACTGGCATATGGCTTCTTCTGGTTTATGATGTCACAAGAACCTTGAGCTACCATGTTTCCCATGATGGTCACATTCTCTAGAGAAAACCAGTTTGGAAGTTCTGTACTTAATCTTACTGCCTCTGACAAGAAGAAAAACAAAAGCTACCTTCATTTTCCATGCTGATGAATTTATCTTTTATGATTCATAAATGGGAACATGGGTGCTTACTAAATAGAAAATGAAAGTCACTTGAACCATCCCAGAGAGGCTAACTAGTCTATCCCCAGTCTAGAGGGTGCAGTAAGGATTATTCAAAACTAATTCAATTCAAGCATCATCATTTCTAAAAATAGAATTATTAGTCATGCAAATATCAAGTTCTTGGCAATTGGGGTAAGCAGAAGAAACTATGATATTTGTAAGAGCCTTTTGAATGTTAAAAACTTTGATCTCATGGCTTTGGGGAAGGGGACCACAGAACCACTTTGTTTGGACAGAGATTTATCTGTTCATCAAATCTTGGGTTAGAACCAACATTCCTGATAGGCCAGTGATTTAAAGTGGCTCTTAATAATTCTCCCCAATTTAAACAGATATGATCAGGCCATAAGTAATAGACATGCTAATTACCATGTTTATAAAAACTTTAAAACCCGCAGACATTATTAGGTAGGGAAAAGGAAAGGCCTTATTTCCCAGGGTCATAAGTAGGGATTTTTTTCCTAAAGTGAGGAATAGGAACTGTGCACTTCAGCTCAAGGCATCCCAAGCTACCATCTGTTAACTTCCTAACTTAATCAATTAATCTTGAGAATTATAAATACCATTAGAGAAACTAGGTGGAGAAGTGGCTAGAGCTCTAGACCATGCATGACTCAGGAAGACCTAAGTTCAAATTCAACTTCGAACCCTTATTAGGTGTGTTGCTCTGAACAAGTCATTTATTTAACATCTCTCTGCCTTAGTTTCCTCAATTGCAAAATAGAAATAATATCAGCACCTTCCTCACACAGTTGTCCCAAGAATCAAATGAGATATTTGTAAAGCACTTTGATTTACACAGTGAATAGCATATAAAAGGAACTTAATAAATGTTTGTCCTTTTCCCCATTAGAACCTTCTAAACTCAGCCCTCCAGATTTAGATCCCTATAAATCTTGTACTTTTGACCAAAGCCTTGGCCACCTGAACTATAGCTATGCTATGTATCTTTTCTCCAAGTGTATTTTTCAAACCATTAATGGCTTTGAAAACAAGGTAAGAATGTACAATGAAATTTTCCAACACCTAATTGAGAACTCTAATATTATCCATATCAATATTATCCATGAGGTCAATGACCTCAACATAATAGAATGTCTATATGATATATTCTGTCCATTCTGAGAACATCCATCTACAGAATGCTCAATAACATGCTTTTCAGAACTAAACTGGAGAGCTACATCCAGGTCACTCCCAAGAGCTGCCAAGACAAAGAAATCTTACTCATGTGGATGAGGGTTGTTTAGTCTTGTTTCAGAGTACGGTTGGATACGTGGGGGATCATCCACTGTTTTGCTCCGAAAATGGGCCCGATATGTTGTTGGAGAGTTATCCGACCACTGAATTTCATTCTTCCAGGTTTTTTCAGCCTGCATTCTAATCTTGTTGAAATGTTCAGCATTAAGTGGGCTAAAGGGTAGAACTATTTCTGGAGCCAAGAAAAAAAAGTCTGCCATACCTACAGATGGTCCCTTCTTGATGACAGCTTTTCAAGTTCTTTGCATGATTAAATATTAATTTCCTTCTGGTGGCAAGGGGTGTATGACCACCAAGATCCTAACTGGAATGTCTTACTAGAATGCAAACACTTCCCATCGATGGCAGTTGCTAAGCAACAAGTGGGAAAAAGTTTGCTAGTAATACACACTCAAAAAAAAAAAATACCCAGAAAAGGGTTTATGAGTTATATAAACTCCTAAATCTGTCGTCTTATACAGATTTTTGTTATGTAATCAGGATAAGGAAATATTTAGTCAAATGACTTTTAGATTGATGCAAATGATCAATTACATAATGGCTCCAAATATTGGCACCATAAGATTTAGCAGACTGGGTGTAAAGAGGAAAAGGTAAGTATTGGCTTCACCTAAGGTTTCTAGGGCCTTTATTTGTCCAGAACATGAAAACAGGAACTGCTATGATGTCAACAATTGTATGTGACTCAAATAATTTCTCCTATGTCACAGGGAGAGAGCAATATAATTGAAGTCTGACTGCTTAACCATTGTTGCCATAGAGAAGTTTCCTAATTAGCATTTTTAAATGTGTTTTAATTAATGTCTCTTATTTCTACATTACAGTCATTTCAAGACCTCCATCCTCCAGATTAAATCTTCCCTTGTGAAGAAGGAAAAAATAATAATAAAACAAAAACACAAAACAAACCGTAACAGTTTTATATTAAACAGTATTCAGTACCATATTTCCCCACACAATTTCTTCATCCTTCATCTTGCTATTCTAATACTTCAGTGGTTTCTATGATCTCATCAATATGGATTTTCTCTCCAACAATGTAGATCACAATGCATTGTAACTCACTTGATCACAGCATATAATCTTTGTGGTATATCATTTTAGCTATTGGGTATTTAGGATTTTTACATCAGTATTCATTAGTGAAATCAGTCAGAAATTTTCTTTTTTTCACTTTTTCTGGTTTAAATATCAGTAACATATTTGTTTTATAAATTGAGTTTGGTAGGACACCTTTGCCTATTATTTCAAATTATTTAATATTGGAATTAGTTGATCTTTAAATGTTTGGTAGAATTCACTTATAAATCCATCTGTTTCTGAAACTTTTTTTCTTAGGAAGTTCCTTTATGGTCTGCTTCACTTTTTTTCTCTTTCTTTCTTTCTTTTTTTATTTATTTGTTTTTTTTTTATTTATTTGTTTAATTAATTAATTTAGAATATTTTTCCATGGTTACAAGATTCATGCTCTTTCTCTCCCCTCCTCCCACCCTCCTCCTGTAGCCAATGAGCAATTCAACTGGGTTTTACATGTATCATTGATCAAGACCTATTTCCATATTATTAATATTTGTAATAGAGTGAGCATTTAGAGTCTACATCCCCAATCATATCCCCATTGAACTGTGTGATCAAGGAAATGATTTTCTTCTTTGTTTCTACTCCCACAGTTCTTTCTCTGGTTGTGGATTGTGTTCTTTCTCAGAAGTTCCTCAGAATTGTCCTGGATCATTGCATTGCTGCTAGTAGAGAAGCCCATTACATTCAATTGTGCCACAGTGTATAAGGTTCTCCTGGTTCTGCTCCTTTCACTTTGTGTCAATTCCTGGAGGTCATTCCAGTTCACCTGAAATTCCTCCAAGTCATTATTCCTTTCAGCACAATAGTATTCCATCACCAACAGATTCCACAATTTGTTCAGCCATTCCCCAATTGATGGACACCCCCTTGTTTTCTAAGTCTTTGCCATCACAAAGAGTGTGGCTATGAATATTTTTCTACAAGTATTTTTCTTTATTATCTCTTCAAGGTACAAACCCAGCAGTGGTATGACTGGATCAAAGGACAGGCAGTCATTTAAAGCCCTTTGGTCATAGTTCCGAATTGCCTTCCAGAATGGTTAGATCAATTCACAACTCCACCAGCAGTGTATTAGTGTCCCAATTTTGCCACATCCCCTCCAACATTTATTACTTTTTCCTTTGCTGTCATATTAGCTATCTGCTAGGTATAAGGTGGTACCTCAGAGATGTTTTGATTTGTATTTCTCTAATTATAAAAGATTTAGAACACTTTTTTCATGTACTGATTGAGAGTTTTGATTACTTTACCTGAAAACTGCCTATTACTGTCCCTTGCCCATTTATCAATTGGGGAATGGTTTTTTTTTTTTGTACAATTTATTTAGTTCCTTATATATTTAAGAAGTTAGACTTTTGTCAGAGGTTTTTGATATAAAGATTTTTTCCCAATTTGTTGCTTCCCTTCTAATTTTGGATGCATTGGTTTTGTTTGTGCAAAAATATTTTAACTTAATGTAATCAAAATTATTCAGTTTTAATTTTGTGATATTCTCTATTTCTAACTTGGTCTTAAATTCTTTTCTTTCCCACATATCTGACAGGTATACTATTCTATGTTCACCTGATTTACTTATAGTTTCCTTCTTTATATTTAAGTTGTTTACTCATTCTGAATTTATTTTAGTATAGGGTGTGAAATGTAGTTCTAGACCTAATCTCTCCCGTAATATTTTCCAGTTTCCCCAGCAGTTTTTGTCAAACAGTAGGTTCTTGTCACAAAAGCTGGGATCTTTGGGTTTATCATATACTATCTTGCTGAGGACATTTACCCCAAGTCTATTCCATTGATCCTCCCTTCTGTCTCTTAGCCAGTACCATATTGTTTTGATGACCACTGCCTTATAGTACAGTTTAAGATCTGGTACTGCTAGGCCCCCATCCTTCACATTTTTTCCCATTATTTCCCTTGATATTCTTGATCTTTTGTTCTTCCAAATGAACTTTGTTATAATTTTTGCTCGTTCAAAAAAAATTTTCTTGGTAGTTTGATAGGTATGGCACTGAATCTAAGTAAATTAATTTGGGTAGAATTGTCATTTTTATTATGTTAGCTCATCCTACCTATAAGCAATTAATGTTTTTCCAATTATTTGGAGTTTTAATTGTGTAGAAAGTGTTTTGTAGTTGTGTTCCTTTAATTTCTTTTTCTAAAATGGGTTTGTTTAGATTTTTCCTCTTCTGTTAATCTGGGCAATTTATGCTTTTGTAAGTTTACTTCTACCTAACTTAAATTGTTAAATTTATTAGAATATAATTGGACAAAATAACTCCTAATAATTTTAATTTCATCTTCATTAGTGTTGTATTCTCATTTTAAACTGATGACATGCATTTTATTAGTTTTTTTCATAAAACCAACTCCTAGTTTATTAATTCAATAATTTTCTTACATTTGATTTTATTAATCTCACCTTTAATTTTCAGGGTTTCTAATTTAGCATTTAATCAAAGTTTTATAACTTGTTCTTCTTCTAGTTTTTAAAAAAAATTGCATACCCAATTCACCTATTATTCATTTTATTGATCTAAGCATAGATATAAATTTTCCTCTGATTATTGCTTTTGTTGCATTCCATAAGGTTTTTAAATTTTTTTTTAATTTAGAATATTTTTCATGGTTTCATGATTCATGATTTTTCCCATCCTTCCTTCCCCACTTCCGGAGCTGACAAGCAATTCCACTGGGTTATACATGTTTTGTTGGTTCAAAACCTATTTCCATGTTATTCATATTTGCAGTACAGTGATCTTTTAACATTAAAACCCCAATCATATCCATATCAAACTACATGATCGATTATATGTTTTTCTTCTGCATTTCTTCTCCCACAGTTCTTTCTCTACATGTGTATAGTGTTCTTTATCCTAAATTCCTCTGGATTATCCTGGGTCATTGCATTGCTGCTAGTAGAAAAGTCTGTTACATTCGATTGTGCCATAATGTATCAGTCTCTGTGTACAATGTTCTCCTGGTTCTGCTCTTTTCATTCTGCATCAATTCCTGGAAGTTGTTCCAGTTCACATGGAATTCCTCCAGTTCATTATTCCTTTTAGCACAATAGTATTCCATCACCAATAGATACCACAATTTGGTCAACCATTCCCCAATTGATGGACACTCCCTCATTTTCCAGGTTTTGCCACCACAAAGAGTGTGGCTATGGATATTTTTCTACAAGTATTTTTTCTTTATTATCTCTTTGGGGTACAAACCCAGCAGTGGTATGGCTAGATCAAAGGAAAGGCAGTTTTTTAAAGCCCTTTCTGCAAAATTCCAAATTGCCCTCCAGAATGGTTGGACCAATTCACAACTCTACCAGCAGTGTATTAGTGTCCCAATTTTGCCACATCCCCTCCAACATCTATCACTTTCTTTTCCTGTCATATTGGCCAGTCTGTTAGGTATAAGGTGATACCTCAGAGTTGTTTTATTTGCATTTTATAAGTTTACAATTGGCGTCTCATTTTTATCATTCTCTTGAATAAAATCATTAATTCTTTGACTTGTTCTTTAACCCACTCATTTTTAAAGATTAAGTTATTTACTTTCCAATTACTCTTTAATCTGCATTTACATGGACCTTGATTGAATGAAATTTTATTGCATTATGACCTGAAAAGGATGCATTTCATATTTATGGTTTTCTGCACTTAGCTCTGAGGTTCTTATGGCCTAATTTATAGTCAATTTTTGTAAAAGTGCCATGGACCATTAAGAAAAAGGTATATTCCTTTCTATTCCCATGCAGTTCTCTCCAGATGTATACCATATCTAACTTATCAAAATTCTATTTATCACCTCAACTTCTTTTTTATCTTATGGTTAGATTCATCTAGTTCTGAGAGAGAAGACTAAAATCCCCAACTATTATTTACTATTATTTTCACTTGTAATTCATTTATTTTTTCCTTCAAAAAATCTGAATGCTATAGTATTTGGTGCATAAATGTTTATATTCATTATCTATGATACCTTTTAACATAATTTAGTTTTCCTTGTTTATTTCTTTTAATTAAATCTATTTTAACTTTAACTTTGTCTGAAATTTTTATTGCTCCCCTTGATTTTTTTTAATAACAGCTGAAAGATTATTGATATGCTCTAGCCCCTCATACCTTGGTCAATAAGTGACTTCAGGTACTCCTCTGTGCCCCTAAGCTTCAAACAGCACCCCTGGCAAGCTGACATAGCAAATGCTCTTGCTCCCTGCTCGGTAGGCTGGAAGTTTCATCATGCTCCTTTGCCCGGGAACCAAAACCAGGTACTCCATACTCCTGGGAGTAACCACAGCCAAAAGGCCCTGTTCCTCTGTCATCACCCTCACCAATGTGTACTCAGTCCATTGTGCCCACAGACACAGCCTGGGACTGTGCCTGGTCCAGTGCCAGCTGAGAACCTCACAATCTTTCTCTCCTCAACCCCCACATTGTCTTTGAGGTACAAGCTCCCAAAGCTGAAGCTGAAGCTGTCACAGCTGTGTCCAGGGTTTGTTGTTTGTGGATTCCTCAATAACCAGATGCATCTGTACTTCACACAGTAATATCAAATTTTTCCTAACAGCTTATCAAGTTGTCTTAGGTTGGATAACTGCTTTATCCCAATTTTTAATTATTTCTGCCACTTTAAAGTCTACCTTGAGGTCATGTTTTAAATTATTTGTGGGAGAATTTGGGAGATCCAGGTAATTTCCTGTCTTATTCTACCATCTTTCCACAATTCCCTCTGTTGTTGCCTTTTAAGGTGTCCAGTCATACTTACCCCTCCCTTTGTGCAGCGACTCCCAAGGTATAAGGACCAAGACTCTGATCTGTCAAATGTTAGTTAAATGATAATTTGTTAAATCAAGCCCAGATCAAAGACAGAAACAATTCAAGGTAAGAGGAACTGTTCTAGGAGGTTCTCCTGTGGTGCTCATGAGCACATTATTCATGACTCAACATATCTGAGAAATTCCAGAATTCATCTTTGTTGACATGTCAGTTTTAGAAATGTGTTTAAGGACTTCCAAATTCTTAAAAATAAACAACTACCAGAAAACACAAAATAATAAGAATAAAAATTATATACAAGTCCATAAACTTTCATTATTTGCAAGGCCTTTTAAAATATGTATATTAACCTTACCAAGGTAGCGTCTTTTGTGAATCTTAAAATTTCTGAAACTCTACCTTAAAACATTTGGTTAAGGCTATTCCCATTTAATGTACTGAGAAATTTACATTACTCCACCCATCCTTAGGCATACTTTAGGGGAAGATAAAATTGTAAAACTCCTTATTGAACAATGAGAAAAAAGTCCCCAACCCATACTTATAGTGAGGCTACGCCCTTAAGCTAGGTCTATTTTTAGATCTAATACAAAAGGGTGCTAAGTACCTATGAAGGTCAAATTAATCACTAATCGGTCAGACAACTTGCAAGGGACAACCTTAGCAAAGAGGTGTGAAATACTCAGAAGTTTTAGTCTACCCGGAGAAGGTGATAACAAGAGGTGAATTAAGAAGGTGATAACAAGATGTGAATTAAGAATGGCCAGTCCTTTGGGAAACATCTACTGTGATTGGTAGATGTGAAAATTTAGGAGAGATGACATAGGAGAAAATTCTTTTTAAAAGGAGGTCAGAGGCCTCTGGACTTAGTTCAGCTTAGGAAGCTGAATTGGAATCTCTTGGTGGCTGGATTTAGTTGAGTTCAGGAGCTGAACTGGAGGGTCTCTCTGAACACTAGAGTTTTGCTTGGAAAAGATCTTGTGGTGAGTGATTAAAGACTGACTTAGTTTTCTCTCTTAAAGAAAGGCTTAGGCCATTGGCCTAGGCCCTAGCCTTCCTATTATTTCCTCTTACTCTGTCTCTCTCCTTTTACTTAATCCCTTGATTTATATTAATTAAAATCTCCATAAAACCCAGCTGACTTGAGTATTTCATATTTGGGAATTTTTCCCATGGCAACCACTTATTTTTTATATAAATTCAAGATACTAAAATTATCTTTACAGTTTTGGCAATTCAAAGTCTTGAACCCATATTTTCGCGGTCACAGTTTATGGCAACCACTCTTTTGTCTGTAACACTTTGAGAGCTGATGTGTTCAACCTCACTGTCACTGAGGGCCCTCTCCAATGTCTTAGAAGATCTAAGTGCAGCAATGAGCAGCAATGAGTGTTTCGAGTATGGACACTCTGTCCATTGGGTATGAGAATGCCCTACTGGAGGAGGCTGTGGCCAAGGAATGCGGAGCCATGGAAGAGGTTTCCAGTTTGTTTCTTCATCTCTTCCAAACATCTGTTACCATTGTGGTGAGTCTAGTCATCTTGCCAAGGATTGTGATCTTTAGGAGTATGCCTACTATAACTGCAGTAGAGGTGTCCACATTGCCAAGGACTGCAAAGAACTGAAGCAAGAGAGAGAGAGCAATGCTGCTACAACTGTGGCAAGCCCGACCACTTGGCTCAAGACTGCAACTATGCAGATGAGCAGAAGTGCTAGTCATGTGGAGAGTTTGTACACATTCAGAAAGATTGCACCAAAGTGAAATGCTATAGGTGATAGGTCAAGAACTTCACTCCTATCCCAAAGAATTAATATGACCTTCAGCAACGAAAGGCTTTGGTGATAGAATGAACTTACTGACTGACTCATTGGTTACATCTAAGGCAGTGGTTCTCAGCCTTTCTAATGTTGTGACCCTGCAATACAATTCCTCATGTTGCAGTGACCCCAAACCAAAAAATTATTTTGGTGGCTACTTCAAAACTATAATTTTGCTACAGTTATGATTCAGAATGTAAATACCTGATATGCATTATGTATTCTCATTGCTACAAATTGAGAGGTTGAGAACTGCTGATCTAAGGCAAATCATGCACCAAGGACTCATGATAGGTTTGTGCTTTTAGGAATCCAACTCAGCATTAGAAAATGTCCTGTTCTCTGGATCAACAGAGCACTTCAATCTGATGCCATTCAGAGTAGATTCACTTAAAGTTTAAAAAATAGAAAGGTTTGGGTCAGATGCTAATTTTTTTGAAATGATACTTGGTGTGGAGGTGTCTCTAATAACAGGCATGCTAACAATCTAATTTAAATTCCATAGATATGTCTTTAAAGGTGTTTTATTCTTAAACTTAATGGAGTGCCAAAAGAACTCTAGTTCATTTTTGTCTTCATATCTCCCTCTTTTCCTTTTTTTGGAGGGTGGCTATAAAATACATCTTTTTCTTTTGGCTATCTTTTCTTTTTGACTTCCCAGTGACTCTGTAACTATTCCTTTAGCCATCTACTTTTAATACTTACTATCTTGGTTCTGTTTGATACAGTTCTCTTGGCTTAGTGTTTTGTAAATGTCCCACTCCTGGAATTGCCATGCCCTCCCTAGCAGTTTTTCAAATTACTTCTGAATGTGGCTACTCTGAACATTATCATTCCAAGATAAAACCAAAAAGCTGGTACACTATGTTTTGAGAAAATGTTTTATCCAAAGAAATGGAAAAATGCAAAGACTTGATTAATAAATGTTTATACATGTGATGGTAAATATAAGGCTAATAATTCACTTTCTCATTACAAAATGCTCCAGTGCAAATGCCCAAAATTTTGTGGATAGAAATCACATTCAAACTTAGCATTGAAAATTTTTCTTAACACCTTTGTGTGTAGATTAGGAAGCACTCAATGAACTTTATAATTAAATAGACTAGAACTGACAGAAGGCTGTTAACTTTCATATGAATAATGTACTCCAAAAATACATTTCAAAATTTTGGGGGGGGATTCCTACATAGAAGAGTAGTATTGATGAAATGAAAAATCCTGTTTAACTTAGATTTGTGCTGTATCAGATAATTGGTCCCTTAATACCTTTAAGGATATAACTGAAAAATTAATGTCACATCCCTATGACTTCAGAAAATTGCTTTTATTTAAAAGTTATTTTATGCTACAATGAGAACCACAGTTTCATGGTAATGTGGATTGAATAGAAACTTATAACAAGTCAACATGTCATTTAACCATGAGGAAAGACTAAGGGGTAATCGATTTTGCCCATTTCTTAGTTTTAGTAGATTTTCAGCCATTCCTACTTTGTTGCTGGAGAACCTCTTGGAAAGATTTGTTGTAAGATCCATCTTTTCCCATGGGGCCAGTACTATTATAATTAAGGATTGAGTTCCTGAGAAACTTGGCAGCAAATAGAAATGACCAATAGTATATCATAAAACTAAAGCTACAGGTCATAATCATTGTTCTATATATAACTGCTAGGCCCTGAAAAAGATTTAGAAAACATTTTCTTTTAAAATATTGTAGTACCATAAAGATAGGAATTTCTCCAGTGCCTAAAGAGTGGAAATAAGCATGGTCCACATTGATCACCCAGGGAACCTAAAAAGAATTTAATTCAAGGAAGTATCTATGCTTCCAATCTCTTATTACCAACTTTGACATAATATATTCTAATAAACATTTAGTGACTTTCCTTGCTTTGGAAATTAGAAGGTCCTTTTGAAAGTGACTTGCATGGCCCTGGAAATTTTAACTGGTGCCTTTGCATATGGGTGGCCTTTTTATAGTCATTGAAAATCACTCCATTGACTAAAGAGTTAATTTCAAATTGATTAAATATTTGTTGGTGGAATTTCTTCTACAAGTTTTTAAATGTAAGGGCTGATTGAACATTTCTTTGGTTCTATTAGACCAAACCAGAATTAGTACTATTAGAAAACTGAGTGCTGTTCTATGTCTTGTGCTATTCTGCTGAGCTAAATCTGCAACAGTTTTCAGAGGAAGACTACAGAGAAAAGTTTTGGTGTAGACATTTTTATGTTTTATACAGATGATGGATGTTCTTTTGGTCTTTGTTCTATCACTGCTTTTGAATAGAGACCAAAAGTCCTGTCCTTTCCTGCTCCAACTTTCTTCATCCTAAAACTAGTCTTATTTCACTTATAAGGAAATAATCCCAGAGATTAACTGATTTGCTCAAGGTCTTTGGAGTGTCGTAACTTTATGGACTAGAAAACTAGATTGGCATTCTATCACAAATGAAAAAACTAAGTAATTAAACCTGAAACTTGTCAAAATCTTTAAAAAAAAAACTTACCAAGGAGTAACAAAACAGTAGTTAGAGCTGGAAGAGACTTTTAAAGGTGTCTTGTCCACCTCCCTCATTCTGTGGAAGAGAAAACTGAGGACTAACAGGTTGATGTAGCTTGCCCAAAGTCATATAACCAGCAAGTAGCAGAAGCAGGTGCTTAAACCAGGATGTGCTAGCTTCAAATCCATTGTTCTTTCTATTTGTTTCCATGTTTTCCTCTAGACTTTCCTGAATATTTATATGAATTTTTCCTGTTATTTTTATTATTCACAGTTTTTTCCCCACATGTAGATTGTACTTTTGGTTCTGTCTTCAATCTATAGCATTTTGAATGTTTTCCCATATTTTTGTTTTCTCTATACTTGCCAATCATCTTTTAAATTAAATTTAATTATAAGCTCATATTTTTGTTACAAAGCTGTTATTTCCCTTCAACTGCCCACTCACCAACAAAACCCTCCCCTGTAAGAAGGAAATATAGCTAAGAAAAATAATAAAATAATTGTATGTACCAATACATTCGTATTTTCTGACAACATATGTTCAATTCCATATCTATAGCTCACCACTCCTGCAGAGAGAAGGGAGTCAGGCTTCTGCTATTAGTAGTAGCCATTTTATCAATCAGAGTTCTGACATATTTCCATATTTTCCCTTTATGTTGTGATCATCATGTAAATTGTTTTCCCAGGTCTACTTACTTTGCTCTGTTCAGTTTGTTTGTCTTCCCAAGTTTGATGGGACCAGCATTTACCTTGACACATCCTCTTTCTTTCCACTCTCAACACTGGGATTTTAAAGAAAGGCAAAGCCATCTTGGGATCTAATTGAACTACATGATTGGTCCCAGTTTTCCTCATGAAGCTTCTTCCTTTTTTAATCCCAGGACTTGATTGGTCACAACTTCCCCAGCATAGCTTTCTGGTCATCCAAAGCCATAAAAAGTCCCAGTGTCATAGAGTAGCATTGCTCAGACCACATCCAAGTTGCCACTATATTCTTGCTGCATGTCCTTACAATGTTAGCACAAAGTAGATCTCCTTGTGTTAAATTTTCAATTATTTTCATTTTGTCCTCACATTAAATTTGAACCAAGAGGGTGCTGGTATAAGAGCCTAGCTAGCATCCTGATGCCAAGCTTCCTCTGAATTCCTCATATTCAATATTTCTTATGGCTCTTTTTGGCTATATTCAGGTACTACAATTTTTTGAGTCATTCTAGTCCACTTCGATTATAATTATTTAATGCCACAAAAAGCGCAGCTATACTTTTGTACATACGAGGTCTTTTCCCATCTTTGAATTTGTTGAGGATACATTCCTCAAAAAGGTCTTATTTGTAATTTCTTAAAGGGCTGTAATATTCTATTACATTTATATGCCATCATTATTTTCAGTTGTTTCTCCCAATAGTTGGAAGCTTATGCTGGTGGTTTGGCTGGATGGATTTCTAGGTTCCACTCTGACCCTGAGGAGTTTATAAGTGGTAAGAAATTCCATACATACTGATTCAGGGCATAAAATACTTTCAGAAAAGAAAATCACCAATGAACCAGGTCACTATTCCCAACTCCAGCCCTGACTCCTTCTGGCATATTGCATAAAACGGTATTTCTGATTTAATGATTTCTGGTATTTTCTGGTTTTTTTCTGGTATTTTCCATGATATTTTGAGAAATGTATAAAGTGGAGACATGAATATATTTATCCTCCCATATTTACCTAGTTGTCAATTTATCCAACAAAGTTGAGAAACCATGAGCACATATGTAATAGTTATATGTAATATATATATTACCTGTGTGTGTATCATATATTACATAACAAATTATAGAACATTACAATGTGTAATATAGTTTTGTATAATATATAGTAGACATATATGTATCCTGCATTATATAACATTTATGATGTGTTATATATTACACATATGTAATATAGAGTTGTATATATGATATACACATGTAATATAGAGTTGCTTTTCACAGTAGAACTTGGTCAATTATATGTATATATAGTAGTAGTAGTGGTAGTCTCTCGGTGATCGAGAATGACTATTGTCTTTGTGCAGTTTCATCTACGGTGTACCTCATGTGGCTTTGAAGTCCAAAGGCTGAGGCGCACAGTTTGTGGCACATGGGGCCTGGGACGCCAGTTGTTACGGGAGGTGCGATTGTGGCCTGGTGTCGGCGTTCACATGCAGCGGCAAGACATCGACATCACTCATCTTCAAAGGTGGTAGCGTCATGGTGAATGTGGGTGTGCCAGCTGCTTCTGTCAGAGGCAGCGAGTTCTAGTTGCTTTGGTGTGATGCCAGCCCACTTCAGGTTGGACTTTAGCTGATCCTTGAATCTTTTCTTTGGTCGGCCTTGTTTCCTGAGTCCAGCTGACAGTTCACCATAGAATACCTGTCTTGGTATTCGCTGTGGGTCCATGCGGATGACGTGTCCAGACCATCGTAGCTGGGTTCTGAGGACCAGGACTTCGATGCTGGTGGAGTTGGCTCTGTCGAGGGCTTCCTGGTTGGTGATTCGGTCCTGCCATCGGATCCTCATGATTGACCGGAGAGAGCGTTGGTGGGATTGCTCCAGCTGTTTCATGTGCTTCCAGTATAGTGTCCATGTCTCACAACCATACAGGAGCGAGCTGAGGACCACTGTGTTATACACTTTGAGCTTCGTCACAGTGCTTACACCTCTGTGTTGGAGGATTTTGCAGAGCAGCCGCCCGAGTGCCTGGCTGGCCTTTTGGATCCTGGCATTAATCTTATGGTCTAGGGACCCGTCATTGGTGATGGTGCTGCCCAGGTACTTGAAAGTTTTGACTTTAGAAAGCTCCGTGCCGTCGATTGTAATGCACGGCTGGTTCGTTGGCCTCCCTGATGCAGGTTGGAACAGCACCTCTGTTTGGCTGAGGCTGATAGTCAGGCCAAACAGTTTTGTTGCGGTGGAGAACCTGTCCACAATGGTTTGGAGATGATTTTCTTGGTGGGCCATGAGAGCACAGTCATCTACAAAGAGAGCTTCCAGGATGAGTCTCTCTGTTGTCTTTGTTTTTGCAGTCAGGTGGCCAAGGTCGAATAGTGAGCCATCCAGTCGGTATTTGATGTAGACGCCCAGGTCTAGATCCATCACAGCATGTCGTAATACTTGGGTGAAAAATAGGTTGAATAGTACAGGAGCAAGGACACAGCCTTGTTTCATGCCATTGGAGATGCTGAAGCGATTGGAAGTCTCTCCACCAGTTAGGACTTCCCCTGTCATGTCAACATGAAAGAGCTGGATCAGTTTGACGAATTTTGATGGGCAACCGAGCTTGCTGAGGATCACCCACAATGCGTCCCTGTTCACTGTGTCGAACGCCTTTGTCAGGTCTATGAAGACAATGTAGATACTCAGGTTCTGCTCAAGGCATTTTTCCTGCATTTGCCTCACCGTGAAGACCATGTCGATAGTGCTGCAATCTGGTTGGAAGCCACATTGTGATTCAGGCAGGTTCTGCTCTGAAACAGATGACAGGAGTTTGTTGAGTATAACACGGGTGAGGATCTTTCCGGCAGTGGAGAGTAGTGAGATGCCTCTGTAGTTGTCACAGGCTGCTTGTGAGCCTTTGTTCTTGTATAGGGCTACAATGGAGGCATCTCTGAGTTCTGGGGGCATGTCTTCCTCTTCCCATATGCTGGTCAGCACTATGTGGAATGCCTGGAACGCCTTTCCATTTAAGGCCTTGTACACCTCGGTTGGGATCCCGTCTTTACCGGGTGCCTTGCCTGTACTCATTTGTTTAATGGCCTTTTGGACTTCCTCTATTGAAGGAGGGACGCCAAGTTGTTCAATGGTGTGGTTTTGGGGGATCTGGTCAAGGGCGCTTTGGTCAACTGAAGAGGGTCGGTTGAGAAGCTGACTGAAGTGTTCTTTCCACCTGTTGCTGATGCCTTTTTTATCTTTTATGAGAGTGTCACCGTCAGAGGATAACAAGGGAGTGGTGGTGGTGGGTTTTAATGGCCCATAGACAGTCTTGAGGGCACTAAAAAATTGTTTGTAGTTTTTCATATCAGCAAAACGCTGGATTTCTTCTGCCCTTTTTTCCCACCATTGGTCTTGCATCTTCCTGATCTCACGCTGTGCCATGGCTTGGAGAGACTTGAATCTGTCCTTTTTAGGAGCAGAGTTTGGGTTATTTTGCCACTCCATAAAGGCTTTGTTCTTCTTGCTCAATAGGTCTTCAATAGCAGTGTTGTTCTCGTCCAACCAGTCCTGGTGGTTGCATTGTTTTGGGCCTAGGACTGCCTTTGATGTTTCCTTCACTGCGTCTCTGAACTGGTTCCATTTCTCGGTTGAGCTTCCAGTGAGTGGTCCCTTGGCAGACAGCTTGTCGTCCAGGCAGGACTGGAATGTCCAGGACTCTTCAAATAAGATGGATCTCTAAGATGACTCACGTTGTAAAATGCACGAACTGTCTGGGCGAGGTGCAGTGCGCATTTGAAGAGTCGCTCTAACCAATCAGTGGTCTGTCCAGCATTCAGCTCCTCTCATGGCTCTGGTGATCTTTACATCCTGGATGTCTCGCCGGCGTACAATGATGTAGTCAATGAGATGCCACTGTTTTGATCTTGGGTGCATCCATGTTGTTTTATATTTGTTCGCCATTCTGAACACAGTGTTCGTGATGGTGAGTTCAAACTCTGAGCCTTTGCTGAGTAGCAGTAGGCCATTGTTGTTCATTTTGCCCACACCATGTTTGCTGAGTACTCCTTTCCATCTTTCATGGCCCTGTCCAACGTGGGCGTTGAAGTCTCCCAGTAGTATCAGCTTGTCATTTGTGGGCACTGAGTGCAGGACGACACTCAGGTCAGAGTAGAACTGCTCGATGGTCTCCTCTGTGCTGGTCAGTGTTGGGGCATATGCGCTGATGATTGTGGCATACCTGTCTTTGCTGAGAGGCAAACGGATCTTCATGAGCCTCTTGCTGATGCCCACAGGCAAGTCTGGCAGCTGTTTGAGCTTTAATCTGCTATTCTTGCTATTCGACCACTTGCTGTTTGTGGCTTTTCCTCACTCTCAGGGAATTTATAATATATTTGCTCAAAATGAAACATGTTGTCTATTATTTTCTACCCATGAGTCTATTTCTTCTATATTCTTGTGCCACATTGCTTGTGTGTGAATTACAATATAAAGGAAAAATCACTTAAGAAATCCAAACTCTAAGTAATTGAAAAACCAGTTAACGGTCCTGAAGAACAGATAACAAAGCACATGTACCTTCTCTTAGCAAAGAGGTGGGAGGCTTCTCAGGGAAAATGCTATAGACAACAAGGCTTCTGCAAGGGACTTTTAAAAAAATGTTTTCCTTCATTCAAGGGAAGGCTCCATTTCAAGAGGGAAAGCTTGGATATTTCCAAAAATTACGGATGTAAAGACAAAAGGCATCAACAATTTTTTAAATCTTTTGTGGGCTTGACTATGAATGAACCTAGGACATTTCTCTGACATGCTGATATTAACCCACAATAAAACAGCTGCTAAACCAGGAAAGAATAATCATAATCATTTTAAAATACAAATAAATTTTTGCCTTATTCGCAGAAAAAATAACTATGTCAAAAACCAACCATTTAGATACTTATACTTCAAATATTTTGATAGATCTTTGATGACACATGCAGGTTGCAACTTAACCTCCATAACTTTTCATCCTCTGGGTGATCGGTATACATAACTTTGATAACTCATCTTTCAAGTATTTACTGAACATGCTGCATCCTTCTTTTGGTCCTCTGGCTATTTAATAGAGGCACTGAGCAACCCAGCTTTCATTCCTAACTCTTGTGATGTGACTATCCCACCTTCTTTTCTCACCCTATTCAATCCATGATGTTTTTCATGCCATTAATTATGTGCATAATGAGGGTTAGTAGGTTTGCAGTATATTACCAACAAGGGCCTGCATCTTTCCATTGGCCTTTGAGTTGCCTAAAATTGTGGTCTTTCAGGTATATTGGGGTTCCATGATTCAGAATCACAAAGAATTGCTGGAATAAAGGTATTTTAAAATATGGGCTAAATAACAATATTATAAAGATTATCAACTGTGAAAGACTTAGTAATAACCTTATTCAACAAAATGAACCACCAAAATTCCAAAGGACTCATAATAAAAAATACTATCCCCTCCAGAGAAGTGATAGACTAAGTACATATTGAAGGAAATATTTTTCGTTTTCTTGCCTTTTAAAAAATATGCCTTGTGTGAAAATTAATTTTGCATGACTTCATATTTGTAATGGGTTTTATATTTATTAGCTTCTCAAAGGGTGAGGAAGGAGAGAACTTGGAACTAAAAATAAAATTGAATTTATTAAAAAGATGGACTACCAGTTATAAGCAACTTATGATAATAGAAAATGCTTGTTTCAAAATGCAATGCTACCTGATCTCTTCTGATTCTATTCTGGGCCCAGATCCTTGTCCAACCACAGCACCTAAGCTATTAATATCTATATATCTATTGGTATCTATACACAGAGAAATAGTGTAGTGTAATGGGCAGAGAACCAAGCTTGTCAGGTGAAAGTCTTGATTTTAAATCCTGCTCTAGTGCATAGTACCTGTGTGAAAAAGGACAAATCACTGAACTTTCCTTTAAGGTGTGACCCTTAAGGTCCTCGCAATCAGTAGAGAAGCCGTCTACTTGGACTCTACAGAAATTCTCTTCCATAACACTGGAAAACACCTTAAGTAAGCATATTTTTTAAATCTTGCTTTTCATTTTGATTTTTATCAGATCCTCGAAAAGAGTTGTCACCATGATCTCATTCTAAGACAGGTATCATAGAACTTCTTGATTTTAACAACTGTATTTCAAAATACCTCATAGGAAGATAGCCTTTAAGGTTCTGTTTTGTTCTATAAATCAAATTACTTTTTGAAATTCATCAATAGACATTGAAGGATCTTGCACTCCACATTTCTCAATTAGCAACATGACTGGAAGATTCTAAGACAGAAGGTAAGGGTTTGTTTCTTTTAAAAGACTTTTAAAAGGTTTTTTAACATGATTTAGTAGTTTCTGGTGTTTTTTACATTGTTCTTTTGAAGAGACAGGATAGGGGAGAGCTATTCCTGATTTTCCTTTTAAAAAATAAAAAGTCCTTCATCTTGGAATCAATATTGTGCATTGACTCCAAGGCAGAAGAGCGGTAAGGGCTGGCAATGGGGGTTAAGTGACTTGCCTAGGATCATACAGCTAGGAAATGTCTGAAGCCAGATTTAAATCCAGACCACTTAGATCTGGCTCTCATTCACTGAGCCATCTAGTTGTTCCCTCCCTCATCTTTTCTATTTGATTCTTTTAGTATCTCTTTGAAATATTTTAAAAATTGATTCTTGAGTGTCCTTAAATTTTTTTTCAGACTGGGCTTCTACTATCCATAATTGATTTGGTCCAAAGGTTCTTAACATTTTTATCTTCTTAAGTTCTAGTTCTTCCTCTCAACATAGTAGTGAAGTAGTAGAAAACAAGTATTGTGATCCCATCCTTATTATTTAAGAGGATAAATTATTAGAGAAACATTAGCAGAACTGTTCCATTCAGTGTCTGTATGTTGTAATTTTTTTTCCCCCAATGATCTAAGGAATCTGACAACTGGATTTTAAGTCAAGCTTGCTGCAGACTTGTTTTCCCTTAAAGAACTGCAACAGTGTTGCCTCAATTTCACACCGCTCTTTTCTGGCATCAAAATACATAGTATGAGTTTGGGAAAAAAGTATCTTTGGCCTGAACATCCTGTTGCACTATAGTCATAGAACCCTTCTGTTCATTTCAGAGAAAGCTATAAAGCACAGAACTTATGGTATTCATTTCACAGTGATCCTAAAAGTCTTCAATCACCTAAAGAAAGGTAGGAAAGACCTCTGTTTTCATCAGAGATTTATCAAATCAGGGAATATTTAATATTAAATTATGTGATAATTTAGAAAGGGAAGAGTCAAGATATACTAAATAATAGCAGGTATTAGATAACTTTATTAATAATATTTTAAACGTCATAACTACATGATTAAAAGAAAGTCTCAAAGACTAGCAGAACAAGAGTTAAAAACAACAAAAGGCTACACTTTAGAAAATTAAGTTGACTAAAAGTAATTAAACTACTTAAATTAAAATTTTTAAGTTTAATTATGACTCAAAGCTTACTATCTCTCTGCCAATAAGTGAAGAAAAGGCACAAGAAAATTGTGTTTTCCTAGCTACCAAGCTGGATACAGGAATATAATTCTATGACCAAAAATGGACTTCTTACCTAAGAATTAGAAAATAAGTGAGGGGTAACAATGGGAATATGCTTTTGCAAGCATCTATTGAATAATGTATCTTCTTTTTGTATTGACTAACATTACCATTCTATCCTCAAGGAATGAGGTACTAAGTAGCATCCTTTGTTATCAAACCAAGGGTTTAAAATATAAATACACATGTATATATTATATATCTACATATAATATAAAGTGTATATTATGAAGTAAATTTTAAATGATTTGAATATTATATAACATTTTGTAATTATATGCTATATATTTCTGTACTTAGCAATCCATTAAGACATTTCCACATTGATAATATTCACAGCTTGCTAGAAAATTAGAATCTGTAAGGAAACTAGATTTTGGAAATCCTTTCCAAAAGCCAAGTGTAATTTAGTTGCAGAAGAAAGAAAAAAAGAATTGACTTTAAAAAGTTATGGTCCTGGAATAGAAGCCCCAACTGAATTAAATAGCTGCTCTACTAATGGTTTACAATTCATTTATTCAGTCTATATCTAGATTCTCTACCTTTAAAAATTAAAGATATCATTCACTACCAAACTATCTTTTGGAAAGGATGAAATAAGTTTTGTAAAATATTTCTATCTTAGGGGTATTGAAATCATTTACAACATACAGTGTGTATTTCCTAAGAATATCTACTTAAAATCATTCTAAACTTGAGATTGGGTGCCCTTTAGAACTGCGCAATCACACAACTTCCACACCTTTAAAAAGCATCATCAATTCAAACACAAGCATCCTAAATAATTCCTAAAAAATGTCCCTTGACCTCACATGCTTCAAATGCTCAGCTAAGTATCACATGCTCTTAAAACTATAAATGTCCTATAGTTTACTTAGAAATTTTATCCTGCCATTACGAGGAACTATTTTGCCCAATTATATGCCAAAAACAATGCAAGTGAAATGGAAGAATAGCAACAAAGATAAAAACTGCCTAAACTATCTGAGGAGGAAATAGAATATCTAAAATAATCTTATATTTTAGAAAAACAAATTGAAAAGAAAAACAAAAGGAACTTCCTAAAAAGTATGGTATTAGGACCAGATGGATTTTTTGGATGAATCATACCAAACATTTAAAAATCAATTACCTCCAATATTAAATAGATTATTTATAATAATAGGTAAAACTTTTTATGAAGCAAATATAGTACTGATACTTAAATCAGGAAATACAAAAACAGGAAGAGAAAATAATAGGCCAATATAATTAATGAATATGTATGCAAAAATCCTGAATAAAATACTAGCTTGGAGACTGCAACAATATATCATAAATATCATATTCAGACCAAACACGATTTATACCAGGAATTCAGGGATGATTTAATATGAGGAAAACTATAAACATAATTAATTATATTAACAAAAGTAACAAAAATCATGATTATATCAATAGATGCAGAAAAAGTCTTTGACAAAAATACAACACTCATTTCTATTAAAACACAGGAATGCATAGATATAAACAGATATTTTCTTAAAATGATACCTAAAACCATGAGCAAGTAATACTTGTAACAGAGATAAGCTAGAAGCCTTCCCAGTAAGATCAAGAGTCAAATAAGGATGCGCAATATTAGTTAATAAGATATTAGAAATGCTAACAATACCAATAAAAGAAGAAAAAGAAATTAAAGGAATCAGGATGGGAAAAGAAGAAATAGATTATCTCTTTGCAGGCTATATGGTTATGTCTGTAAAATCCTAGAAATTCAACTAAAAAGTTAATTGAAATTATCAGTATTTTTAGCAAAGTAGGCAGAATATAAAATAAACCCACATAAATGATCAGCATTTTTATATGTCACAAATAGAAAAAGAGATATTCCATTTAAAATAACCACAGATAGAATAAAATATCTGAGAGTATGCCTGACAAGAAAAACCAAGAAACTACAAAAACATAATTATAAAGTATTTTTACATAAATAAAATCAGATTTAAATAACTGGAGAAATAGGTGGGCAGACCCAATATAATTAAAATGGCAACATTACCTAAACTATCCTACTTATTCAATGCTATCACAATTCAATTACCAAAAAATATTTTTTGAGCTAGAAAAAGTCAACAAAATTCATTTGGAAGAACGAAAGATCAAGAATATCAAATGAACTCAAGAATATGAACTGAACGAAAAAAGCCATAACAGAGGTCCAGATTTTAATCTATATCATAAAGTAATAATTGTGAAAATTATCTGGTACTAGCTAAAAATTAGAAAGATATATCAGGGGAATAGAAAAGGCATACAATAAACAGTAATAAGAAATCATAACAACTTTGTGTTGATAGATGTCAAAATTGAAGTTTTAGAGATAAGAACTCATTAATCAGTAAAAATTTCTAGGACAATTGGGAAATAGAGTTTGGCAGAAACTAAGTATAGGTGAATATCTTATAACATTCACTAAGATAAGATCAAAATGTCTACATGACAGACATAAAAAGGAGATATTAGCAAATTAGAACAAGAAACATTACTCATCAGATTTATGAATAGGAAAAGAAATTATGAGTAAATAAGACATAGAAAGCATTGTAAGATGCAAAATGGATACTTTTCAGTACTTTAAATTTAAAAAGTTTTTGTACAAATAAAACTAATGTAGCCAATACTAGAAGGAAGACAGAAAACTGGGGGAGAAATCTTATACACAGTTTTTCTGTTAGAAGTCTGTATCTAAAATATATGGAATACTTTGTCAAATTTATAACATTAAAAGCCATCCCCCAATTGATAAATGGGCAAAAGATATGAACAGTTTGGGGATGAAAAAATCAAGGTCATATATAGTTGTATGAAAAAAGGTTCTAAATCACTACCAAGTAGATATATAAATCAAATCAAGACTGAGGTACCAACTGACATCTATAAGATTGACTAAAATGACAAAAGGGTAAAATGACATGTTGGGAGTGATGTGGGAAAATGGGGACACTAACATACTGTTGGTAGAACTGTGTACTAATCCAATTATTTTGTAAAGCAATTTGGAATTATGCCAAGTTATAAAATTTTATACACCTTTATCCCAGCAATATTGGGTCTATTTTCCAAGGAGATCGGGGGGAAGGAAATGGTCCTATATGTTCCAAAATATTTATAGCAGTTTTCTTTATGGTGGCAAAAAACCTGGAAATTGTGGGGATATTCATCAATTGGGGAATGGTGAGCAAATTGTGGTATATGATTGGGATGGTATACTATTGCACTGTAAGGAACAATGAGGTGATTAAATTTTTTTTTAAGTTGAAAAGACCTACACAAAATAATAGAGTGAAATGAGCAGAACCAAGAGAATAATGAATAAAGCTATAAAATTAATATTTGAAGAATGACTGGTGAATCTACTGAGAAATAACTGATAAATACTAACATATATTTATGTATATAATTTATATATTATATATATATATAAATATATATATATATATATCTTTTTGCCGGGTGATGCTTTATGTGGTGTGGGGAGTGGAGGAAGCAGTTGAGATGCCTGGAAATAAATTCTATTTAAAAAATAAAATTAAATTCAGAAAAAAAATTAAATTTATACTGCCTAAGTTTTCATGAATTAAATTTAATAGCTCAAAGTGAAATTGCTTTTTTTTCTTTAAAAATGTTTCCATAAAATAGCCATTTACCACTATTAACACTTTGTCAAACTATAATATTTTGGTTTCAAATATACTACTTGAAAAACTAATTTGTTAAAATGCACTCTTTTCTAAAGGTAAAACATAGTTGGCATAGTAATTACAAATACTTTGAGGAAGGAGGATGCCTCACTATCATCTACAATAAGTATATGGTACGAGTGGAAAAGAATGAGTTGTCCATGTTTTATAATGATTAACCAGAATTCCTTGGTGGAAAAAGGGAAAAAAATTTTAGGTTAAATGCTGTTTCTGATTATTCTTTCTCAAGGATAATTTTGAACTATCCATCATTTACTCTTTATTCTCTGAAATTAAATTATGGTGAATTATGCCAAAAGCCAAAAAACTGTCATTAAACTGGCAAGTTCAAATTAATACAGATAAGCGTTCATGTATAAGATTAGCTTTCATAAATAAAGGTAAAGGATCTTTTAGGTATATTCCATTATATGGTCAGTAGCACAATTATGGTACAAGGGGTATAAAATGGCATAAAGCTATTTGAGAATATTTACAATATTAAAAATTTTCAAAGTTAAAATAAATACAAAGTTAAACCTGGAGGAAAAATCTAACCCTACCTCTAAGAGCTTGAGATTTAATTTTTTTCCACAAGTTAATTTTTAAATGATTATGTAAATTATTATAATTTATACATTATATATAATATACATTATAATTATGTAAATTGTTAAAAACCAGGGTTGGTTTTTTTTACAAACTGAAATGCGTTTGTGAAGTAAGTTTTTTGTCTGAATCTGTGATTTCATCAATATTGGGGGGCCTACTGGTCTCAAAACTTCCTCTACCAGTACTAATCTATAACTAACTGTCTTAGAGTAATCTGGATCATAGAGAAGTTAATTAACTTGTTCATTTTCACATAAGTAGTACATCTCTGAGACAGGACTTGAATGCAGGTCTTCATGACCCCAAGCACAGCCCCTTGTTAAATATGTTATTCTGCTTCTCACTGAAGAGTTATGTCTTTAAAAACATGACAGCGTTCCAGGTGGCTGGAATTATTTAAGTTTGATCCTTTCTGAAAATATGGGGATTGGCAAAATAAACTTTTCAAAGAGCTTTCTAACTTTATGATTCTATGAAATAGATATCCTAATACCATTAGTATTGTGGAAACTTGAAAGAAATGTGGGTTAAAATAATACTTGACGAAATTAAATTTAGAAAGTTAGGAAATAAGATTCTGCTTTAAATGTTCCAACACATTTGAAAATTGGGACATTCATAGAGATTCTTGGGAAAATAATTTGTAGGATGAACATATCTTATGAGTCACAGAAATTGACTTCCTGAAATATACAGACTTCACTACTTCCAGGATTCCTGTTTTCATTTGAATGAGCATTCCCTCTACTAATGCAACCCCATAAAACTATGGCCAAAAGCATTTCATCACCTGGTGGCTACAGCTCTGGTGATGAGTTTCTACAGACTTAACTAAGCAGGAACTCAGCTGACAAAATGCCACTGGGTTTGTATCATTACAAAGTGTAAAATATCTTCCAAGAATTAACTATAGAAAGAATTTTAAAACTACTGTCAAATGCTTAACAATTACAAGAAAGTGAAAGTATTGAAGCAGTAATAGGACAGCGGGAAAGAAATGAAAAACAAATGAAAAGGAGGCCTTGTGGGCTTAATAACTTAGGTAGTTTAAAATCTTACAACTAAACTTCAAATGTTATTATATTTAATACCCAAAAAAATTGAAATTAAATTTTAATTTTTTCAACCAATAGTCTTTAATTAATAAAACAAATTTTAAGGCTTCTAACAAAAGTAGCCAAGTGGGGAAAAGGAATAAAAAGTTTAAATTGCTATAAATTGGACAATTAATCCTTCAATAATTAAGGATTAGCTGGAATTGGGGGGAGTGACCATGCTCTCCTTTGAGGAGTTAATTGGAACGAGCAGATCACCTGGCCCATATAGACTACAATGGATTCCTGGGCTTTTGGTTTGGTTCCATCTCTCATTTGAGATTGGTTTTCAAATCTGAGCACTTACCCTATAGTTTAGCCATCCTGGGCTTTCCCCACCTCTCTTGCTACTTTACAAAATATGTAGCCATTTCAAAAATTCCTTAATGAATCTGACATTCACTAGATGTCGAATTACGTTTTAAGATTTTCAATGACTCTATTATTATTAGCCCCAAGCAGAACTTTAAAGATGTGATTACTTCCGATTTTTTTGTCTGGAATGAAAGTATTTCTGGGGCATGATCTCCTGTCTGCCTCCCATAGTTTTCTTTGTTCCTGACTAAGGGAAGAAGTCAATTTTGCTTTGCTTTTGCAACTGTAAAAGGGAGTTCTTTCTTCTCTCTGAATTTACACTTTTGAAATAGAATCCTCTCTTCCCTTTGCCTATTTTAACACTGGTTAACAATAACTTAAGGGGTAGCTGGGTGGCTCAGTGGAAATAAGTGCCAGTCCTAGAGATGGGAGGTCTTGGTTCAAATCTGACCTCAGACTCTTCCCAGCTGTGTGACTCTGGGCAAATCACTTGATCCCCATTGCCCAGCCCTTACCATTCTTCTGCCTTGAAACAGAAGGTAAGGATTTAAAAAAAAACCAAACAAATAACTTAAGTGCCAATACTTAGTACCTCACTAGACTGAAGACAGGATTAACTCCCCCTTGTCCACGTTTGAATTGAATCAACAAAAGACTGAACACCCTACTAGGTGAGATTTAGAAAAGGCACACCCTTAGCTGTGAATTCTTTCTATGAGAACTTAACCTTCAGAAGGTGAGAAAGTCAATCCCACAGATACTGCCCCTAGAGCAGTGCTAGACAATTTGGAAACTGTGATTGGGCCCTGTAAAAATGGGAAGAAACAAAAAGTCATCATAAAAGCAAGCCCTGAACTCCCTCAGAGAAGATTGTCTTTGAGAAGATAGTCTGAAGAGATTGTCTTCTGGAGATAGTCTCCTGCCCGGAGAGAGTCTTCCAGGGAGCTTCCCTGGAGACTGTGGCTTGGATCATAGGCTTGGAGCTCAGCTTCAACTTGGAACCTGAGTCCTAGACTACTTCACTGGGTGAGTGAAAGACTGACTCCTTTCCTAGTTTCCATCTTGGAGGAGGCCAGGTGGTTACTCACTACCAGCCTTTCTGGTTGAGAGCTAGTTAATCTCTGCCTGGATTAAGCGGTCCTGGAGTAAAACATTTAGGTTGATAAGATAAACTTTCTAACCCCCTCACATTTCTCTTTATTGTTTCTTCTCTATTTGTATATATTTGTAAATAAATTTCTGACTTGAGATATAATAAATATTGGTGACCACATAATTTCATATAATCATCATCCAACCATTAATTTTAACCTTTACACACCTGAGGGCAAGAGCTCAGTGTGTCCCACTTCTGTGGGCCTGGAGGAACAGAAAATGAATATATTTAATAATCTAAGTAAAAAATGGTAAGGAGTCCCTAAGTGTTGTGAAATTGTCTTGTCCTTATTACTGATAACTTACTTTTTCCCAGCTTTCCAAGTATAAGTCACAAATAAGGAAATCACATTTGGCCACAATAAAATGAATGACAAAATATAAATATCATGAGAGAATTTTAATATTAAAATATTTTAACATTCATGGATCATATAAATTAGTTTTGGGCTTTAAAAGCTTTCAATAATAGATCTGCTGCTAGTCCTGGAGAAATATCCCCCGCAGCAACCTTTTCTTCCAGAAGAGGAATCTGGTCCTTCACTGATGAGCAATTTTGGAAATGTTCCAACACATTTTCCTGGATTAGGTTCCACATCCAGACTTTCTGCTGCTTCTGTCTCTTGCTAATGAACTCACTACTGGCAAGCATAAGGTCCTGGAATTCTTTCATTTTGTCCCACATCTCAGTGATACCTTCTCCAGTCCTTGCAGAAATGCGTACGACCTATAGAAAAATAAAGAGCAATCTCTCTCATATCAAAGGAATAGTAAGCATTTTTCTTCAATGGCTCATTCTCAATATACAGGTAAACAACAAATACAAGCTATATTTTTAAATGTAGAAAAGTATATGCAAAAATCAATATAACTAAAATTACTTAGTAAATTTGTTGCAGAGCCAAGGTTCAAATCCCAGTTTGGTTATTTATGCAAGACCAACTACTGGTAAGGGAATCATAAAGATAAAAAACTGCAAAGCTAGAAAGGGTTTCCTAGCTGCCTGCTAAACATTGAGTTGGCTTTGAGACCATGGCCCCATTATTTGGGGCAAATGTCCCTGATTGGGGAAATAGGTCAGCAGAGTAGGTGAATAGTGAGGAAGATCACATTAATAATTCCAGAGTGGAGCTTAAGAAATATGATTTCATTTTCTTATAGCTTTCAAGTTTATGGTTTCTTGCTAGAAGAATATAATAATCTTTTACAGACAAAGCTGAAGAAATCAGTATTAAGACATCAGTAGATATGAGAATACTTTTTTTACCCCAACTTTATAATATGCTGAACAAAAGCCTTTACTCTTTCACCTTGTAGAGAAACTAATCATCAATAGCCCATAATCTTGAGGATTTTCTTTCAGAATGGAATTACTACCATTTCAACATGGTCAAAAATCAAGCATTAAGCAATTTAAAAATCGATTACTTCATAACTAGAACCCTACTTTTTGGCATGTAACAGGCCAGTGATAATTTTAATATCTCTATCATTGTCATAACTTTTAAAATTGCAATATTCACATAAAAGCTGACTGATTATGTACCTTGTGTAGGATTTGCATTCTTTTATACAATGTGAACCATTAATTCAAAAGGAAAAGCTTACAATTGAATGGATACTTACCTTTGGTCTCCAGACTTTTGAGCGCTTGCGGAGTAATTTCATTGCACTTGTATACTCTGTTTGGATCCTTCGAGCTGGCACAATCAAGTCCCCATCAGCTTTAGTTATGGCTACCAAATCAGCCATTTCAATTATACCCCGTTTGATGCCCTAATGGACAAAAAGGAGCAAACAGGAATAAACATGATCACTGGTAAACTAATCAATAATGTGTTCTTAAGGCAAGATGTTTCATTAACTTATTTCTTTTAATTAATTTATTTTGAAAATATTTTCTTTTCCCAATTACATGTAATAATTTTTAACATATGTTTTCTAAAATCACACGCACCAAATTGTCTCCTTCCTACCCTTCCCTCCCTGTCTCTAAGATAGTAAGCAATTTGATCTGGGCTACACATGTATTATCATTTAAAACGCATTTCCAAAACATGCTGGGAGAGAATACATGAATAAAACCAAAACCCTCAAATAAAAACATATATAATGGCAGCAACACAGTGTAAAGAAAAACAACTGTGAAAGATTTTTTAAACTAAGGTTTTAAATTGTTATTTTTCAAGTAACAAACATCTTATATAAATCTGAGAATCCCCAAATAATACTTATCTACATAGCCCAGAAAAATAAATTTCCATGTTAGCCATGTCAAAAAAGAAAAACACAACTTTTTTTAATCACCTTTCTGTCAGGAGATAAACTGTTTCATCTTCATCTGTTGGGTTAATGACATGCTGTTATTCAGAGTTCTAAATCTTTAAAAGTTATTTTCTCTATAATGTTATCATTGTATAAATTTTTCTTCTAGTTCTGCTCACTCCACGATGCATGTTTGTGAAGCTATTTCCAATTTCTTCTGAATTTGTTGGTTTCCTCATTTCTTATGGCACAATAATATTACATTATGTAAATATACCACAATTGATTTAGCCATTCTCCAATAGGATACCTCTTGGTTTTGTATTTTGGGTTATCACAAAGGAGCTGTTATAATTTTTATTTATCCTCATTCTTTGGTTTCTTTTAGGCATAGGCCTAGTGGTGATAGTGAGATCAAAAAAGTATGCACAGTTTGGTAACTTTATTGAAATAGTCCCGAAATGCTTTCCCAGAGGGGCTGGACGAATTCACAGCTCCATCAGCAATGAATTAGTGATTGTGTTTTCCTATACCTCTAACATTTGTCATTTTATTCCTTTGTTACTTCTGCCAGTTTGGTTGGTATAAGGTAGAATATCCAAACTATTTTAATGTGCATTTCTCTAATTATTAGTAATTTGAGTATTTTTCATATGATTGTAAATAGCTTAGATTTCTTCCCTTGAAAATTGCCTTTCCATTGGATCATTTGTTGAGGAATGACTCTAAGTCTTATACATTTGAATCAGTTCCTTAAATATCTTGAAAATGAAACCTTTTTCTGAGAATTGTTGCAAAGAATTTTTTCCCAGTTACCCCGTTTCCCTTTTAATTTTTACTAAAGCTTTAAAAGTTTTAAGAATTCTGATCAAAGAATTGAACAAACACATCTCCTGAGTAACTTGATGAAAATGTTACCACTGCTTGATGGTGTGGTGATAGACTCAAGGTGTGAAAGGAGGTATATATATTTGGACATGGCTATTGTATAGATTTATTTTGTATGAGTATGATTATTTGTTACAAGAGATTTTTCTCTTTTTTTATGGGTGGGGAAGGCAGGGGGAGGAGAGACAAAAGAGATAGCATGGAAATGTCACAAAAAGAAAAGAGGAGAGCTACTGGAACACAGAATTCAGAGAAGAAAAGAAAGAATTTCAGAAGGAAGCACAGATAAATAGGACAATTCTGAAAGTGACATTTTAAATCTGTCATGTACTTTTTCAAAAGCAAGCAATATGGAATAGCAATTCAGGATTTTATACAAAAATCCTCTTTTGGTATTCACTTTTATACAAAGAAATACTCTTTTCTGTCTGCTTAGTTCAGAATTTTTAAAAATGTTAAACAAAGGACTAAGTTCTGTGCTTTAGGAATATCAGTTTAGCAGTAATATGGAAGATGGATTGGAGAGGGAGAGACTTAAATCAGGGAGACCAGCTGGGAGACTCTTTGTGATAGTGTAGATGAAAAGGTGATGGATGCCAGAACTCAAATGGTAGCTGCACGAATAAAGAGGAGGCAGATGGGAGAGATGCTATGTGAAGGTATAAGTGACAAGACCACCATCATATGCCCATGTTATACATATCTTAACACCTTGGAATAACTTTGACTCTTCTCATTTCCCCTCACCCTTAATATAAAATCAGTTGCCAAAACCTACTGATTACACTTCCTTGGGGCCAATATCACATAGCTTTTCATCCCCTTTCACACTTGTACTATCATTAACTAGTCTAAGCTGGTAATTCATCTCCCTGCCTATAGTGTCTCAACTCTCTTATCCACACATACATGCTAAAATAAGACACTCAGAGCACAGTTCTGATTATCACACCTTTGTTCCCAAAACTTTCAGTGCTTCTGTGCTACTCACAGGATAAAATACAAAGGCTCTGCAGAATTAGTTTCAACTCAGGCCTTTTTTTCTTATATTAATTACCTTCAAGCTTTCTACAGTCAAACCAAACTACATTGCCAGTTTTTTTCTCTAGACTCACCATGCCATACTATATTCTACTTCTTTGGATTGACAAAAAAGCATTCTTCATACCTACAACATATTCCTTCTTTTTCTAAACTTGCAGGATCCATTTCTTCAAAGCTCCACTTAAGTGTTCTCTCTTCTTTATGGCCTCCCCCAAATGGAAAATCAGTTCTCCCCCTCCTACTGAAGCTCCTTAAGGACAGGGACTATCTTGTTTGTATGTGTATCTAAAATGTTTTTACCATAGTACCTGGAAAATAATAAATGCTTACTAAGTTCTTTATTGAAATTTTAAATTATTCATCATTATGTTGCTCAGAAAGATTAACACATATAATACCACTAATGCAGTAGCTTTTTTATGTAATTCTAACACTTAAAATCATTGGGAAAGCTGAAATAGTACATTTATAAAAAAGAAAACTTTACTCTTTGAAATATCCTTCATATATGTATATATGTATACATACATGTATAGAATGTATCTACATATTGATACAAATATGACAAAATTTTCTTCATATGTTTGGGAAAATAACTAAGTAAACTAAAGCCTTAAATTTTTTAAAGCTCTTATTCCAGTCTTTTGATGCAAACTATGCTAAGTAATTAAATGTCAATGTCAAAAGATAAAATCCAATTGTCATTAAGCCATAATTATGGTAACCAGTGAGAAAATATTTCTAAAACACTATAAAAATTGCATGTTTTTCAAATAGCTTTCATTACTAAAATTTAGTAGCTAATAATTTTATATTCTTCATAGCAATATGAAGTAAGTCACCAATAACAAAAAAAATTTTTTTAACTGTCCAGATGATTCCTAGAATAAGGGTAGAATGCTATTTTATAAAGTAGTATCCTGGTTTCCTAAAAAAATACAGAATCAATTAAAAGACCATATATCTAACAGAGTTCCAAAGTACGCATAGTACAAATAGCAAGACTTCAATTGTCTCTGTAGGTCAGAGCTATCCTTTTCTAACCATTCTCACTTTACTAATGGAGAAAGTAGGTCATATGACTTATTTTAAGGTCAAACAGTAAATCTGTGGAAGTTAGGAACAAAAAACAAACAACTGTCATCTAGTCAAGTATTCTAGTCAATAAATAATCATGCATCTCTACTCACTTATTTTTATCCTTTTAACTTATAAAGGTATATATAGTCAATAAAATTGCCTTACAAATAAGATGCAAACAAACATCATCATAATGCTAAAAACACTACCTAAGCTAAAACTGAACAAAAACAATGAACTTGATCATATACCTTTCATAGAACCAATTCATGTGATGTTGGAGGTATGCCTACAAAGGCAAAAATGAAAATTTGTAATTTCAGGGATATGCCCCACATATTTCTATTTAAGAAATAGAGAACAATTACCTGCAATTCATCTCCTCCTGCTGGTGGTAGTAATAAAACAAACATATCAACCATGTCTGCAACTGCAAACTCTGACTGCCCCACACCTGAAAAATGTTAATGGTAAGCATACATTCAAAATGTATTTCTCAAAGCCTACTTGAGAAGCAAATGCAGAACTTCTATAAGGAAAATCATGATGGTATCTTTGCTGAAATAAAGAAAGTCAAATTTGGGAAAAGTCAAACTTTCAATCATCCTCCACATATGTAAAATTCCATAACATAATTTCAATTAGCTTTTTGGAGAAATTTGTTAAAATTAACACAATTCTCCTGACAGAAAAGCTTGTGGACTCAAGATGCAAAATAAAATATATTTGGACATGGCCAACGTGGTCATTTGTTTATTTGTGATTTGTTACAAGGGTTTATTCTTCTGTTATTTTTAGTGGGGTTGAGGGTGGAAACCTGAGAAAGAAAATCAATTTATATATATATATATATATATACACATATATATATGTAATTGAAAAATAACTTATATATAAAATATGCAAAGATTGTATTTCTAGTCTGCATGATAAAGAAATGAAACAAAACAGACCTAACATGCACTGTGTTAATTTTTAATTTAACATTTATTGTGTGCTTATGTGCAAGACACTGGGGATATGAAGGCAAAAATTAAACAATCCCCACCTTTAGGGAATTTGTATGCTATTGGACATTTAGGTGGAAACTATAGGTAAACAAATGAGTATTACACAAACAAAATGGAAGGGAAATAACCCTAAATTTGGAAAAAGGATGAGAATGAAAGGCTTCCAGAAGTCCCATCTAAGGTGAACCTTGAATAAATTCAGGGAATATGAGAAAAGAAGATGAAAACACAGAGCTTTCTAGTTATGGGAAATAGTTTCTTCCAATATATGGAATCCTCAGACAGTGTACTACTGAATTCAGGGAATAGTCAACACTCCAGTTTGACTAGAATTCAAAATTTATGAAGGCATGTAGTATGAAATAAGGCTGCAAAGGTAGCTTGGCATCCTATTGTGGAGGGCCATAAATATCAGGCTAAGGTATACATATAATATACCTCTTGAGAAAAGGGTAGTTACCCACTCAAGATTTTAGATCAAAGAAGTGACACTCTCATCTTTGTCTTAGGAGTTATTATTTTGGCAACTGTATAGTAGCAAAATAGAAGAAGGGAGAGACTGGAAACACAAATACCTATTAGAAATCTGTTACAATAGTCCAAATGAAAGGCAATGAGGGACTGAATCAGAATGTTTGGGGGTTGTCTAAGTGAAAAGAAAAAAAATACAGGTTTGGCAACAGAATGCATAAGACAGAGGGAATAACCTAAAAGAATAGCTTTGAAAATTATAGGGTAACAAAATCATGAATAAGTCATCTTCACCATTTTTTACTTCTATATTTTTGAGTGTGTTTTATAGGTTATTTCAGAGCTTAGACAAATGCTATCTCAATTAGAACAAAGAAAGAAGTAGGAAAGAAAAACTGCTTTTTGGCCAAAGGGCACAAAAATAATCAGAGAATTTTAGGCCTGAAGAGAACCTTAGAAACAATGTTAATCAAAAGCTCCCTATTTTATACTTAAGAAACAGAAAGAGAAGCTCAGAAAGGTTAAATGATTTCCCCAAATCCCAGAATGATAGCTCTAGACACCAATACTTCTGACTCCTAGATGATTACCCTTTCTACTACAACATGCTACTCTCCTCAAACTCAACCAAAGTTTGAACAAATCTCCTTTCTTCACCATACAATGCAAACAACATAAACAGATTTTTTTCTAGCACATTACAAGGAGAGGCTAAGACAGTAATTGTAAAAGATTACTATTATTTCAAAGCCCTGTTCCCATGATCCTTTTTGTTTGAACAACTTATGATATTTATATCATTTTGTACAGTTACAAATATGTTAAAATGTAAGCTCCCTGGAGGTAGGAACAGTGCATTATAAATTTTTGTATACACATTGCTTAGCCCAAATATCTTCCATATTTAAGAAAAATAATTGAATGAATTATATTTAATAACTTAATTATGTAGAACATATCTTTTCATGAAACTTAACGTAATATTTTACTTTTTTAACAAAAAGAGGGGAAAACGTACTTACCTACAGTTTCAATAAGAATGACATCATAGCCTCCTCCTTCACAGAGAAGAATAGCTTCGTTTGTAGTCCTTGTTACACCTCCTAAAGTTCCTCTAGTAGGAGATGGTCTGATGTATGCATTCATGTCTTTTGACAGCTCAATCATCCGAGTTTTATCACCCAAAAGTGAACCTAAGAAGTACATTTGAAAAACTTTGTACAAAAAACTTATAACACAAAGTCAGATCTAAACAATCAGCCAACTTAATTTAAAAAAAAGACAACTGTACCTAAACTAAGCTACTTAATTAGTACCATAACAATTACACTGCCCAAAAATTATTTTATATAGCTAGAAAAAATAATAAAATATTTCTGGAAGAACATAAGGACAATTATATCAAAAGACTCAATGAAAAAAATGTGACAGAAGGTGGTCCAACAACACTAGATCTCAAACTGTATTACAAACCAGTGATCATCAGAACAAACTGGTCCTGGCAAAGAAACAAAGTGGTGGATTAGTTGAATAGATTAAACAAATAGAATACATAATACCTAATAATAAATAACCATAAAAACCTTAGCATTTGATAAATCAAAAGATCCAAACTTATGGGACAAGAACTCACTATCTGACAAAAACTGTTGGGAAAATTAGAAAACAACTGAGAATAGACCAATATCTTACACCATATACCAAGAAAAGGTCAAAATGGGTACCTGAAGGCTGATATCATAAACAAATTAGGAAGCATGGAATAGTTTACCTGTCAGATTTATGGATAAGGGAAGAATTTGTGACTGAACAAGAGATAAAGAACATTAGAGAATATAAAATGGATAATTTTGATTCTATTATAAAAGTTTTTGTACAAACAGAACCACTGCAACCCATATTAAAAGGAAAGTAAAAAGCTGGGGAAAATTTTTTACAGCAAGTATCTCTGATAAAGATCTCATTACTTAACTATATAGAGTACTGAGTCAAATTTATAAAAATACAAATCATTCCCTGGTTGAGAAATGTTCAAAGGATATGAACAGACAGTTTTCAGTTGAAAAAATAAAAGCTATCCATAATCATATGAAAAAAAGCTCTAAATCACTATTGGCTTGAGAAATGCAAATTAAAACAATTTTGAGGAACCACCTTATACCCATCAGTTTGGCCAATATGACCAAAAAGGAAAATGATAAATTTAAAGTGGATGCAGGAAAACTGGCATACTAATAAACTATTAGTGGAATCACAATCTGAACAATTTGGAACTATGCCCCAAAGGGTTCTAAAACTGTGCACATCCTCAGATACAGCAATACAACTACCAGGTCTGTATTCCAAAGAGATTAAAAAAAAAAGGTTATAGGACTTATTTGTACCAAAAATATTTATTGCAGCTCTTTTTGTAGTTGCAAAGAATTGGAAACTGAATTGTCATCAATTGAGAAATGGCTGAACATATTGTGGTATATGATTGTAGTAGAATACTATTATGTTATAAGAAATGATGGTTAGGATAATTTTTTTAAAAAACCTAGACTTACATGAACTGATACATGGGCAGAAGCAAAAGAACATTATACACTATAACAACATTTTTTGATGTGAACAAATGTGAATGGCATAGTTATTCTCAGCATTATAAGTGATCCAAAACAATCCCAGAGGCTCGTGATGAAAAATGCCATCCTCCTCAAAGAAAGAACTTAGGTAGGAAGTCTGAATGCAGCCCAAAATATATTTTACTTTCTTTCTTTTTATTTTGTTTGTTTGAGATATTTTCCATAAAATGACCAATACAGAAAAAATGTTTTACATGATTACACATGCAAAATCCATATCAGATTGCTAATTGACTCATGGAGAGGCAGGAGAGATTAAGGGATGGAAGGGGGGGTAAAAGAAAGGGAGAGAATTTGGAACACAAAATTTTTAAAAATTAAAGTTCAATTGTTTTTATATATAATTGGTGGAAATGAAATATTATGTTTAAAGTAGCATTAAAAATTTTTGTACAAAATCATAAAGACCAAATAACAGGTTGTCAGCTCTCAAGTGTCTTACTCATGACATTTTGCTCAAAATCATAAATTTTATTCATTATAATACTATTGTGCTCCAATTTATCCTAAAAATAGAACTCTCCTTTTGAAAAACATCCAGTAATAGTTCTCTGAATTTAAGATGCATCATGTCATAGCAGATAGAAAGCTAGTCTTGAAGTTGGGAAGACCTAGATTTGACAATGTTTTTGTTAACCTCAGTTAACTGGGGTCCAAAGACCCATGGATACATGAAGTGACATGATCCAAGTGTAAATATTTCAAAAGAAATATGAGATAGGAGCAAAACAAGTCACAGGTTTTTATTAAAGAAAAGTTTCCAAGAATGAACCAAGTCAATTAAAGAGGTGAGTGTCTGACACTTGAATTAGAGACTGTTATATAGAATTAAATTCATTTGGATACAGAATTAAAGATAAGTAACCATAGAACTATTTTATAGCTCACAGTTTGAGCTATACTAATAAGGTAAAAATGATATTACCTAATTGAATTCATAGTTTTAGTGTCATAGTATCCCAAGTTTCCAAAGGTTATTTAATACAACTAGTTAAAATAATGACAAAATTCACATGGAAGAAACAAAAGATCAAGAATTCCAAGGGAGATAATTTTTTTTTAAAGTAGGAATGAATGGATTCTAGTATTGCTAGATTGTAAACTTCCTGTAAAACAGTAATCATCAAAACTATATTTGTACTGCTTAGAAAACAGAAAAATCTGATCAATGATTCATATAAGGTAAAACAAAACCTGAAATAAATAAACATAGTCTAGTGTTCAACAAACACAACAACACAAAACTGTTAGGGTAAGGACTTTCCAAATCAAAAGGAATTACTAGTAAAACTGGAAAGCAGTTTAAAAGAAATTTGACTTAGATCATGCTGTAATGCCTAAATAAATTTCAAATGTGTTTAAACTTAAAAAGTTCTATCATTAAGAAGAGAGACAGAAAGATGGTAAAGGGTCCCTTGTATAATGAGGATACGGGGAAGGATTCTTAACAGAACAAAAAGGAGAGGTCATTATCAAAAAAAAATAAGACAATTTCAGTTGAGCAATATAAAAAAAGCATTTGCATTAAAATAATAATTTCTGGAAGAGTAAAAAGAAAATCTGTGAATTATAAATCTTCACAACAAGTCTCTATGGTTAAGGTTTGCTATCCAACATATATATATTACATTTATACAAATATATGAAGCTAAGATTCTTTCATGGTCCACTCCCCAATATAAAAATGATCAAGGGATATGAAAAGACAATATTTTAAAAAAGCAACCTCAGCTATTGATAACCATAAGATAAAATGCTCCAAATCAGTACTAGTAAGTGAAAATACAAACAACTCTGAGATTCCCCTCTGTAACTATTATATTGCCAAAAATGATAAAAGGTCAAAATTACAATTGTTAGAGATTCTGTGGGGCAGTGGGTGCACTGATACAATACAGAGTTTAAAATGGTACCGTTTTTCTGGAAAATAATCAGAAACAATACCCCAAGCCCCACTAAATTCTGTATGCCTTTTCATTTAGCAATACCACTGCTAGTCAAAGAAGTCACAGATAGAGAAAAGGGATCCATAGACACCAAAATATTTATAGCAGTACTTTTTGTCATTGCAAAGAAATGGAAATAAAGGTGATGATCATTAAGTGGAGAACTACTATACTAAATGTGGTATATAAACACAAAGGATAAGAAATAATGAATATGATGGATTCAGAAAAACCTGGGAGACTTTAAAGAAATGCAGACTGAAAAGGGCAGAATAAGGAAAATAATTTTTCTAAATTTTCATTTACTTAAAACATTAATTTTTTTAAAATGTTGAATTCCAAATTTTCACCCTCCTCCACACATTGAGAAGAGAAGCAATATTACATTGTGAAGTCATGTAAAAATATTTCCATATTATCATGTAGCCAAAAAAAAGCAATAAAAATAAAATGTTATGCTTCAATCTGTACTCAGGGTTCATCCATTCAGTCTCTGGAGATGGATAGCATTTTTCATATTGATTCCTTTTGAATTGTCTTGGATCATTATCTTCATCAAGGTAGTTAAATCTTTCACCATTGAGCATCATTATAATATTGCTGTATACAATGATCTACTGCTTCTACTCACTTTCCTTTCCATCAGTTCACATAGGTCTTTCCCAGGTTTTTCTGAAACTATCACCTTCATCATTTCTTATTAGCACAATAGTATTTCATTACAATTGTGGGCCATGATTTGTTTAGCCATTTTCCAATTAATGAGCATCCCCTTGATTTCCAATTCTTTGTCATCCACAAAAAGAGCTGCTACAAATATTTTTGTATAAATAGGTCTTTTCCTTTGTCTTTGATATTTTTAGAATACAAATCTAGTAGTATTATTGCTTTATCAAAGAGTTTGTACATTTTACAAACATGTGGGTATAGTTCCAAACTATTCTCCAGTTAAGTCTCTATTTTCCTATATCCTCTTTTCTGTCATAGTTAGTCAATGTGATAGGTGTGAAGTAGTATTTCAAGAACTGTTTTAATATAGTTCTCTATTGCTATTTAGAGCATTTTTTCATGTGATTATTGATAGCTTAGGTTTCTCCTTCTGAAAACAGCCTATTCATATCCTTTGACCATCTGTCAATTAGGGAATGGCTCTTATTTTTATAAATTTGACTCAGCTCCTATATATCTGTGAAATGAGGTCTAATCAGAGAAACCTGCTATAAAACCATTTTCCCAGGTTCCGCCTTTCCTTTTAACTTTGGATGAATTAATTTTGTTTGTTCAAAACCTTTTTAATTTCATGTAATCACAATTATCCTTTTCCCTTACCATTATCTTCTCTATATCATTTGGTCATAAATACTTTTCCTAACCATAGAGCTGAGAAGTAAGTTTTTTCATACTCCTCTAACTTACTTATGATATCACCCTCTATGTTTAAATCACTTATCTATTTTGACTGTATCCTTGGTATATACTGTGAGATATTGGTTTCTGCCTTATTTCTGCCAAACTGCTTTCTAGTTTTGCTAGCATTTTTTGTCAGATGATGAATTCTTGTCCCAAAAGCTTGGATTTGGGGATTTATCAAACATTCGATTATAGTTATTTACTACTATGTGTTGTGTTTCTAATTATTCCTCTTATTTCATTTTTCCTCTTGTCTTTCCTCATAATTCCTCTTATCCATTACTCTGTTTCTTAGTCAGTACTAGATTGTTTTGATATAGTTTTTAATATAGTTTGAAATGTGGTACTATTGGCCACCTTCCTTCACATTTTTGTCACTAATTCCCTTAATATTCTTAACCTTTTTGTTCTTCCAGATGAATTTTGCTACTATTTTATCTAAGTCTATAAAATGATACTTCAGTAGTTTAATTATTATGGCATTGAATAAGTAAATTAAGTATTGTCATTTTTATTATATTGGCCTGGTCTACCTATAAGCAATTAATTTTTCTCTAATTGTTTAGATCTGTCTTTATTCATGTGAAGAGAGGGAGAAGTCAAAATGGCAGCTTAGTAGCAGCAAAAGCTGAAACTGCTCTGACAGTTCTTCCAAACCAATCTTTACAAAGCTCCTCAAAAAGTAACAGCAAGATGAAGTGAGGAGGCTCTCCCACTGAAAACGACTTAAAAGGTAGACAGAGAGAGTGAACTTTCATGGGATTTTCACAGACTAAGGGGGAACTGGAAGCAAAACTATATACTGTGCTGGCCAACTACCTCCTCACCTACTGTATCAGGTTTCAAGCCTGGGCAAAAGCCAACTTTGGGTTCCTGGTATGCTGCCTAAACCACCACCAAGAGAGCACCACAGACCCACCCCTGGCACCAGCCCACAGTGCGATCCGTAAGTCTGTAGTACTTGACCATTTCAAGGCTGCTCTGTGGTGCAACCCTTAGCCCTAGGGCAAAATAGCTTCAAGTGCTAAAGCCTGAAAGCAGAGGAGACAGAATCAGCAGGTTTCAAAACTCCCAGTCCACAGGCAAAAAAAAAAGCTGGGAAAATAAACAAAGAGAAAAAGAAACACCTAGTGAATTTCTGTGGGGACAAAGAGCAAAGCACAGAAACAACAAGGAAAGGTGAGATCCAAGCAACCACATTCAAAACTTCAAAGGAAAATAGGAATTGGTCTCAGGTTCTGGAAAAACTCAAAAAGAAATTCAATAATCAAATAAGACAGGTCAAAGAAAAGTGGGGAAAAGAAACGAAAGTAATTCAAAAAGGAAAATAACAGCTTAAAAAGCAAAATTGGTCAACTAGAAAAGAGCACAAAAATCCAAAGAAGAAAAGAGTTCCATGAAAAGTAGAATGGATAAAATGGAAAAGGATGATCAAAAGGTCATGGAAGTAATTCAATGTTTAAAAATTAGAATTGGGCAAATATAAGATAATGACTCCACAAGACATCAAGAAACAATAAAACAAAAGAAAAGAAAATATGAGATATGTCATTGAAAAAACAACTGACTTGAAAATTAGAGGCAACTTAATAATTAACAGACTACCTGAAGATCATGATTAAAAAAAAAGCCTATACATCATATTATAAGAAATTATCAAAGAAAATTGCCCTGATATTCTTGAACATGAGGGTAAAATAGAAACTGAAAGAATACACAGATTGCCTCCTGCAACAAATCCCCAAATGACAACTCCCAGGAATGTTATACACAAGTTCAAGAGCTCCTAGGCCAAGGAGAAAGTATTGCAAGTAGCCAGAAAGAAATAATTCAAATATCATGGAGTCCTAGTGAGGATTACACAGTATTTGACAGTTTCCACACTGAAAGACAGGAAGAGTTGGGATATGATATTCCAGAAAGTAAGGGAAGCATTCCTAAAGAAAAGATTAAACTGAAACAGAAAATATGATGTCCAAATACAAAAGAAGCATAAAAAAGGTAAATAAGAGAAAGCATTAAAGGGCTTCAATAAGGTTAAATTGCTTATATTCCTATATGGAAAGACGACATCTGTAACTTAAAATTTGTTATCATTATCATAGAAGAAGTATACAAAGTCACAGGATGTGATAGTAAGCTGTTTAGTATGATACATAAAAGAAGTCTAGGGGTAAGAAAGTGGATTACACTAAGAGAAATGGGAAGAGAGAATTAAATTGAGATAAATTATATCACACAAAGAGGTATGGGGTAGAAAAAAACTACTACAATGGAGAGAAGGATGAGGGTGGTGATGGGTAACACTTAAATTTTAATTTCATTGGAATTGGCTCAGAGAGGGAAGAACAACCAGATTCATTGGGATATCTTGACCTATAAAGAAGTAGAAGGGGAATGAGAAAGAGAGGTGGGGAGGGGAGTAATATAAGGGAGAGAGAAGTTACAAGGGGTGATTGAAAGATGCTATAGAGAAGTAGGAGGGGAATGAGAAGGGGAGGGTGGTACGGGAGTAATATTTGCATGAAAAATGTTTTATAACTTTATTGATGGTCCCTGAGTTTGTCTTAGAGGACAGAGCAGGAGGACCAATTTTAGAGATGACCAAAATGACCCAAAAGAAAATAACTTTGAAAGACTATAGAACTCTGTTCATCAGATTGCATTGACCACCCATAACTTTGGAAGGCTGTATGAAGCACAATACTCACCTCTTCAAATAATTAACAAACATTTATTAGTGGAAGCTAGGTAAAGCTGTGTTTTAATTCTATCTCTGACATATACTCACTGTGTAGTCATGGCAAGTCACTTACCTTCTCTGTGATCTCGGCAACTCTCTAAGACTGCAAATTGCATAGAGGATACTAACTTCTGTTCCTAAGAATTTCTTCATCTGGAATTCCCAGTTCTAGTGAAATCTCAGGTCCAGGTACTATACTAAGCTAAGAGTTAGGAATACAAGGAATATAATACTCTTTTGTATTCTAATGGAAGAGACGTGTATGCAAAAATATGTAATATATTCCTATTCCTTCCTTGGGAAAATGTTAAATACTATTACATTATACATGCCTAAAGTCCTAGGTCACAAACCTTATCTATCCTTAATCAAATTTCAAGGATACAATGTCCCTGGGGATAAAATTCTTTGTTTCATTCTGATCAAAGACTTGCTCATTTTTTTGCAATAAAAAACTGTCAAGTTCCTGGAGGGCTCTCTAAAAACTAAAGAAAGCTTTGCCTTGTTTGTAGTGACCAAAGATATAGAAATATTTCTTAAAGTTCAAATTAAGAAAAATAAGGGATTCTCTTTGTTAACTAAAGGAGGTATCCTTTAGGATTTTTTGTTTGTTTGTTTTTTTATTACACTCTAGACCAGACCTAGGTTTTCCAGGAAGACATCACCTGCAAGGGTCTATTTGACAATATTAATATTTCTATACTATTGTTTAGAGAAAACCCTATAATAAACTTTGTGGAATTTTGCCTTTTGTTTCTTAAATTCTGAAAACTCTTAAGTAGAAAACTGGGTCAAAGACAGTTCCTTTGTATTTCTCTAACTCTAAGCAACCATGCCTGGATAGTTAATTAATAAATTTATTTCTAATAAACTCTTGCCAAGTTAGCAGAGTACTGAGTACTTCATCCATACATACAAAGTAGATACAAGATAATCTTAGAAAGGAAGTCACTAGTAGTTACAGAAGGTAGCATGTAAACTGAATCTTGAAGGAAGAACTAGGATGTGAAGGTGAAATAGGAGAAGTGTTCAGGTAAGAAAGACAGGGAAAAGGCACAAAGATAGAATACTGTTTAATAAATATCAAGTGGGAGGGGGAGGAGGCAAGATGGCGGCTTAGAAGCAGCAAAAGTTCAGACCTCTGAAAACCAAAAACCCTTCCTTACTGATCACAAACTGAATGCTCCTAGGGGACTGAAATTCAAACTTAACAGCAGGACAGAGGCGGGGAACCCTCCTTCTGGACTCAAACCAAAAGGTAGGCCCCCCCCCCAAAAGCCAGAATCCGAGAACACTAGGGTCTAAGGGGAAGGCAGAAGGAAGGTCCCAGGACCCCTCTCACACAACTCAGAGCACTGAGCCCCCAGCGGCAGCAGGAACCTCTGGGCGGGCAAAGGTGCTGGTTTGGAGGGTCTACCTTGTGAGCACTGGGGTGGCAGGCTCGGAGCTTCCAGCGCGGTCGGCAGGGAGGCAGCCAGGGAGAGATCAGGGTGCCCAATGGCTGAGTCGTTCTATCTGGCTCCAATTTCACCACTGGAGGTTTTTGCCTTGGGGTACATCCAGACCAACCCAGTTGAACCTAATCCCATCAGGACTCCTCAGAGCTCTGGGAGGCCAGGACCCCTGCCCCTTGCAGGGCCTCCCGCAAGGACAGGAACCTCAGGACGGGCAAAGGCACTGGAGTACCTTGCCGACAGCAGAGAAGCAGCTAGAGAGAACTAGAGAGAGCCTGGGCAGCTCCAGCCTTCCAGGAGTCTTCAGTCTCAAAGCACATACAGCCCAACCCAGCTTAACTTAATCCGATCAAAAGCCTTCAGAGGGCAGGGAAGCTAACATTCCTCCCCGAGAGACTGTACCAAGAGATCTGACAAAGCTCCAAGAGGGGAGACTGACAGCCCCAAAACAACAACAACAAAAAAAAAATGAGAGGAGCAAGAGCACAGACAAATACTGGGAGCAAAGAAGGGATAAACTCAAGCAAACAACAGAAAAAGAAGAAAGGAAGCAACAAATTGGGAAACAATCTTCATAACAAAAACCTCTGACAAAGGTTTAATTACTCAAATTTACAAAGAGCTAAATCAATTGTAGAAAAAATCAAGCCATTCTCCAATTGATAAATGGGCAAGGGGCATGAATAGGCAGTTTTCAGAGAAAGAAATCAAAACTATTAATAAGCACATGAAAAGGTGTTCTAAATCTCTTATAATCAGAGAGATGCAAATCAAAACAACTCTGAGGTATCACCTCACACCTAGCAGACTGGCTTACATGACAGCAATGGAAAGTAATGAATGCTGGAGGAGATGTGACAAAGTAGGGACATTAATTCATTGCTGGTGGAGTTGTGGATTGATCCAACCATTCTGGAGGGCAATTTGGAACTATGCCCAAAGAGCGATAAAAGACTGTCTGCCCTTTGATCCAGCTGGGTTTGTACCCCAAAGAGAGAATAAGGAAAAAGACTTATACAAGAATATTCATAGCTGCGCTCTTTGTGGTGGCAAAAAATTGGAAAATGAGGGGATGCCCTTCAATTGGAGAATGGCTGAACAAATTGTGGTATGTGTTGGTGATGGAATACTATTGTGCTAAAAGGAATAATAAAGTGGAGGAATTCCATGGAGACTGGAACAACCTCCAGGAAGTGATGCAAAGCGAAAGGAGCAGACCAGGAAAACATTGTACACAGAGACTGATACACTGTGGTACAATCGAACGTAATGGAATTCTCCATTAGTGTCAATACAATGTCCCTAAACAATCTTGCAGGGATCTAGGAGAAAAAACACTATCCACAAGCAGAGGACAAACTGTGGGAGTAAAAACACTGAGGAAAAGCAACTGCTTGACTACAGGGGTTGAAGGGATATGACTGAGGAGAGACTCTAAATGAACACTCTAATGCAAATACCAACAACATGGAAATGGGTTCGAATCAAGGACATATGTGATACCCAGTAGAATTGTGCTATGGGAGAGGTCGTGGGGGGTGGGGAGGAGGAAAAGAAAATGATCTTTGTTTCCAATGAATAATGTTTGAAAATGACCAAATAAAATAATGTTTAAAAAAATAAATATCAAGTGGATCAGTATACTTGGACAAGAGGGTGTATACAGTAAAAATGCTGAAGAAGATTGACATTAGTGTAAAGGGTCAGGCAATAAAGATCTTCAAATGACAGAGTTTATGTTTGTTTTAAGAAGTAATGGGGGAGGGGGCCAGCTGGGTTGCTCAGTGGACTGAGAGCCAGGCCTAGAGAAGGGAGGTCTTAGGTTCAAATCTGGCCTCTTCCCAGCTGTGTGACCCTGGGCAAGTCACTTAACCCCCATTGCCTAGCCCTTACCACTCTTCTGCCTTTGAACCAATACTTAGTATTGATTCTAAGATGGAAGGTAAGGGTTTTAGAAAAAAAATGAGGTAATAGGGAGCTTCTTGAACTTACTGAGGTAGGATAGGGATGTTGTGGTTAGATATGTGCTTTAAGAAAATTAGTTTGGCAAGTAGAGGTCATATTTAACATGGAGAGATGTGAGACAGGGTGCTCAACTTATGAGGCTGTTGCAAAAGTACCTAGAAGAGTAATGACAGTCTGAAATTGAGTGGTTTTTATGTGAAGGGGGAATAGAGGAAATATTAGAGATGTTGAAATAAAAAAGACAAGATATTGCAAATGACTAGATATGTAGAATGAAAGTGAAGTATCAAGGGTGACTACAGTTGAGAACCTAGTAGACCTGGTGTGAAGAGCAAATCTGATAACATTCACAAGTGCCGAGCACCTAGGAGCCCTTAATAAACACTTTCTTTAAAAAGAAAAAAAAAGGATGGTTGGTGGCACCCTCAAAATAGCAGGCCATAGTTAATTCAGGAATCTGTTTGGCATGACAAGATATATCTGTAGATAGCTTTGTTTTTCTTCCTTTCTCAATAGCTTGGAGAGGAAGAGGAAGAAAGGGAAAAACTGAAACTGAAATTTTTTTTAAATGTTTTTAAAGGAGTAGAAAAATTTGGAAGAAGAATAACTTTGGAGGGAAAAAGATGAATTCTGCTTGAGACAGAATTATAGCCCAAACAATTTATGGTGTATGAAAGTGATGGAATAATATTGTGCTATAAGAAATGAAGGGTGGGAAATTAGATGGCTCAGGCATTTCCCAACTGTATAACCCTGGGCAAGCCATTGGACTACCATTACCTAGCCCTTACCACTCTTCCACCTTTGAGCCAATACACAGTATTGATTCTAAGATAGAAGGTATGGGTTTAAAAAATAAGAAAGAAATGAAGGGGATGACTTAAGAAAAATCTGGGAAGGGATGTGTATGAACATGTATGTATACAAAGTGAAGTAAGCAGAACCAGAACAATTAATATAACAATAATGTAATGATAATTTACTTGAAAGAGGGGATAGGATTATGCTAATCACTAAGGAATGAGTCCAGCAAGGTGATTAAAAGGTTCACTGTGTCCAAGTTCAATGGCCCTCAAGATCTTGGTCTCACCTGGCTGGCCTCAAGGCATTAGTCTAGAAGTCTAAGAGGAAAGATGCAGAATATTATATATATTCAGACATGATCCATATATTGAATTAGTTTTATTCCGCTATAAGTATTTCATTACAAAGCAACGTTTCTTTTGAGAAGAGGGGTTGAGTTCATAAGTAGTGATAGAAATGTAAAAAAGAACACCAATAAAACAATGAAAAATACCCAGAAAATACAAGTTTCAAAAGGGGTCCCAAATAAATAGGGGAATTCTATATAAAAAAATAAAATTTTAGCATAAACTTCAAACAAGGTTATTAAAAAATATATTGTATCTAAAAGAAGTTCATAGTTTCATATAATCTTTTTTCTTTGTATTCCAAAGGGCTAATGTATATTTATTAAGTTCATAAATCAAAAGAAATATTTTTAAAAACAAGCTGAAACTATGCTCAAAATCGTTGAGTTATACAAATGCCCATTAACACAATACACCACTGGGTATATATATCTCAAGAAAGTCAAAGACAGAGTAGTGAAGGTATATACTTGAAAAATATTAAGAGAAGCATATTTTGTGTTAGCAAAAAAAATTAGAAGGAAAGCAGATGCACATTGACTGAAGAATGTATAAACAAAATGTGGTATATGAAATCTGTAAGATAAGAAACTACAAATATGAATTTGGTGAAACTTTGGAACACAAGTGAAATAAAAGGCAGAGCAAAGGAAGCAAAACCAGATGAATAATGATAATAATAACAAAAAAAAAGGAAAACTGATTTTGTAGTGACCAATCTAAATTTCAGGGGAGCAGAGAAAAAATATGCCTCCATTCTCGAGGAAGAGAGGTGGCAGACTATATATATATATAGTAACAAGCCACATAGTCTAAGAAATGGCTGATTTGCTTGCTTTTATTGCTTAACAATACTTCTTTGTTAAAAGAGAGAATTCTAAGGAGAAACATCATTGGGAGGTGACAATTGTGTTTTTTAAAAAGCATCAACAGACAAGCAAGATTATTATTAAAAAAATAGGTGAAGTAGAATTCATTCTACCAGATTTCAAAATGTTTTTATAAAGCAATAACTATAACAATTGTCTGGTACCCCCAAAGAAGGAATAAGAAAACAGATCATTGTGAAAGAGAATAGGGATCTTTGGAAAATCCATGAGTAAAAATGACTGGGAAAAGAAATTAAATTTTAAAAAATCTGTTAGGAAATAGTCTAAGATTCATATCTAACTCCAAATAAATTTTCACTGGATCAATTAACTAAATTTTCTTAGTTGAAAAATTAAAATAAAAAAAGATTATTTGTCTCATTTGTGAAAAGGGAGGACAAATTAATAAATGATGGCAAAACTGATGGTTAATTATATAAAGATAAAAGGAGGCTATATGGCAAAAAAAATACAGATATATTTTCATAAAAACTATCAGATGAGGACTCAAAAAATGCTTCTGAAACAAGTCTGTTTTCAGTGAGCTACTTTTTCTAAACATATGCAACTGGACATGGAATGAACCTGTTTGCACTAAGGAGTTGATCAGAAGTCTTTAGTGAGTCAGAAGTCTTGTTCATTACTCAAACATCTTTGCTTACGTCTTGCTCACTCCCAGATGCCTCAACAGTGTTCGCTGGCTGACCTTGCTGAGCTCCATCACAAACTCTACCTGAAGCAGCCTAGGCCGGCTTAAACCAGCTTTGTGGTCAGCAATTATTCCCAAACATCCTGAAACATCCTGCTTCTATGTTCTACCTGTCCCAGGAAGAGACTGCCCATTCTCCACCCCCAATTCCTCCCCAAAACACTCCTCATGGTTTGAAAGCATAAACTAAAATTCTCTTGGGCTATATAGGGTCTCCACTTTTGGATGTCCTCTGACATGCATGTCTATCAGTATCTCTTTTAATAAATAATCTTTTCAACTCAACTAGGATTCCTCTGTATTTGAGGGATGAGTTTTTTATGGTTGACAGGACCAAATATCAAAAGAAATCAATACATACCTAAAAAGGTAATACTTCCCAATAAAGAAATGAACAAAAGAAAAAACATAAAAAGGAAATGTTTATGGTAAAAAGACAAACAACAGCAATGTAAAAAAGAGGTTAAAATTCTCCAATAATGAGAAAAAATACAAATCGAAATAATCTTAAAATACCATCTCATGCACACTAAGTTGGAAAAAATATCAGCAGGGACTATTAATAAGAAAGGCAAGAACAGATGCTCTCACTTCCAATAAGAATGGAGAATTGTGCAGTGACCTATGTTAAGGATATAATGTTTATATTTCTGTTCCAATCAAGTCACTGCTCTTTATGCTCAAAGTGTAGGCTAGGTCTCTTAGAAAAAAGAGAGTAAAGGGATTCAAGGAATAACACTCTATTCTTAGATTATCAGGGAGAATGAAATCTTTTTTTTTTTTAAATAAAAACAGAAGTGAAGTTGTCAAAAAGACTAAATGTAAACTATAAATAACCCTACGAAAATAAGTTCTAAATCATGAATAATAATAGAAACAATTCTGAGATTTCATCTCACACCCTGCAAATTGGCAAAGATGATAGAATGGGAATAGGAAAAAATTAAATGGGCTATGGAGAAACAGGCTTTAAGAATGTGCTTTAATGTGCTTTAAGAGAGCTCTGAATTAGTCTAACCATTCAGGAAAACAATTTAAAATTGTACAAGAAAAGTGAGTGAACTCTTCTGATCCCACAATTGGGGACATGCAGCTCATTCCCCTCACCCCTTCTGGACCCCCGAATGTTCATCAGGACCCCATAGGACCCCCTGATACTCTTCATAACCTCTGACCCAGTGATCATACCCATACCAGAGTGGCATGAATATGTACCTAAAAGAGAGAAATAAAGGTCCAACATATACCAGCATATTTAAATTAGCTCTCTTTTGTGACAGAAAAGAACTAGAAACAAAGTGGGTGTCCACCAATGGGGAAATGGCTAGGTAAACTGTAGTGAATGAATATAATAGACTAGTGATACAAACGAGGAATTCAGAGAAATGTGAGATTTATATAAATGATTGGAAAGAAAAATAAGCAGAACCAGAAAAATATGCACAGTAATCATAACAATGTAAATGAAAATGTCACTAAAAGATGAACTTTGAGTAACTAAAAAGCCAATAATAATGCTAGAGAAAAATAGATAATAAAGCATATATAACTCCTCCTTTTTAAAGGACAGAGTATAGTATATACTGTCAGATATGACCATTGCTTTGGATGTTTTTACTAAATTATTTTTCTTTGTTACAAGATCCAATTACAATGGTTAGAGTGAAAGGAAAAAGATTGGGAGGATATATCCAGAAATTATTGTGACATGAGCCAAAAATCACCAATAAAACATTTAAAAAACAAAACAAACAAAAAAGAAAAGATACTTAAAGGTCATACAATAAAAACAACCTTTAGAGAAAGAGTGAACCCTGACCTGTATGTAGCAGGAGTTTAAAGAGTAGAAAAATGTAATATATAAGTGAAAAGGAAGAAGTACCACTAAACATGTGGAGTTAAGCTATAAAACTCTTCCCAAAGAAGAACAAACTAGCATGTTTGTCTTCTGAGAAGGGTTTTATGGAACCACAAATTCTGTCAATTAGTTGTTCAGGAGTCTCAGAGAAAGTGGAAGTGAATAGTAAGCTATTTATTTCTGGCCCTCATAACACAACAGAGGATCTGCCTAACAGAGAAGACTTGTGAAACTAAAGAATTACTACCCACTTCTGATCACTAACATGGACAAAAATCTTAGAAAGTATTGTCAAAGATGATAAAAACTTGAGTAAAAACTGAGAACATTACATTAATTTTTTATTTTGTATTTGGTAACAACTTTTTAAAAATTTAAAAACTAAAATGATACTTACCCCCACTTGTAGAGGAGGAGGGGTCCACAGCCAACACAGATACTTTGTGTCCATTTTCAGTAAGCATCTTCCCAAAATAGTCTATAAATGTTGACTTCCCAGCACCTGGTGGACCAGATAACCCTAGGGTACAAAGAAACTCCTTCTAATTCATTGTAATAAATAACAGTATTATATTAAATCCAACATTACTATAGCCTCATTTATTAGGACTTTTATTTGTCTATTTTATTACTTCCAAATTTCATTGAAAGGTAAATATTTCTTTAGTTATTTCCTATAAAACAAATTATAGAAGAAAACAACATTTTATATATATTTAAATAAAATTCAATGACTAAAAATGCTAACACTATTATATAACATTTAAATATCTTTGATAGTTTAGATCTTTTTCTCAACTCCACTTAATTTCTAAGCTGTGAATGAGTTCCCAAAATTTACCATTTCTCAATCCAAATAAATAAACATCACCATCATTTCCTGTGAAACATACTAAGTAATCATTGTAAGTCCACCTTCAGTCTTTCTGATGGAAAACAGCCTATAAAACTTAATACTGCAGATACTTAAAGATGTGTATATTCACTTTTTTGTGTATATTCACTTTTTAAAAGTTATATGGCCGCAGACACTTCCCTGCTGTGTGACCCTGGGCAAGTCACTTGACCCCCATTGCCTAGCCCTTACCACTCTTCTACCTTAGAGCCAATACACAGTATTGACTCCAAGACAGAAGGTAAGGGTTTAAAAAAAAAAAAGTTATATGGCATTAATATAAGAAAATAATATTTTTCCTTCCTCTGTTCAAAATGCATGCATCTCAGTTCAAAATTTTAAATAAAATCCTAACAAAAAAAGATTTTTATCCAGAAAATTAACTACAATAAAATTAGATTCATACAAGAGGTACAAGCATGGTTTAACATGAGGAAAACAATTAAAACAATATTGAAAACAAAAATGATGCAAATTATGTAATTACAATAATAGTGCAGAAAAAGCCTTTGAAAACACACTACATTAATTTATCCTCAAAATCCTAAAAAGCCCAACGGTAGCAAGGCCACTTTTAATGACAAAAAATATATATATTTCAAGTAAAAAGTTAACATTATTTGCAATGTAAAAATACTAGAAGCTTTCCCAGTAAACACAGGCATAAAGTAAGACTGCTTTTTCCCCCTATAGTTATTTAATATAGTTCTGGTCCTAGTGATAGAGAAATTAAATGTATAAAAACAGGCAACAAAGAAACAAAGCTATCCCTAATTGCTTTTAGAAAATCCAAGAAATTCAGCAAAAAAAAACCTAAGACAATAAATTCAATAAAATAGCAGAATACAAAATAACAGTCTCCTCTCCCCCCAAAAAAAATTTACTAGCACTTCCATATAATTCTAACAAAATCTTGAACACAAAAGAAAGGCAAGCTTGATTCAAAATAATTACAAAACATAAAATATCTGAGTCAGACTACCAAAGCATGCTTAAAACATGACATTTATCAAAGAACAAAATGTACAAATCACTCTAAGAGTATCACCTAAGTTCTAAAAACATGACTAAATTTTTCACTAAGGCCAGAAAACCATCCTGAATAAAAATTTCACGGTAGGCCTTTGATTAAATAAGCATTTAAGAGATATGTATAGTGATGTGCACTGTGTTGGGCACTGAGATACAATGACAAAAAGTAAATACTTCTAGATTACCTCTGCTTTTATAGATAAAGAAATAGTGGGCAAGAAATGTGACTTGTGAAAGGTCACAAGAAGTTTGGCTTTATCACCACTGTTCCCTGAGGGCAAGGGGTATAATTTTACAATCTTCCCCATACTTTGCATAGGCCCTAATACATTATACAGTGGTTGAATATACATTGATGATGATGATTATCTATGGTATCTATGTTAGAGATACTACTCTACAATGTTTAATGTGCATGTTATCAGAAAAAAAAAAAGCTGCAAATTTGCCAACCAGTTCTGACCACTTTCAGACATTTCTAAGAAAATTTAAAAGAAATTTATTCCATCTAACAAATCTTTCATACATCTAAAATTTGTTTTTGTAAATTAGCAGTTTGCTATGCCATGTTTGTTGTTAGTTATTTAAAGGTGATTATTTCAGATCTTTGTGCTTTCTCAAAATAAGTACATATCCAACAGGTAACATGCCAGTTTGGGGTAAATAAAAAAATCATAGGCTATTTCAAATACTGGTAGATACATTACTTTTTTAAAAATATATTTCTAAAGCATCTATAACCATGATTCTGAAATAAAAACTATAGAGATTACATATTAAAATAAGTCTTCAATGAAATGTAATACAGCAATATAATATAAATCTAAAGTAACCCCAAGTCACTTAGGCCATACTTATTTCTCATTCCTTCTTACTTTATTTATTCTTTAATTATTCAATCATTCCACATGCTCAAAAATTTGACTTGTTCAAGTCTTTTTGTGGTCAGACTGATATACTTAGTGATTTTGCAATTCAAGAAATAAATCACTATTTCCAGAAATCAAATAGGTTTTTCAGGTGTTATAGGCTGGTAGCAAAAAGGCTAGTACACCTTTTAAAATATGTACAAAGTCAAAATATCTAGTTTTGAAGCTATTCCCAGACACTCTTATATGTAAAAGAAAGTGTCCAAAAAGAGCATGCTTTGCCTATTGAAAGAAAAAATTAATTCTGAAAGGTAGTGTCCTTAATAGTAATTACCTGAAATGAACACAAAAATCGAACAATTCACTAATGGCTCTTAAGAAAAAAAACAAGGAATCTCAGAAAATAATGTTAGTTAATAATTGCATTTTCAATTTATATTCCAACTCTCAAAAGTGGCAATATCATACATGCTAAGCCTCTTGGCTTAAACGAGGAAGAAATTTTTATTATTCTTTTAACAACAAAGCCATGGCTCATATGATCAGAGCAAAATCTTTCAATTTAACAATACTTATGATCCCATAACCTAAAGCTGATTATCAAAGAGAAGGTATGTAAATCCATCCAAAGTTGAAAGATTTTTTTTAATTAAGATTAAATGTCATGGGATCATTTTAATAGCAGAAAAGAAAACAATTATTTACTGGACAAAAATGACTGACCTACTCTAAATGCTAGTGGCTTTCCTTTATTTGATTGTTCTTGTTCTCTGTGATAGGTTAATACCATCTGAAGAAGCACTTGGGCTAAATCTCTTTTCCTGCTATGAGTTGATTCTATAAGAGTAATAGCTTCTGCCAGGGAGGCCCTTTTCCCTTGGATTAAGCCAGTATAAAGTTTATCCACATATCTTCGTTCTTTGTCAGAAAATCCCTCTGTGTGTAGCTTTATGGTTGTTTGTACTCCTAGTTTTCTCTTGAAACTACTTAATAGTAGCATCCACTTTGCATGATACAATCCAATATAGTTAAGTGGTCGAGTACATATGAATCCAGATCCAAAACGAGTGCCTGAGTGAAAGATGAATTGGTAGTTTCGGAAAAAAGTTTTTGAAAAGCTCCTAAGAAAATTATGGTGAGGAAACAGCAGTAACATGGATACGTTCATTTCTTTTGGAATTGAAGAGTATATTGAAGTTTTTGTTCAACCTGACTTGTGACCTTCCTAAGGAAGAAAGAAAAAAAAGAGTTACAAATTGTTACTTTATTCAACAAAGTAAATCATAACATGAAAAAAGCAAACGTGTAGTCATTTCAAACACTTAAACCTGACTTCTGTTATTTAAGAAGCATGCAAAATTGGTATTCTTCGAAGTAAACTGGGTTAAAGAATTCTTATATAAAATTACACTTGATTTTATTAAATGCCATCACATGAAATTTGTAAATCTTGAAATCTCTCAGACTTCTGAATGTTAAAAATTTCCCCATCCGGGAATTCTTAATTGGAACAAATTCCCTACTGAGAAACATGCCCCATTTTGATGTGAGAACTCGCCAGGATCAGAAATGGGAGGACCTCTACTCCAACCATACTTAAGATTGCTTTAGGGGAAAAAAACTCCTTGCTAAACAAAGAAAGTACTTGGATCCATGCTTATGGTGGGGCAAGGAGTTCTTTGAGCCAGGCCTGTTTTTAGAATTGATACAATGAGATGCTAGGTACCTAAAAGGGTCCGGCAAGTTTTCTCTTGATGAGTTTAGTTGACTCAGCTGTGTTTTCTCTAGTTCAGACTTACTGAGGATCTTAGTCGACACAGCAGCATATTTTTCTGATTCGGACTTAATGAGGAGATTTGTTGACTTAGCAGGAATTCTGATGGGCAGTCCTTTGGAAAGTGTCTACAGTGATTGGTAGATGTAGGGACTTAGGGGGGGCGACGTGAGAGAAAAACCCCTATATAAGAAAAAGCAGAATCTCTTGAGGGGAGATATCCTTTGGGAGAATTCCTTTTGGAGAATCTCTGATGAGGACCGTTTGGGAAGAATCTCTTGAGAAAGGCTCTGGAGAAGGGAAGCTCTTAGAGAACAATCTCTAAGGAGGTCTCCCTGGAGCTCCTCTAAGGGAACTCTGTCCCTCTGGAGGCTCTGGAGAGAGGCCCTTTGGAACAGTCAGTCTCTGGCTGGAAGGCTCTCTGGTGAAGTCAGCTGAGATGGAGCTGGCTTGGTGTTACTAGAATCCTTGTTTAGTCAGACCTTGTGGTGAGTGTTAAAAAACTGACTGATTTCTCTTTTAAGACTCAGGTCTAGGCCATATTGGCTTGAGGCCCTTCATACTTATTCCTTTGTTACTCTCTCTCTCTTTCTTTGATTACTCATTGTATTGTTAATTAAAATCTCTATAAAACCCAATTGACTTGGGTATTTGAATAATTGGGAATATTTCCCTGGCAACCACCTTATATTTGATTTAAAAACCCAAGACACTGTAGTGAAACATATTTCTGTGGTCAAATTTACTCACCCTCTCTTATATCTATCATAATTTATATCTTCCACTATTTTAATCACTACAGTTTAAGACCTCAACCATTTTAAATCTCACAAATTACCAAGTCTTTCTATATATTTAATATGGACAGGGTCACAGAATCTAAAAGCTTGAAAGGAATTTTGAAGATATTTAATCTGGTACTATAAAAAAATTCACTCTATAACATTCCCAATAAGCAATTGCTCCATATTTCCTTGAAGACCTTCAGTGAAGAGGAAGCAGTTACCCCAATGAGATAGCTAAAAAATACATTTTTTGATATCCCTAATTGTTATAATGTTTCACCTTTATTCAAAGTCAATTTTTTTCTTCTCTTCAATTTCTATCTATTGTTACTAGTTTTGCCTTCTTAGGCCAAACAATTCTAATCCCTCCTGCCTTTTGAATAATTGAAATCTTTTGAATACTTGAAGGCAACTATCACATCCCTTCTAAGTTTTTCTCCTCTCCAGAATCAACATCCACAGTCCCTTCAACCAGTCCTCATGAGACATGGTCTCTGAACCTCACCAGGAATCCTGGTTAGTATCTTCTGGACATGTTCCAATCTTTCTCTCTCTTAAGATATAGTGCCTAGAACTGAACAAAATGTTCCAAGTATGATCTATGATCTGACCAGAGCAAAATATAGAACTATTGTCTTCCTTATTTAAGACACTATTCTCCTCTTAATTAAAACCCAGGAGAGTAAACTACTAAGTCACTATTTGCTACAATTATAAGTATCCATAGTTTAGCCACGCCTCCTCTATCTATATTTATAAAGTTAATCTTTTGAATCCCAATGTAGAATTTTATGTCTATCCTTGCATAATTTCAGCTTATACAATTGAGCCCATATTCTAGTTTGTGCCCTATTTGGCATTGGAATGTCATGCAGTATATTATCTATTCCTCTATGACTCCTGTCATTTGTAAATTTTACTTGCATGTGTCCTAAGAATTCATTTACATGAATGATTAAAATGTCAAACATCACGGAGCCAAAGGCAGATATCTGTTGATGTGGAATCTAGAACACCCCCCCCCCCAAACTTTTAGCCTAGTGAAATCTGATGACCTCACCCCCCACCACCACCCAGTCTAGTTAGCTTGAAGGTGAAAACTGAAAACTTCAAACTTGACCTTGTCACTTGAGAGTTTCTCCCAAAGGGAAAATCATACGAAGGAGTCTCAGATTAACAATAGACCTTAAAGTAGTTTAAGCAGAGGTGGCTAATCCCATCTGGTGTTAAGTATATCTCTTTTTTGTCCCAAAGGTTTCTACCCTTAAGCCAAAATCCTTTACCAAAGTAGGGTAGCCCCCTGGCTAGATCTTTCCCTTTTGTGTCCATTGTAAAGCATTAGCATCTCACTTTTATTCCAGTCTAGGATTCATTTTCTTTGTTACCATGGTAAAAGTCAATCAACTATACTCTCACATCCTCAGTCCCCAGTTCACCTAAAAGATATACTCTTTTGTTCCCCAAATTCTTTTATCCTTTGGAGCTGTCAATCTCATGAAGTTGGCAATCCCAGGAGTTCAGTGACCAGAGCTGCCAGAGTCTGGGGACTCTGTGAGGAATCCTAATTAAGCATTGAACTCCTATCCATAATTAAAGAGTGGTTTTTCTGACTATTTAATAGTTGTTTTTTCCAGTTTAATGAATAAAGAAAAACAAACTCTTTCTTTGATCTAACTAAAACTTTATTTAAAAGGAAAAAAAAAACCGAAGCTCTAGCCTCTTAAATTAACTAAATCCCCCCCCCCCCCCCCATCTTCTCAGATTCAAAGTCCTCTCCTTGGCGCAGCATTGGTCCTTATATAGACCAATCACATGCCTGGAAGTAGGGGAACGTGATCCCTCCCTAGAATGGGATTGGTTCAATGAAAGACCAATCTCACGCTAGGTGTGATCCCTCCCCCAGCACAGGATTAGTCCATTCAAGACCAATCCCTAGCCAGGAAGTAGGGGGGAGGGACCCCTGGGGCTAGATTCCTGTGGATATCTAACCCTAAATCCCTCCCACACACACACAATATTTTAAAACTCATATTAACACGGTAGTCTCCCTTTTAATTAATGGTGTCCCAATGATAACTACTCTATAGAACCTGGCATATGGATTAATTCTAAATATATCTAATTGTACAATAAATCTACTATATGTTCCCATCATACCCAAAAGCATTGTATGAGTTTTGTCAACTACTTATAAAATCTAATTATAATAATAATATTATTATTATAACATGGCTGTCTCAATGAAAAATGAGACATGCATTTTTTTGGATATGGTCAATGCAGGAGTTTGTTTTGCCCTTGCTATGTTGTGGTTCACTTATCACGGCTACACTGTATTGTGGGGTTGTTGGGTTTTTTGTTTTTTTATCTAATTCTGTATCACAGAGTTTTCACTATATTGTGGGGATCTGAGGATGAATACTGTAATAAGGGAAGAAAAGAAATGGGTTACAGCAAGTGAGAGAGATTTTGTAAGAAGAAAGCCAGACACATGCTAGGAACCAAGTGGCATAGGGTTCTGGAACACAGAGAAGGGATAAAGAGAGAACACCAATAGTGCTCCCAGCTCTTGGACTTCCTGCCTCTTGAGCTGTGTGGAGCTCTTGAGCTTCCTGCCTCTGAAGCTGAGGAATTCCTGTCCCCTGGAGCTGAATAGACTTACCTCTGTTGTTTTTGACTGAAGAAACCCTCCCTTTGCTATGAAAATAAACTGTTCCTTTATGCTGAAATGTTCCTGTCAACTAAGAAGGTTTGTGACCAGCTAACATGAGCAAAACTACAGTGTTGGTGAGGCCTGAGCCCAAACTCTGGCCTGGCCCAACTAGGGTGGATCCAACCATCCTGAGTTCATTCCTAGATATATCTGAAGATCTGTTACATTCTACAAATCAAATCTGGGAGCATTAAGTAGCGTCAGGTTTAGCTAGTCAGCCATTGGTATTGTAGACAGACAGGTAAGGGCCTAGGAAGCATCAAGGCAAAGAAGGCACCTCCATGGGAAGGTTTTAGAAGGTGGGAGGCTAGTGAGAAACCCCTTAGAGTGTTTATAAGAGTGTGGGAAAGGTTAATAAGAGTATGGAAAAGGTTTGTAAAAGAGTGAGAAGAGTTTATAAAGCCTTAAAACATATATAAATAATAAAACAAATATAACGCCACTACTTCACAAATTTTCACCTATCGAGGGAGTCTCTGGAACATAACTCCCATGATAGGTTGGGGGAATCACTGAATATATTTATCACAAAGGTCTTTTTTTCCTTATTTTTTATATTGGGGAAGAAAAATAAAAGATAAAAAAGGTATGGTTTTATTTATTATAAAGTATTATAAAAATTGTATCAGGAATTTTGTTAGTCAAGTCCTACTGTTCCATAGTTTAAAGAGCTTCACCTTCTTCCCTTTTTTAAAATGATACTACTTGCCCTTCCTCAAACCTACAGCATCTCTCCCATTTGCTTCTTTTTAAGAAATCACCAACAATGGCTCTGCAATCACATGCCATTTCACCCTTTACTGTAAAATGTATACTAATAAAATATCTTTAATAAAAATTGTTTTATTTTTAATTAAAAGGTTACATCATTTATGTACAACATATGCAATTTCTTCTGAAAATATTTGATTGTATTTCCTCTTCAATTTTAAATAAATAAGATCATGTCAAAACTACCTAGCTGCCCCCAAAAATTGTATTTTAAAAACAAATGATTCAAGAAAGTTATTGCACATAATAAAATTGTACTGTCATTCTTTCAAAGCCCAGAAGGAAATATTCCAGTCAAGTCAGAAATATCTAGAAATATTCAGTTCATGACACAAGTTCATAAATCATTATTCAGAACTGTGCAAGTGCTACACATTAGATAGGTATAGATGGATGGATAGGTAGATAGAAATAGAAATAGTAAAGAATTACCTTAATATATAATTATATTTTATTCCTAATATGTAAGTAGTTTTTGTTTTATTAAAGCCTATACTGGCTAACAATTTACATTTTTATATAAATATTTTCCTTCAAATTCACTGATTTTTATAATAAATGACAAATACAAATGACTACACAGAAAGACAAAAACATATGCAATATACCCAAGTTCTGGGACCCTTTCTGAACCTCTTGGCTACGGTGATTTGTACAAGCTTCCTTGGCTCCTTTTCTCTGTTCTTATACATATAGCACCTTGAAAATACATTTAGACTTGATATGTTGACAAAGTTTACTAAACCACTTTTCCTCCTTTTTTTTATTCTTTGTTACTCATTGGTTAGGGCATAAGGAGAGATACATTTGAAAATGAAGATAATGTAAAACAAAATTATATCAATAAATATTCTTTATCTGAGTTTTTGCTAAATTTCCCATCTACCCACACTTTAACTAGCTTCCCCCTTCTCCATCCTTACTGGGAGTAATTCCAGTATGCATCATCAAAATTTAATTGAGAACTTTCCAGGACTCTCTGGAACAAATTTCTTCATTACAAATCTAATATTATATACATTTCTTCATTGCAAATCTAATGTTAAATCCAATGGTCCAAACAAAATATTGGGTCATTGGATCCTACATTCTCTTTCCCTCAACCTTTTGAAATCTTTCTCAAAATCTAGTTTGCACATCAGACTGTTCCAAAGTTTTCACTCTTCCTAATCATAAACTGTTATGAAATACTCACTTGTTTCCCAAGTTCCTGTTGTTTCTATTTCAGCAACCAGTTTTTCCTTATTGTTTTTAATAAAGTGCCAAATAGCAATTCTATGTATTGTTTCTTTTATTTCCCTCTCTAATTAAGAACTTTCATTAAATGTCAGAAGCATTTCCCAACAGTCGCCTCAATGAAACGTACCTTTTAACAATAACAAGAAAATAAACAAAACAACTAAAATAACACATCTTAACATACATACAGCCTTCTGTACTCAGTGTCTCAGGGAAGAAAATAATATATGTTTCTCCCTCAATATTCTGAGACCAAAATTGATCATTGAAATTCATCTGAATTTGGCAGTTAGTAGTGCTTTCATTTATATTATAGTCATTGTATGTGATGTTTTCCCCATTTCTACTCTATTATCTCTGTGTTAGTTGATTCAAGTCTTTCTTTGTTTTCTGAATTTATCTTAGCACTTCTTATGGGACAATAACAATCCATATGATTAGAAAAAGATAAAATTATCATCAAGGCAAGTCACAAATTTATCAGTTGCCCTGCTTGACACAAGGAAAGTGACAGAAAATGTCTACCTAGGTAAAGTTCTCCATTATTACAATATTATGTTTCCATACTAAATATGTGATCTTTTCCAATTGCATCTATTTTCTTCATCTATTCAAAGTAGTCAGTAGTATATGACTACAATATTTTTCTACTTCTCTTGATCTTTCCCCAAATGTTCTATCTCCCCTCAGAAGCCTCAATTTCCTCATAATTATTAAGTAGTAAATCAAATGAAATAATATACATAAACCACTTTGTAAACTATATATATATATAAAAGAACTATATAAATTCCAGCTATTATTAATAATACATACCAATCTGATAATTTTACTTACTGTTTCTTCTAAATAAATTATACACCCCTAGAGTCAAATGCCAGTCTTGAGTTTAATCCCACTTAAATTTTAATGCTACCAAATTTGCCTCATGTTAATCTCTACTTAAACCTATTTTCTCCCTGTTTTGTGAACATTTGTATAAAGATATGCCAAGCTCTCTTTTTAGATATCTCCTATGAGTTCTTACACTATTCCTCCTCCTAACACTGTACCTGCTTCTTAGTACCAAGTTTGTCAGAGCTATGTGAGTAGGTTTTTCCTTCCTCCTTTATTTTCATTTTAGAGATCTCTTAATTATATTTTCAAGATTTCTGATAAATAAATTTTTACTGGCATTTGTCAGATATATACCATCCATTGCCAATATCACAATCTTCCCAACAGTGTAAGCCATGGCTCACAAATCCAAATCTAGTTTCTACAAATCCTCTCCTTAGTCATCTATTCATTTCCTATATCTTACCTTTATTGTCTGAATCCCCTACTTTTAAAAAACACTATTTATACCCCAAGGTATTCAGTTTTTTACCCAATTCTTTTTTTTTTAAGCCTAACCTTCTGTCTTAGAATCAATATTGTATACTAGTTCCAAGGAGAAGAGCAGCAAGGGCTAGGCAATGGAGGTTAAATGATTTGCCCAAGGTCACACAGCTAGGAAGTGTCTGAGTTCAGATTTGAACCTAGGCCCTCCTGTCTCTAGGTCTAGTTCTCAATCCACTGAGCCACCCAGCTGCCCCCTGATAAATTCTTTATAATATTATGCTTTAAAGAAAGCAAAAGTACTAGTTCCAAAGCAGAAAGGAAGTATGGGGTAGGCAATGGGGGTTAAGTGACTTGTCCAGTGTTTCACAGTTAAGGACATGTCTCAGGCCAGATATGAGCCCAGTGCCTCTTGACTCTAATCTCTCAATCCTGTCTCCTAGCTCTCAATCTATGGATTCACTCAACTAGTTGCCCCTCTAAGCTCTTTTTTTTTTTAAGGTTCCTTTAGTAGTAACATTTTGTAACATTTGTTAGATAATAACATTTGTTCCCATATGAATCATAAGATGATAATGGTCATCAGATTTGACAATTCTTAGAATGCTCTCCAATACAATCCTGATTCACACCATGGGATGACAGAAGATCTGTTATTTCTATCTGGCTTTGGTACTCCTCAACAAGGAGTTGACACCTACCACCACTCTGCTTTTCCTCTATTAATGAATTATCTCTTATCTGATGTACATCATCTGGAGCCCAACAAAACTGCTTTCTTCAGAGATAATTTAGTTCCCTCCTCTACAAATATCATCTATATTTTACCTATTATACCTCTGTCAATGGGGAATCGAGAAGTCCCCAAAGGTGTAGCTTAGAAAGATTTAGTGATTCCCTAGTTTATTTAGCTCGGAGGTGAATGTCTCAGGTTTGAGCCTATTCCTATGAGAATCCACAACCCACTTCAGATGGGGGCTAAACCCAAGCCAAAGTCGAATGACTCTGGCGCTACAGACAGCTCGCCAGTCTCGCAAGCTGAAGATCCTGAGTCCAGTCCTCAGAAGGAGGGTGTGATATGCTGGCAGAATGCAAGGATAGTATTCACAATACGATGTCCATTTAGTTAATAAAAATCTACACACTGTTTCACCTCATTGGGACACTCTGTTCCTATTGGGACAGAGGGGAATTAAAGAGGCTTAATGCAACAGAGAAGAAAATAGAACAAAAGGCACAAGAGCAGAAGATACAACTAATTATAAAATGAGTTCTACACACCTCATTTCATCCCACCTCTGCTCTCCAGAACTTTGTTTCTACTTCTCTGGAAGCTGTAAGGATTCCTGCTCAAATGGTGTAGATCATAACTATGCATGTGTTCTTATCAAATGAAGCCATTATCTGTATCAAATAAGAACTTTCTTCTATATTCCTTAACATTACATTGGTACCAATGAAGTATACTGACTGGCCATTTGTTATCTCTTGCTCTATTTTTGACCAGCTCACCTCTTCTTCTGGTCATTCATCTCTTTTATGATATCTTTTGTATTGCTTTTGGTGCACAATTTATCATTGCTTATATGTTGTAGCCTATTTTTAATATGTCATACCCACCATGCATCTCTCTCCAATGCCCTTTGGATAGGGACCTAGAACATTAATTCTTTGCAGACTGTGGTATTCTGACTTACAGCCATATAACATCACTATAAAAATATTGATTTTTAAAAGATGGGGTGTTGTTTCAGAATCTTTAGATTATTAAAAGAAGTGCCCAATCTCTCAAGTATAAAATACTCTTTTCTTATTTAATTTTGGACCATATTCATCATCCAAGAGATATAAATACTATAGCAGACCTAATGCCAAATGTTGTCAAAAGACCTAAGTTTGAATCTTAGTTATGTTACTCTCTGGCTTTGCATTAGTTGATTGCTATGGCCCCTTCCAAATCTAAACCTCTAAGAACTATCCACCTAATTGCATCTTATGGTCTGAACAATAGGCTTGTTTTCTTTTTCTCTATAGGGCATTAGGCCAAACTTTCTTGAGTGCCTATATATCTCTTATAGAAAGTTCTGCAGTGTTCTATGGTTTGATTCCATAAAATACCATATACAACAGAAGACTACAGAGCAGTGATGGTGAACCTTTTAGAGACCATGTGCCATGCCCTCCCCAGACTGTATGCTGTGCCCCCGCCAAGGTCAAATGCCCTGCTCCAGAATTCAGGGGTGGGCTCCCAGCCAGCTCACATGGGGAAGGGAAACCACTGCCTGCCCCCACGGGGATCACCAGTACATCCAGTTGTGCCAGGGGCTAAGAGAGAGGCTGCTGGGCTGCTGCTGGGCTTCACTTGGCTGGAGAAGCCTAGCAGGGTCAGGAAGGTGGGGGAAGGCTGGCCAGGGAAGGGGGGGGGGGGTCTTCTAATTACAAGGCAGGGTACATATCCTTGTTGAGTCCTTGTTGAGGGGAGTGGTCTGAGTGCTCCACTCAGGGGAGTAAGCACAGAGGGGCAGGGAGGCCCAGTGGAGAAGAGGAAAGGAGAAGCTCCCCCAGGGGCCAGCTTGTGTGCCCACAGAAAGTGGAGCATGCTGTCTTTGGCACATATGCCACATGTTCACCATCAGGGCTACAGAGGTTTCCACAATCCATTGAGAATCCTTCTTCCATATGATCTCTACATGGGTGGAACATCTTCCTTGACAGTGGCAAATACCTTTAGTGACAATGCTAAATATTTCTAGTTTGATACCTCATTTCCTATTAATAATCAGAAGGTCATTAGGCAAAGGTATATTATTTCATTTTTCAAGGAATGTTGCACAGTTTTAATACATCTATGACAGACATAGGAAGAAAGTCTTTAAGTTGGCATTTTGCTCTACTAAGCCAAATGATTTTTTTAATAAACAATAAGTACACTGGGATCTTGTATTCTCTATATTTTTCAGATTCTGTGTGATAAGAGTATAGTTAAAAAGTGTTGGATACTTGGTTAATTAATTAACTAATTCAACAAATAAGCATTTAGTAAACACCTAATATGAAGACAGGTTAGGTGGGACATTGTATAAGCACCAAAATTGAAGTCAAGAAGATCTGAGTTCAAATCCAGCCTCAGGCATGGACTAGCTGTGTGACCCTGGACAACCCCTATTTGATTCAGTTTTCTCATCTGTAAAATGGCAACACACTGAAGGAGGAAATGGCAAACCACTCCAGTATTGTGCAAAGGAAATTTACCCTCCCCCCTTTTTCTGGAATTGCCTCTGGTGACCTTACTTCCTGTCAACTACTTGAGGATTGTGCGTGAAGGAAATCATTAAATGAACTGGGTCATGAGGATAGAATGGCAGCTGGAAAAAGGCAGCAATAGAGTCAAAAGATCATGAGACCGAGGACAAGGAGATGTCCCCTGCCCTGCCCTCTGGATTGTCTCTCCTGCCCACAGGAATCCCAGGCAAAATAAAAAGCCACAGTTGGCTCCCATGGGGGAAAAAAAAAAGGTTTGATAAACTGAGGTAAAAGAGGATTTTGCTCTCTTCCATTTTTGTTGCTGACTGTACTTCTCTGTGGTTGGGGGGCCCTAATGGAGGCTGCAAAATAGCAAGATAAATGGAGCAATAAGGAAAGTATCCTACATATCTCCCTCTCCTATTTTTCCATCTTTTCCCCCTATTATTTTTTATTAATAAAATCATTAATTTAAAGCCAGTCTCATAATTCTCCCTCTTACAATATCTTTGCTGAGAAAACCCCATGGACAAAAGTCCATAGAGTCACATAAAGTCAGATACAACTGAACAAAGGAACAACATCAATGAGCCAAGCACTGTGCTAGGTCCTGGATAAACAAATACAAAGAATGAACCAATCCTTATTTTCAAGGATCTTACATTCTAATGGGGATAATAAGAAGTATGTATGTATATAAAAGTATATTTGAAAATATAAACAGAATAAATGTATTATCCATAAGGTTATTAATGAGGAAAACATTCATTTGCATCACTGGGATGGGATAAATGACTTAATGTAGAAGATAGAGAGGCAAAGGAGAATCTGTGAGATCATCAATTTGGTTATTTCCTTCTGACAAGATTAGGATCCATCCATGTCTCCTTATTGTATCCTCTCCAAAAAAGAGACCTTCCTCTAGATTTCTTGGAATTATATAGATACCAATGGAACATCCAGGCTATTCTTTAGTTATCTGTTGCTCTTGCCACATGACTGGTCCATCTCTTTTTTTCTGAGCATCATTTCAGACTCACAAATTCTAACTTTTTATATATAGTTATGTGTCAAAAAAACCACTAATATGTATAATAGGATCAATAAATGAGTGCTGAAAGGTACCATAGCAATCATCTAGTCTTAATTTAGTCTCTACCCATCTGGTCTCTATCCCTCTCAATTTTATAAATGAATAAAGTGAGGCCCAAAGAGAGTTCAGTGACTCATTCAAGGTCCAATGGTAGTAAACAGCAGAAAGAATGAAGCTTTTTTAACTCAGGTCTTTTTACTTCAAATTTCAAAACCTTTTAAACTGTGCCTTACTTTATGTTTAAATCTGGAATGTATAAATTGGGGGAGGGCAAAACTACATTCTTAACTATGGTTTTGTTTAGGCCAATAAGGATTAATTTAAATCTTCTCATTACATGTTGGCAGCTGGTATTTAAAAAAAAAAGGTTGAATGACCTTTTAATATTAAAATTTTATGACATAATTCATATAAAGATAGTTTATACAGATACCTGAAAATTATTAAGATATTAAAAATCAAACCTAAAAGCAGTCTATAAAAAGAAAAAGACACAGCTATATACTATGGCTTTTCCAATGTGTAGAGCCTAGAGTCTAAAGTATAGGTTACAGGTAGGGCATAATTGGTGACATGATCAGAATTGCAGGAGAGAAGGGCTTCACAATTGTTATACAAATTAGCATCTTGCCTTTTATGTAAAGAACAGAAAAGTTTTACCAGTTATAAAATCAAAGCTCTCTTAAATTACTAGTGAAATCAAGTATAAAAGTAGAAATTCTCCTTTATTCATTTCATCCAGAACAGTACTCTTAGACAACAGTATTCTACTGGTTGGGAGGAACAGGTGTTTTTAAAGATTCATATCCTCCCCAGTTTTACATGGGTTGGAGCCTTCATCATACAGGATAAACATAGAATCAATGTTTTTAAAACTTTTATTTTTCTAGTAAAGATAAATTTTTAAACTTTTGTTAATTCTATGCCAATTCTGGATTTGTATTTTTCTCTTTAAAATCTTCTTGGCAATAGCTAGGGCCTTTCTGTAAATATATGCCTGAAATTGATCCGAATTTCTACTTCAAATTCTCAATAACCACTCAAGCATGAAAATGTGTACAGGATTTCCAAAATCAATACATTAGGTCAATGATTATGGAACTGCAGGTTCCACGAAGGTGAAAAGATATTATACCATGTGTTACTATTTCTGAATGCTAACTCAGTTGTAATTTGGATATAAACTACCTAATACCATATTTCTATTATTTTAGTCAATCTTTTTCTTCACTTTAAGGAAGATAAATCTCATTGTACAACTTTTTGAAAAGCAATATAAGTTGGCTATATTTTAAATATGTCATGATATGTAAGTAATAAAAGAGAATATACTGGCTTCATATGCACACACGTATAAGTATTCCTAAAGCACAGATGTAACTATGTTACTCCTTCACAACATAATCTCCAATAGTTCTCTAGGGCTACTAGAATCAAGTATAAATTCCTCTGCCTTTTAAAATCCTTTATACCCTGGTTAACTACCTATCAAATTTATTAAACATTCCCTTAAACCACTCTAAGATCTAGTCAAACTAGCTTTCTTGTTGTTCTTCACACAGCACACCCCACCATTTCCATCTCTATGATTTTGCACTGGCTCTCTCTCTCAAGCCTGGGATTCAGTCTCTCCTCAACTCCACCTCTTCAGAAGTCTTATCTCCTTCAAAACTCTACTACCAACTCCACTACCCTCTATAGTAATAGTCTCTCGGTGTCCAAGAGTGACAATTGTCTTTGTGCATTTTCATCTACGGTGTACCCTCATATGGCTTTGGAGTCCAAAGACTGAGGTGCAGAGTTTGTGGCACATGGGGCATGGGACGCCAGTTGTTACCTGAGGTGCGGTTGTGGCCTGGTGTCAGCATTCACGCACAGCGGCAAGACGTCATCATTCATCTCCAACTCCACTACCCTCTACACATTAGGAATTCTTATCTTAGTCTCTGAACTTTTAAAATAAATATATTGATAATTATTTCAAAATAATTGATTTCCTTTGTAATTCTATATATTTCATTTAATAAAACACAGTATTCTGAAGGGGTCTGGAAACTTCACCATTTTTGCCCAAAAGATCCATAAAATTTTTTTCAATTAAGAATTTGAGTTCTACATAAAACCTTTCCTGATCCCTTTGACAACTGATGCCCTCTCCCTACAGAAAAATGTCACTTTTTATTTTTTATGTAAGTTTAGGAAATATTTATATATGTACATGTCTCCCTCAAACGTGTGTGTGTTCCATCAGAACATACAATTTTATTTTTGTCTTTAACCAGAAAAGTGCTAGTCTTCATACAAGGCATTTTCTCTGATTGTAACTTTTAATTTCTTTTTTCACACTAAACTACAAAATCTGACATTTTCCAACAGTTGTCAGATTTCCTAATTTCTACTCTTAAAATTCACATACACAATATAGTCCCCTCAGGCCAGAATGTACTCCCTCTTTATCTCTGCCTCTTAGAATTCCTAGGACTCTCCTAGCACAGCATAAGTGGTATTTCCTACATGAGGCCTTTCTTGATATCCTCAAGTTGCCTCCTCACCACAGCAAGTACCTTGTATTTACTTTGTATGTATATTTTCTATCTACTTCTATGAGTACATGTTGTTCCTCCTCCTCCACACGTAAAAAGTTTCTTTGAATGTCTGGACTGTGATGTGTTTGTCTTTTAAAGCCCAGAACCTTGGGGCAACAAATAGTTGAAGGATAAGGTATAAATCCAGTCTCAAATACTTACTTGTATGACCATCTCCAACTCTCAGCAACTTCACTTAATCTCTCTCAGCCTGTTTTCTCATCAGTAAAATAAGATTAGGAATACTGGAGATAATTGCTTAGGTGTAAAATGAGGACAGTAATATTGACTTCACCAGGCTATTTTGAGGTTAAAATGAAGTCATGAACAAAGCATTTTGAAAATTTTTAAATGTTTTGTACAAATAAAACCAACGTAGTAGCCAAGATAAGAAAGAAAAGCCGAAAATTGGTGAAAAAATTTTGTGGACAGTTTCTTAAAGATCTCATATCTCAAATATACAGAGAATTTTGTTGAATTCATAAGAATACAAGTCATTCCCCAATTGATAAATGGTCAAAAGATATGAACAGGCAGCTTTTAGAAGAAGAAATCAAAGCTACATAGATGAAAAATTGCTCTAAATCATTATTGATTAGGGAAATGAAAATTTTAAAACTTTGATATGCACACCTATTAGATTGGCTAAAATAATAGAAAGGAAAAATGATAAATGTTGAAGGGGATGTGGAAAAATTGGGGTACTCATACGTTGTTGGTAGAACTCCGAACTGACCCAACCATTTTGGAGAACTAGAATAATGCCCAAAGTTTTAAAAAACTGTATGTACCCTCTGCCCCAGCAATTAGAATTAGGTCTGTTTCCCAACCTGATCAGGGGAATCTATACATTCTAAAATATTTATAGCATCTCTCTCTTCGGTGGCAAAGAACTGGAAATTGAGGGGGATGCCCATCCGTTGGGGAATAGCTGAATAAATTGTGGTGTATGAGTGACACAGAATAGTATTGTGTTATTAGACATGATGAGCAGCTTGATTTTAAAAAAATATGGAATTTATCTGAAACTCGTGAAAAGTGAAATGAGAATCAAGAGAATGCTGTATACAGAAATGACAGTATTATTTAAAGAATAACTTGTGTCTACATTATGATTTAGATAATTATTCAAATCAACTACAAAGGACCTATGAAGGAAGATGCTAGCTACCTCTAGAGAAAGAACTGATATGTATAACTATGTATTGTATAGCTTCATCTATATTCAGACTTAAGTGTCAAAAGTGCAGGGTTGGGAGGGAGGAAGGGAAATAACTTGGAAAAGAAGAAAGGAAGGGAAGGCGGAAGAATTAAAGTGCTATAAGCAGAGATACATAAAGATAAGAGGCAGAGAATAGAAGACTAGCCTGGAAAGCTGCAAGACTTGGGTCCAAATCATGCCTCTGACATATATGGTTCTGTGCACCTGGCCAAGTCATCTTTACAAAAAGTGATCAATAGAGCACAGATCTATTGATTTAAGTATGTGTGAATATATACAGTAAACGTAAATATACATATATTGTGTGTGTGTGTATGTGTACAGATCTCGGCAAACTGCGGAGAAGATGCGAAGAAAATGCGGAGGAGTTCAGTTGCGAAATCACAGCATCAGTCTGCATTGCATTATGTGCCACCATTATTAGTCTCTCTAGTACACATCTCCACTCACTAGGCCCTCAGGCTCCGGTACAGAGTTCGCAGGGTAGAAGGCAGGCCAAGGTGCCAAAGGGTCCCGGGGAAGGAGGTTGATGAACTTCTAATAAGGAAGATTCAAATTTGTCCGAGAGAAGTTTCATTTTCTAAGTGCTTGCAATATGGCAAACGCCGCACCTCTCGACAAAGTTAAAAGCACAGAGATAGCATCCCGAAACGCCGACCCTGACCTAACCTTGGCCTGACTTTCTTTTCCCCATTTCTCCCTCCCCCTTCCCCGAGGCTCCAGGAACGCGCAAGCGCCGGCACCCTCTTCCCCCAACCCCCACCAGCCCAGGTCTCTAGGAGGGCGAGGCCAAGAGGCCCTTTTCCCTTACCCCTCCCCGCCCGCGCCCAACCTCAGCCCACAGCCACCGAGGCCCGTAGCCGCACCACTACCACAGACAGGGGAAGGGCGGCCCCAGAGGCCAGGAGAGCCCTCGCACCGCCTGCTCCCTTACTCACTCGGGACGGCTGTCATAGACACCGAAGCCACGCCTCTTCCGCTCCGCCCCTTCGCTCAGGTGCAGGCGCAGCCGCAGTCGATCGCCTCCAACTGGAAGATTGTTTCTGCCAGAGGAAGTAGGGTATGAGGAAAAGGCGAGTGGACCTCAACTGCATGGCGCGAAAGGGTGGAAGGGCGAGGAGAAAGAGGCGTGGCCTCGATCCCTGCGGACGTGGCTTGTGGGCAAGAAAAGCGCGCGCATGAGCATAAAGCGGATAACAGGGCTGAGGGTTGGGAGGGGCGGTGTAGTTGGAAAAAGCCAATTCCCTAGTGGATGAGAGGGGAAGGAAGTCTCGCAAAGGGCCCGATCGGTAAGGATCTGAAAGAGTAGGCTAAATGAGTCTCTTTAGTCTTTCCTCTTGCTGCAGTGAACTTAAGAGTACAATAATTTTGGAAACAAAAGTCACATGGCTTTTTCATTTATGGGCTTTTGGAAGTAACCAGATGCTCTGGCCTAAGTAAATCTTTCACTAATTTCTGCTCGTGGTTGAAAACTCTTCATTTCCCTCAGTCTTGGGACGGGAAAACCCAGTCATTTTTATCCTCATCTTTCAGACCAGCTGGTGGAAAGTTTTCATTCACGTCTGGGAATAAAGATAGCATAAAGTGTGTGTTTTTATACATGCATATGTGTATAGAGGCATATATATGTGAGATTATTGCATGTGCACACATGTGCGTGCATACTGTATGCATGTGTATATGTTTCAGATGAGCTGACAAAATTCATTAAGGTCTGGGTATAATAGCTTACAGTGTTTTATGTGTGTATGTATATATTTGGATATATAAACACAAATATAAGCACGTACATATGTATATCAGGCCCACATGTATATATACATGTGTGTATGTATGTGTATATATGCACATCTGTCTATCTAACCCTAACATAAATTAAAACTTTATGCCAGAGGCAGGTTAGGTGAATCATTTGACAAAGAGCGAGGCTGGGAGACAGGTGGTCCTGGGTTCAAATATGACCTCAGACACTGCCTTAGCTTTCTGACTCTGGGCAAGTCATTTAACCTCCATTGCCTACCCCTAACTGTACTTCTGCCCTGGAACCAATACTTTAAATGGATTCTAAGACAAGAAAATAAGGGTTTAAAAAAATAAAAAACTTTAGGCCAGGGCACACCTAGGTTGTTTAGTGGGTGGAGAGCCAAGCCTAGAGTAAGAGGTTCTGATTCAAAAAATTTAACCTCATGCAGTCCCTAGCTGTGTGATGCTGAGCAAGTCACTTAACCCCCATTTCCTTGTCCTCAACACTCTTCTGCCTTGGAACTAATACACAGTATTGATGCTAAGATGGACTTTATGCCATCCGAAAGATGGAGATTAAAATACAAGTTTGCATATACACAAACATACATATATTATTATATATTCTTATAAATGAACAAATAGCCTTAGGTGAAGTGTTTTATTCTATCACACAGCAAATCAGAGCTAGGACTCAAACCTAGGTCTGACCAATCCAATATATGATGTTGCCAGACACCAAATAATACTCCTAAAGCTACCATAGGATTTAGAGATTGAAAGGAAAGAGAGGTCAACTAATCCAAACCCCTCATTTTATAGTGGTCCAATGGGAAAATTACCCAAGGTCACACATCAAAAAGTGTAAAGGATTGTACCTTGAGTATATACAGATGTTCTAGGTTCAAATTCTATAGTACTTACTAAACTCAAGTGACCTTGGGTCAATCACTTTTCTTTGGACCTTTGTTTCCTCAGCTGTAAAATGAAAGATTTCCACTAGATGATAGCTAAGTTATCTTCTATCTCTAAATGCTGTTTTTGTGATTGTCATATGAATTATTAAAATGCAAAAATCAAGGATAGGCAGGTCATATTGTGAGAGTGAGTAATGCTTCAAAAATTCCACATGCTCCACCCCCATTTACTCCCTACCTTCAAATAAATCTAAAAGCATTTGTTAATCTTTTATGTAGCAGGCATCATGATAGGTACTGAGTATATAAAAAGAGCATGCTTAATTCTGTCTGGGAAAACAAAATATATAGAAAATGAAATAGACAATATACACAAAAATAGCAAGCAAGCAAGTAGGTATTAGGCAAATAATATGCCCCAAATATTGCACTGTGCTGGGGACACAAAGAAAAAGCCAAAAAGCAATTATTGCATTCAAGGAGCTTGCATTCTAATAGGGGACATGCATTAGATATATAGGTATATAGACAAGATGCATACAAAGTAAATAGAAGGTAACCTTCAAAGGGAAGGCACTGGCAGCCGTAGGAATCAAGATAAGTTTCCTGGAAACTCAGCACTTGGGCTGAGTTTTGAAGAGAGCTAAGGATTTTGTAAGGACAGAGTCCTTACAAAGTATAGCAAGTATAGGAGATAGCTTGAGCTGACTAAGGGCAGCAGAAAACAAAATAGTTTTGCTGATATGTAATCTGTAGGAATATAATATGCAATAAGCCTAGAAAAGTAGGTTGTAAGCAGAGTGGAAAGAACTACTTTAAATGTCACAGTAGTCTATCCTTTATCTTAGATACCTGTAATAGGGAGCCAGTGGAGCTTTTTTGAGCAGATGAGTGGCATTGATCAAACCTGGGCTTGAGGAATATCATTTTGACTTCTGTATATAAGAAGAATTGGAAAAGAGAAAGACGAGGCAGGGAGCCCAATTAGGAGGCTATGGCTGGAGTCCAGGTTAGTAGTGACAGAGATACTTGTGTGAATGGAGAGGAGACCAATTCTAGATGTATTGACCCTCTCTTTCTTGGTTCTTAGAATTTTCTCTGGCTGACCACCAAAACTAAGAACACTTCTTCCTTCACTCTTGAAGACTGACCATCCTGGCTTTAAGTCCCAACTAAAATCCCACTTTCTACAAGAAGCCTTCCCCAACCCCTCAATTCCAGTCTTCCCTCTGTTAATTATGTCCTATTTATCCAGTATAAAACTCGTTTTCTATATATTTGTTTTCATATCTCCCTCCATTAGATTGTAAACTCTTTGGGGGGGGGGGGCTGTCTTTTACCTCTTTTTGTAGTCCCAGCACTTAGCAGAACAATTGGGCTGACACATAGTAGGCACTTATAAGTGTTTCTTGATGATTAATAATTATTGATGGGTGGTATACACATTTAAATTTAAAATTTAAGAGATTTTAAAAGTTAAGAATAGGGTTTGGGGAAAATCATAAGTTTTGTTTTAAATGTATTGAATTTGAGATGTTTGTGGGTCATCCATTTGAAACTGTTCATTAGGTAGTTGGTAATTCAGAATTAGAATATGAATAACAAATGAAAAAATGGCCTGACAGGAAGAAAAACTATACAGAGTAGTGGTGGGAAAACTCATGAATAAGAAGATATCTGGGATGAAAGAAAAGTCAACAGTTTTGAATGCTGTAGTAAAGAAGCATTAGGACTCAGAAAAAGCCATCAAGTTTGGCAATTAATTGATTGCTGGTAATCTTGGAGAGAGGTTTCAGTTGAGTGACAATATTTAGGTTCTCTTACCATAGAACTCTTCTCCAATTCTCTTCCAGCCTTGGGAGTTCTTCTTTTGCCAGGATTTCTAGTAACAGTTTCCATCTGAATATCAGGATAATGGCAGGATCCAAAGGCAAAATGAAAAGGAGCAGCAATCTCTCTTCTCAACAAGCATAGTTCAATTACCATCTGGAAGCAAGAAGATGCATCTCTCTGGCACACTGTTTGCAAGATTCACTGGTCTTAAGGATGTAGTCCTCTCCTTAATATATATTTTATTTTTTTAACCAATTACATGTAATAACAAATTTCCACATGTTTTCCCAAGTTATATGATCAAATTTATCTCCCTTCTTCCCTCCCTCTCTCTCTTCTCTTGCCCCTCCCAGTGCTGGCAGGCAATTTAATTTGGATTATACATGTATTATCATGCAAAACATTTCCATGTTAGTCATTTTTGTGAGTAATCTTATAAAACCAAAACCCCAAAACATAAACCCAAATAAACAAGTGAAAACTTACATACTTTCATCTCCATTCTGACTCCAACAATTCTTTCTCTGGAGGTGGATAATATTCTTTGTCATACGTCTCTCAGATTTGTCCTGGATCATATAGCTTATTCTCTCACAGGTGATCATTCCACAGTATTGCTGTTACTGTGTACAATGTTTTCCTGTTTCTATTTATTTCACTCTGCATCAGTTTCATGCAGGTCCTTCTAGATCTTCCTCAAATCATCCTGTTCATCGTCCCTTATAGCACAATAGTATTTCAGCACCATCAAATTGTTCAGCCATTCTCCAACTGATGGACATCCCTTTAATTTCCAATTCTTTGCCACCACAAAAAGAGTGGCTATAAATATTTTTGTATAAACAGGTCTTTTCCCTTCTTTGATCTCTTTGGTATTACTAGATCAAAGTTTAAGGGGGCGGAAATGTAAGGGGTTGAACTGGATTATTTAAGAGTATGGTTGCCAGGAATTTAATCAATTCTAAATGATTTTTTAGTAATTTATGGTAATTTATTTACAAAAGGAGAAAGAGAAGTAAGAAAATTAAAGGATAAGTAAGATATCTAATCTAACACACTAAATATTTTGCTCCGACCCCTGGCTCAACCCAGGCAGGGCTAATTAGTCCTCAGCAGGAGGGGCCTCAGCCTTGAGGTGAAGACCTGGGGATGAATAAAGCAAGAGCTTCAGTCACAAAGCATCTCTCAAGAGGGGAGGCCTCTCCTGAGGCTAGTCTCTTCAAAAAATCCAGGAAAGGAGTGAGGCTTTTTCATTCATCCATGTGGTAGTTCAAAGGGACAGATTTAAGAACAGTCTCACCAAGTCCAAGGTCTCAGGTCCAGTAAGCAGATTCTTTACTAGACTCCAACTCAAACTCAGAACTCCAAAGAACAAAGAACTGCCTCACAGGAAGTTGTAACTCCTTTTAAAGATGCTGCTTTGCATCACTTCCTTTGCCTTTCTCTACTTTTATGTGGACAAATTATAGTTTATGTTTTTGCTTAGGACTGCCCAGGGGGCAGTCACTAATTTCTGATTTGTCACCCACTTTCTCACACTTGGGTCACAGACCTCATCCACTCAGGTGTAAGTGGGTTATATACACGCTTCTGGTGATTAAATCTAAAAATGGGCAGGGGAGAGTTGAGCCCATCTTCACAAAAGGGTATGCATTGTTTTATAGTCCTTTGGGCATAATTCCAAATTTTCTTCTAGAATGGTTGGATCAGTTCACAATTCTTCCAACAATGCATTAGTGTTCCAATTTTGGCACAACATTCATCAGTTTTATTTACTGTCATATTGGCCAGTGTGATATGTGTGAAGTGGTACCTCGCAGTTGTTTTATTTTGCATTTCTCTAATTGAGAGGGATTTTGAATATTTTTTCATATAATTATTGTTCGCTTTGATTTCTTTGTTTGAAAACTGCTTATTCATATCCTTTGATCATTTGTCAAGTAGGGAATGTCTTGTACTTTTCTAAATTTGATTTAGTTCTTTATATATTTGAGAAATGAAACCTTTATCAGAGAAATTTCATATAAAATTTTTTCCCAGTTGTTTCCCTTCTAATCTTGGTTGCATTAGTTTTGTTTGTAATAAACTTTTAAATTTAATATGAAAAAAATTATTCATTTTATATCTCATAATGATCTCTATCTCTTATTTGATCATAAATTCTTTCCTTCTCCATCAATCTGACAGGTAAACTATTTTATGTTCCCCTAATTTACTTATAATATCACCCTTTATAGCTAAATCATACACCCATTTTTGGTATAGGGTACGAGATATTAATCTATACCTAATTTCTGCCATACTGTTTTCCAATTTTCCCAGCAGTTTTGGTCAAATAGTGAGTTCTTATACCAAAAGCTGGAATTTGGGGGTTTATCAAACATTAGATTGCTGAGGTAATTTACCCCTAATTTATTCCATTTTGACCTTGATTCTTGCAAAAGATAGAAGAACTATACTTTGCCTTTGATCTCTGAGACAATAAGGACCACTAGAGTGATTTGAGTAGGAACATAAAGCACTCCTATACTTTAGGGCAGTAATGGCAAACCTTTTAAAGACCAAGTGCTATGCCCTGCTCCCCCATTAAAGACTGAGTGCTGCTTCCCCTACCTCACCCCAGACTGGGGAGGGAGGAAAAGCTCCCATTGGGCTACTGGGCAGAGGGGCAAGTGATGTAAGAAATGTCCTCAAGTGCCTGTGGAGAGGGGGAGAGGAGTGATCCTAGCATTCCCCTCTCCTCCAGCTCTGTTCCTCTCTAGCTATGTGCCTAACTGTGAGCTATGCTTGAATCACAGGCAGAAGATACCAACAAACAACCTCAATCACAACCATTTAGGGTCTGCCTTCACCATCCAGAAATGCAAAAGTAGAGTTTGATCCAAGTACAAAACTCTAATACAGACACTGAGGCTGATGAGTATCCTAAGAAAATGCTAAAAATATCAAAAAGTAAGCTACATCCTAAATAGTGCAAATAATGAATCCCTTGATGATGTATTCAAATTCTCACTCTATGCAAAGTAAATATGTCAAATATGGTTGGTTCTAGTTCAGTGGCTATGTGCAGTGTATGTTTCAAATAATGCAACCACTTTACTGTATAGTCTAAGACAGACCTTGGATTGTGAGGTGCCCAAGGGACAATAAACCTAGTGAAAAAAGGTAACTCCACAAGTCCAAGTACAGCCTGAGGGGGAAACAATGTCTTGGCCACCAAGACTTCAAGAATTCCTATAAGGAATTACAAAGAGATTTTTTTTAATGGACTAGCTAGGGGGAAAAAATGGTGGAGAATTGATACCCTCAAACAGAACTTATCCAAGAACTTTAAACTAAAGTGATGGACAAATTGCAGCAAATGAATGTAATGGAATATGGTTGCACTATAACAAACGACAAAATTTTGTTCAATGGGGAGGGGAGAGAAGGAATGAATAAATAAATAAATAATTAAATAAATAAATAAATGAATGAATGAATGAATGAATGAATGAATAAATAAATAAATAAATAAATAAATAAATAAATAAATAAATAAAAGCAAATAAAGTATGGCTGTGTGCTTTAACTTTAATAAATTAGTGCCAACCTTATCCACTGTCTTTGACCCAAAAGTTATAGACATTGTGTATACTGTTCTTTTGATTCTGCTTCTTCCACTGGGTATCACCTCCTACAAGTCTTCACACATTTTCTTTGAATTCTTCTAACCTATTACATTCATAGACCCCAATCTGTGCAAACATTTGTTCCCCAATCACTGAACACTCAGTTGTTGCCTTTTCCAACTTTTTGCTGGTCCTGCTCCATCTTTTTTTGTACTGAGATGCCTTCTCTCACTCTCAATGATCTCCTGGGAGTACAGACCCAGTAGTAAGATCTTTGGGTCAAAGACCAAGAACAATTTTATAAGTTTTCTTATATAATTCCAAATTATTGCATTAAAGAGTTGGACTGTTTCACAGCTCCACTATCAGTGAAGTATTGACCTGGTTGTAGGTATTTTTAAATTATGATGATTTGTTTATGGGGAAGGCGAAGTTTTGAGTTCACCTGCGTAAGAAACTTGAAGCCAACTCCTACTTCCCAGCAGGTGGCAGCAAAGCAATATTGGATAGGTAAACGCTTTTGCAACTTGCTAAGCATTTGGGAAATTGAAGAAAGACCTGTAGTCTCTTAGGAGAGCAAAAAGCCTGATTATCTGATTAGGGAGAAATTCTTTTTTTTTTTTTAATATATTTTATTTGATCATTTCCAAGCATTATTCGTTAAAGATCATTTTCTTTTCCTCCCCCCCACCTCCCATAGCCGACGCGTAAGTCCACTGGGCATTAGATGTTTTCTTGATTTGAACCCATTGCTTTGTTGATAGTATTTGCACTAGAGTGTTCATTTAGAGTCTGTCCTCTGTCATGTCCCCTCAACCTCTGTATTCAGGCAGTTGCTTTTCCTCGGTGTTTCCACTCCCATAGTTTATCCTTTGCTTATGAATAGTGTTTTTTTCTCCTGGATCCCTGCAAGTTGTTCAGGGACATTACACCACCACCAATGGAGAAGTCCATTACGTTCGATTATACCACAGTGTATTAGTCTCTGTGTACAATGTTCTCCTGGTTCTGCTCCTCTCGCTCTGCATCACTTCCTGGAGGTTGTTCCAGTCTCCATGGAACTTCTCCACTTTATTATTCCTTTTAGCACAATAGTATTCCATCACCAACATATACCACAGTTTGTTCAGCCATTCCCCAATTGATGGGCATCCCCTCATTTTCCAGTTTTGGGCCACCACAAAGAGCGCAGCTATGAATATTTTGTACAAGTCTTTGTGTCCATTATCTCTTTGGGGTACAGACCCAGCAGTGCTATGGCTGGGTCAAAGGGTAGATATTCTTTTGTCGCCCTTTGGGCATAGTTCCAAATTGCCCTTAGGGAGAAATTCTTAAAACTTCCTTTCGAAACTAATTTACTGGTATTATTCCGCTTTGAGGACTGAATGTTAGAGAACATAATACTTTTGATTAAAGTTGCTAATTTTTTCTCTCCGAGCTCTCAAAAAGAGCTCCATAATTCTCACCAGCCTGTGTGACAAATCTTCAAAAGATTTGTGATTTCATCATGGTGGGTTCTCCACCAGTGGTACACATCTGCAAACACAACCCTCTATGCCTTCTAAGGGAATTGTTGTAGATTATAATTAAGATAATAATCACAATTATAATAAAAGTAATAACCCTGATGGTATATATGCTTGTTAATGTATCATTCATTATTAGTAACTTACTAGAGTGAACCACAGTTAACCTACCATTTAACTTATTTGTCGCCTTCCAAGTTTCAAAATTATTTCTATTGGGACTTGCAGTCATAAATTGGGATTGTTTTTGATCTTTTATTTTCAAGATGAATTTAATCTTCTTTTACAAAATGCATTACATGTATCACATTGGTTAGGTTGCAGAATTTTTCTTCTTTTCTATCTTTTATTATAAAGGATAGCTCAATGCACAAGGGAAGGAACTGGGATTTTTTTAAAAATAAAGGTGTCAAAACAAAAGATATCAAGAAGAATTTTTAAAGAAAAAAATTATATGCCTTATTAATCATCAACAAAATATTCAAATAAAGTCTTAACGAATAAACATAAATTGCTAAAATTCTGATATTACAAGGTTTTTAATGTATATATATATCAATATTAAATGATATAGCAATAAAAAGTATCCTAGTTATTTCAATGTCACTTTCAATTTTTTTTCCTTCTGTGCATTTCCCTCTACTTTGTCACTGTTATTAGTATTTCCATAATTGTAGTTGGTATATATATAGTTATTTTGGTTCTTCCCTCTTTGTACTGCAGCACTTCATATCTCTTCCAGTATTGCATTACCATCTTCCCATTTGTCATGCCTTATTCATGCAATAAAATTCCATTATATTCATATAATTTGTTTAGCCTTTCTTCCAACACATGAGTTGTTTACTTTTTGGTACTATTATAAATAATGATACTAGGAATGTTTTTGTTCACATAGTTAGGGGCATCATCCTAGTATAATCACTGGGTCAACAGGTATAAATAGTTTTTTAGTTCGTATTATATAATTACCTCTTTTCCTGAAAGATTATATAAATCCAACTCCATCAGTAACATATTATGTGCCTGTTTCTCTTATAATCCTGCTACTGAGTGTTATCATTTTAAACTGTCTTTGTCAATTGTAAGAGACTTTATCAAAGTTTTAATTTTCATTATTCTGATTATTATAAAATGTGAACATTCTTTCCAGGTGCTGTACCTATTTCTTCTTTTAGGAACTTGTTCATATTCTTTGACCAATTCTCTATTAAAGAATATATCATGTTCTTATACTTGGCACAAAGTAAGTGATTAAGAAATACTTTTTCAATGATATTAATTTGTACCAATTCCTTATAAATTTAGGGTATCTGCTTTTTTATCAGGAATGTTCCTACCATGGCAATTTGGAACTATGCCCAAAGGGCTTTAAAAGACTGCCTGCCCTTTGATCCAGCCATACCACTGCTGGGTTTATATCCCAAAGAGATAATAAGGAAAAAGACTTGTACAAAAATATTTATAACCATACTCTTTGTAGTGGCAAAAAAAAAATTGGAAAATGAGGAGGTGTCCATCTATTGGGTAATGGCTAAACAAATCGTGGCATCTGTTAGTGATGGAATACTATTGTGCTCAAAGGAATAATGAACTGGAGGAATTTCATGTGAACTGGAATGGCCTCCAGGAAGTTATGCAGAGTGAAAGAAGAAGAACCAGGACAACATTGTACACAGAGATGGATACACTGTGGCACAATCAAATATAATGGATTTCTCTACTAGCAGCAATGCAATGATGCAAGACAATTCTGATGGATTTATGAGAAAGAATGCTATCCACATTCAGAGAAGGAACTGTGGGAGTAGAAACAGAAGAAAAACAACTTCTTGATGACATGGACCGATGGGGATATGATTGGAAATGTAGACTCTAAATGATCACCCTAATGCAAATATCAATAATATAGAAATAGGTCCTGATCAATGACACATGTAAAACCCAGGGGTATTGCTCATTGGCTATGGGAAGGGGTTGGGGGAATGGGAAGGAAAGAGCATAAATCATGTAACCATGGAAAAATTCCCAATCAATTAAATAAAATTTAAATAAACAAACAAATAAAAGGAATACTCCTAGCAAAGATTTTCTCCTATTTCATTTCTTTCCTTCTTGTTCTGTGGATAGAATGCTTTTAACTATGTGAAAACTTTCTTTTATACAATCAAATCCATTTATTTTGTTTTCTGTATTTTTTTTCTATTTGCTTAATAACTAAGATTTTCTTTCTACAACTTTGACAGACATAATGTTGCATTATCTTTTTACTGCTTCATTATTTATAAACATTAGATAATTGTCCCATTTTGAATATTATGCTCATGGAACATGGTTGCAGATCGAATCCCATTTTCTTCAAAACCCAGTTTTTATTATAATTTTTATTGACCAATGAATTCTTTCCCTAGAACTTTATGATCTTGGGTTTTTCAAACTTTAGCTTCTTGGATGTCTTTAGTTCAAGTTTGGGGATAGTTAATCTTTCCATTGATCTATTTTTCTATTTTTTATTATCATATATGTGTATATGCATACTGTCTCTATGCATATACATATATATATAATATTTATTTTTAGGATAATTTTTTTAAAAACCTTTACTTTCCATATTGGCTCTAAGGCAGAAGAGCCATAAGGGCTAGCCAATGGGGATTAAGTGACTTCTTCAGGGTCACACAGCTAGTCATACAGCTAGGGAATATCTGAGGTCAGATTTGAAACCACGACTTCTCATCTCTAGGCCTGGCTCTCAAACTAAGGAGCCACCTAGCTACTCTTCTTTAGAATACTTAGAGATCTGGAAACTGAAGTCCTTATTTCTCCTCCTCCACCAATAATTCCCTTTGAAATTTTTCTTTTGTTTTTTTTCATATAAATTTTGTTGACTGACGGTTTTGGTAAAGGACTGACTAGCTTTGGAGTCAAATCCTATTTCTAGCAGTGCTGCTCTCTCTCTCTGATCAGTAGGAACAAAGCGTTTGACCTCTCAGCACTCCAGGCAAGTTCCTAAGACTATGATATGCAATAATAACAGGAGCTTTTATGCTAGGACTTTGCTTCCCTGACAAAAACACAATTCTGTACCAAAAATAATAAAACTAATAATTTTTTAAAACTAATTCTATGAAACAGTACATTGGTATTTTCTTTGGTATTGTACTAAGTCCATAAATTAATTTAGTCATGATTATCATCTATATTGTATTGCCTAGAACCTAATGCTAGCTCTAGGCATTGAAAATCTTTCTAATTATTATATTCTTCCTTTGTTTCTATTTAAGTTGTCTAGTTTTATGTGAGCCAACAGGTTAATGCCCAGATATTGGATACATTCTGTTGTTATTGTAAATTCTATTTCTTTCTACAAATTTCTTCTAGAAGAATGCTTAGGATTTTTGTGGACTTATCTTCTTTCCCACCATTTTGCTAAAGTTCCTTTTATCAATTAACCCCAACACAGGGCTCCTCTCTTGCTCCCCCTAGGATCATTTTCTTTCAGCTCAATTTTAGCTCTCATCTAGATGTTCTCAGTGCCTTGTAAGCAGGGTGTGCAGCACAGAATAAGTTTATGGCACACAAGGAACACAGAAAACACTTGTACCTAAAGGCCTAGAAATGGTTAAGAAATACTGACCTCTCCGGTGAGTCTCACCTTTCCTCAGGTACAACAATACAGTCACTTTATATATAGTATACAGGATTGAAAACCCCCATGCCAAAAAAAAAGAATTTAGAGTTATTAGAGAGTCAGGCAGTCTATCCCTGTGGTGATCCCCATCTTCCCCAGCGTCCCCTTCCCTAGATTTATAGTATCACTAGGACTGACCTGCCACCCCCATTCAAATGGAGGAAGAACACAGAACTGGCAGAAAAACAGGCCACTTCTGCCCAATTTGTACCACCCACATGACCCAGTACCAGTTAAAGATAAAGCCTGGGTTTGTTAAGGACACTCAGCATTGTCTCGGCTTTCCTGCCTCTGAGTGGATCGTGGTAACATGGGAGTCAACCCCCTGTGAGAACAACCAGGCCTCACCAACTGGCTGTTGTACATCTTCTACTGGGAAGCTAAAGGAACAGCTCAAGCCTCAGTCCTTCTAAGATAATGAAGCCTTTAGGTTGGTTTCAAAACTTTTGTAGCATTCAGGACAAGCTATATCTCCCCCTCAGGCTTCTCATGTACCCTGAGTGGTTTGTGGGTGTCACTGTTCTCTGTGATTGGCTCCAACCCACACTGGCTATAAGACTTCCATTTGTTAGGGTCCACTGCCTGGTACGTCCAGTTCCATTTAGCATTGGGTTAACGTTTACAAAAATGCATTTACTTCAAATACATTGCTAGAACAAACATACAAATTTCCTCCTACCCCTGGGGCGTAATCTCAACTCCACCTCAGTCTTTTGAAGGGTATTAGGCTCAAATTTAGTTTAGTTCCTATATATTAGATTGGTCCCATGGAGTCCATCTCCTGTTATGATCATCTGCTGGATGAACTGGCATCTCAGCTAATACTACTAGGCTGTGTTCCTGAAGATCACTCCCAAAAGTCTCTGCTCATCAAGGCATCCTTTGGCTGTGGAACCTCAGCCCTGAAAGACTGGATGCCAAAGAACCCTCTGGACCTTTCATACCCACAAGGTCATAGGCTTCATTCCCTTCACCAATGCTGAGCACCTACAGGAACCCTGAAGCACACAGAAGAGACTGAATTTGACAGGCATATTTTTTAATGGCTCTGCACTCAATCAAAAAGCTTTCTTTTCATAATATGGTTAGCTGACCAGAACCAATCACAGTCTCCCTACATATTATCACTATTCCCCTGCAAACATCATCTTCGATGTGGGGAGATGCCATCTTCTTCCTATTATCAACCATATGGAAGAGTCATCTGAAGCACTTTGGGCATGCAGCAGACCCCCATTATAGCACTCAAGTGTAAAAATGGAGATTTTAACCCCAGACTTTAATCCCCAGAAGTCCTTGCTCTAGTTCCCGAGATGCCCTCTAATCTCACTGAGATTTCCACCTGGGTGAGATCAAAATTTCTATTTAACTGGCTGTAAAAGCCTACTGGGCTCTCTTCCTACTTCCGCTTCCAAGCAGACATGTCTCTCATGATCTAAGTGAAATTGAATGGGCCTTTCGGCCCTCCTAGGCATGTGCTTTCTTATTTTTGTATTTTCTTTAATTCTTAATCTTAAATAAACCTCTAAAATATATAATACTTCTAGCAGAGAAACTAATTTTAACTGCCACACAAGACTACCCTGCCCTACATGGCAGAGATGACTCTTACAACAACCTTCTTTCTTCTCCATTTTCATACTTTATTGTTTTTAAATTCCAGCCCTTACCCTAGTCCTTGCATCTAGAATTCCTTTCCACTCTGATCTCTCTCCCTCCTTTGGGACTCTGTAACTCCACCACTTTAAACAGTAGGCCCAGCATTTCTCTCTCTTCTTTCAGTTTTGTGTTACCCATGCTCTGATTCCCATCTAAGTTTAAAGCCCCTCTTTCTTTGATAGACTTACTCCTTCACTGCCTCTGTAGACAATATTCACCCACTGATATTCTAGGAACTTCTATAGCAAAATGTTACTGTTCTTTTAGAATGAGACCACCTAGACCCAGCCAAACAAATATCTGGCTCTTTTGTTTGCAGGCCCACAGTCTCACCTACTTAGCACACAAATGAATCACTTAGGCAACTGTGAAGACCTCCTGACTGCTTTTCAGTAGATCCCCAGCCTTCAATTATATCTGATTTAATATAACTGAATTCCATTCCCATCTTGTTCTCTCAGTTTTCAGACAGTATGATATACATTCACATAGTTACTATCACTGAGGCTTTTTAAATCTGAGGGAGAAATACTCTTATCCCCAACCATTCACCATTTCCATATTTTGACTACCATTATTTTCCCCATACACCCAACCTCTCTCCTTAATAATTTGATGAGGATGCAGATTATTTGGGAAAGCCCCAAGAAAGGACCAGAAACACCACAGAGGTAGTCAACCCCATCAAACACGCAAAAATGTAGGTCTCTATGACATATACAAGTATGTAAATTAAGAAGGAAGAGAGTATTAATGATTGGAAGCACCAAAAGAGGGAACTAAGAGATTACAGAGAGATGAAATAATTGTTCATGTTTATACAGCTCCACATAGACTACACAGACCTTAATTAGAGTAGCAACAGGGGGAAAAGCCTCCCTCTTTGTAAGGGTTAAATTGGGGTTTTGACTAAATAAGAGAGTTATAAATTCAATGTTGTGGTCGCCAAATTAAAAATATTATCCCTAAGTTAAAAAAAAAATGGTTAGCAGCTTTTATTTATAATGAGGAAGAGAAAGAGTTGAAGTATGAAATGTAGGTGGGAAAGAGATAGAGTTTCCTAGCCTACTCTCGGTACTGATCTGATGAAATTCAGCTCTCTCCCTGACAAAGTTCCAAACTCCACGTGGAAGTCCCAGTCACTCACCAGCAAGCTGATTCAGGATCCAAGGAAAAGAGTCTCTCTACAGAACTCATGCTGAAGGGAGTGTCCCACCGAAGTGCCAACTAGAAGAGAGGGTTTCCTTGCAGAGCCACCAAGGCAGGAATCTCTCCAATCCAGAAGTACTGAGAAGTCCAAAGGAGAAGAGCCCAAGGAGCTGTTCTCCAAAGAAGTCCAAAGGAGAAATGAGGACAGCCAGTTCCAGATCCCACATCACTTCCTGTCCCTTCCCTTCTTCACAGGGGCCAATCACAGCTTACAAATTGCCTAGAACTGCCCAGTAGGGCAGTGTCTGTGGGATCCATCTCTCATCCTCTGAGGGTGTAAACTCTTGTCAAAGAATTCACAAGTTTCTGACTGAGTTAAAAGGGTGATGCTCTCTAAGTGAGTGACTTGTGAATTCTCTTACTTTGATGGCTAACAAAGTGTTAAGTGGGGGTTTCTTGATTGATTAACTCAAAATAGACAAAGAGAATAAAGAATTCCCTTTCACATCTTGAAGAAAATTTACCCAAGACTATAAATGGGGCTGACCATAAGGCAGAACTTGAATTTTCGTATGCCCATGGTTCTCTGAATAAGCATAACCCCTTCTTGTCTAGCATCAAGTCCTTGAAATCTAAAACATAGACCTGTAATTCCTTCCAGCTGGCTAACTTGTCAAATGTTTGTTCCGAAGCCTGGCTCTTTTTTCACAATTTTTCCAACTTTAGCTTGGTAGGACCCCCTTAGCTACCCCTCTTCTCCATTCTCCAAACCAGGAAGAATTCTTTTAGCACCCTGGACCCTGTTCTTCAGACAACAGGACAGATTGGGGCAGGGAAGAGTATAACAGCTAGTTAGTTACTAGCAGAGCTCACAGACCTTTGTTCATTCCAAAGATCTCCTGATTGCCATTTATTTGTCACCTACTACATTGCCACACTACTAGCATGAAATTTCCCCAGCTAAACCCTAGTTTTTAAGTCTTTGAAGCTAGAGCTTTTGTTTAAAATTTGCATTGAATGGTTCCTTTGTTATCAACTTTGTGATCAACTATCACACATGTATAACATGCCAAGAAACTTTTTTAAAGAGAAAAATGGTATGCTTTGATCTGCGTTCAGACTCCATCATTCTTTCTCTGGAAGATAATAATTTTTTTGTCATAAATCTTTCAGAATTGTCTTAGATCATGGTTTTGCTCAGAATAGCTAAGTCTTTCACAATTGATAAACCTACAATATTTCTGCTACTATGTATAATGTTCTCCTCACTTCACTCTGCATCATTTCTTATAGATCTTTCTAGGTTTTTCTGAAACCATCTTGCTCATAATTTCTTATAGTGCAATAGTATTCCATCATAATCATATACCATAATTTGTTCAGTCATTCCCCAAATGATGGGCATCTTCTCAATTTCTAATTCTTTGCCACCACAAAAAGAGCTATTTTTAACCTTCTTGTACAAATAGATCCTTTTCCCCCACCACCCACTTTTAAAAAATCTCCTAGTAGTGGTATTACTTCATCAAAGAGTATGTAATTTTAAAACTTTTGGGGCATAGTTCTAAAATGCCCTCCAAAATGATTGGATCAATTCACAACTCCATCAACAATGCTTTAGTGTCCCAATTTTGCCACATTCCTTTCCAATATTTATCATTTTCTTTTACTGTCATATTCTCATGTGATAGGGATGAGGTTGTACCTCAGAATTGTTTTAATTTGCATTTTTCTCTAATAAATGGTGATTTGAAACATTTTTATAGGACTATAGATAGTTTTGATTTATTCATCTGAAAACTGCCTTTGACCATTTGTCAAATGAGGAATGACTTATATTCTTATAAATTTGATTCAGTTTTCTATATATTTCAGAAATGAGGCCTTTATCAGAGAAATTTGTGATATAAACATTTTTTCCATTTTTTTGTTTCTCTTCTAATCTTGGTCACATTGGTTTTGTTTGTATAAAACCTTTTTTAATTTAATATAATAGAATTCATTTTATATCTCCTACTATCTCTGTGTTCCTCTCCATTCTGTTTTCCCCTTTTGTTCCTATTCTTTTTCTTTCCTTTCACTCCTCATAAGTATTTACTTCTAACCACTGAAACCACCAGATTAACCTCCCTTCCATCAGTCTCCCCTTTTCTTATTCCTTTCCTACCCCTCCATATGGTAAGCTAAATTTCTATACCCAACTGAGAATGGGTATTATTCTTTCTTTCAGACAATTCCTATCAAAGTAAGATTTAAGCATTGAGCACCATCACCCTCATTCTCCCCTTTACTTTAATAGCCTTTTTTTGTGCCTCTTGAGGTGAGATAATTTATCCCACTCTTCCTCTCCCTTTCCTCTTCTCTCAGTGAAATCTTTTTTTTCACCCTCTTGATGGGGGGGACACTATCATGTTATTATAGTCAACGTAGTCCTGTATATTCTGTCTATTTTTCTTTTCATCTGGAATGCTTAGAAATCCTCTATTTCATTAAATGACTAGTTTTCCTCTGATAAGTATACTCAGTTTGCTTATGATTCTTGATTGTAACTTTTGCTCCTTTGCCTTCTGGATTATCATATTGCAGATCTCCTGCTCCTTTAATGTAGAAGTTGCTAAGTCCTTTGTAATCTTGACTGAGGCTCAACGACAGTTGAATTTCTTCTTTCTGGCTGCTTGCAGGAATTTCTCCTTGTCCTAGAAGCTCTGGAACTTGGCAATAATATTCCTGGGAGTTTTCCTTTGAAGATCTCTTTCAGTAGATCAGTGAATTCTTTCATTTTCTACTTTACTCTCTGGTTCAAGGATATCAGGGTGGTTTTATTTGATAATTTCTTGTAATATGATGTCCAGGCTTTTTTTTTTAATTAAAGCTTTCAGGAAGTCCAGTAATTCTTAAATTATCTCTTATGGATCTATTTTCTTTGTCAATTTTTTTTTCAGTAAGCTATTTCATATTTTTTCTATTTTTCATCCCTTTGAATTTGTTTTCTTTATTGAGGTCTCATGAAATCATTAGCTTCCACTTGCCTAATTCTAATTAAAAAAATATTTTCTTCAGCAAGCTTTTGTGCCTCTTTTTCTATTTGCCTAAGACTACTTTTTAAAAAGTTATTTTCTTCATTGTGTTTTTGTTTCTCCTTTACTATTTGGTCAATTCTGCTTTTCTAGGTGTTATTTTCTTCTTATATTGCTTTCATTTCTTTTCTCCATTTTCCCTCCTTGATTTTTGAAGTCCTTTTTGAGCTTCTCTTGCACCTGAGACCAACTCCTATTTTTCGTTGAAGTTTTGCTTGTAGCTGCTTTGATCGCATTGTCCCCTTCTGATTTTGTACCTTGCTCTCCTCTGTCTCCATAATAATTTTCTATGATTATGGGGAGGAGGGTTATATTTGCTCATTTTCTCAGCCTTTTTCTTGACTTTTACTTTTATCTTAAAAGTAGGCTCCATTCCCAATGCAGAAGGAACACTCTCTTGAGCTATGGTATTTTCTTTCTGCAAATTCCAATTCTTCCAAGGTGGTTTGATGATCTATGAGCTGGGAGCTCCAGAAGCCTCCTCCCACTAATGATTTAGTTTCTCTCAAGGCCTGCTATTGGTTTTCAAGGCCAGGAACACTATTGGGGCTCAAGGCCTTATCATAGGCTTGTGCTGGTGCTGAGGGCCCCATCAAAGGGTAATGGCAAGCTTCCACTGGCCAGGGCACTGGGGGTGGTGCTGGGGCTCAAAAAATTCAAGGGGGGAAGCTGAAAAGGTACTCTGCTATTGGTTAGGCAGGGTCTCAGAGTCTCACTGCTGGCTTGGATCTGGGTTCAGAAACTCAAGCAGTAGGGGTAGGGTGGGGATGGGCTTTCCTGCTGGCCTGTGCTGTTGGTGTGGCCTTGCTGTGGACTGGGTTCCCCTCTCACCCCCATGAAAGCAACCTACTCTCCCTACCTTCCAGGCCATCTTCCGTGGGAAAATTATCACATGTTGTCCCTTTGCTGGTTCTGTAAATCTAGTATTTGTTTTGAAACTTTTATTTTAAGGTTCATTGGAGAGAGTTTTTAGAGAGATTCAAGTGCTTCTTCCTCTACTCCATCATCTTGGCTTCACCTCACCAAGTGGCTTCTGAGAGAGTTGGAAGTTACAAATTAATCAAACTACTTTTCTAAACATAATTTAAAAGAACAATAATTTTAAAACAGATGTATTTTAAACAGATTCATGTCTTTCATCATAGGAAAAGATCTAAATGAAAGCATATTGAAGAAAAACATATAGAAATTTTCAATTTGTGAACAATGTTTGAAATTATATCACAAAGGCCAGTGATCCCCATTGGGTAATTGGAGAAAGGATCAGATATCAGAAAACAGACTCCTGGTCCCCATTCATATGTACAGAGTGTTCCCAACTCAGGTGTCCTTAATTTAGGGACTAGTTGTGCTAGTTGCCCAGGACTCTATTTATGCAGCACTTAGGGGGGAAAATGATTGATGATAGTTTATCAACAGGAAGAGCAAACTGTAAGCAGATCATTAAGGCAGAAGAAGGGTTTTAAGACCTTTCAAATGATCACTACACTCTGGCTCCAATCTCAATGCTATTCCTTTATAGAGTGCCTCTCCCATGGTTTTCTTATCTTTACTTTTTACAATAAACTGTTTTTCTACACTTTGGGAATTTATTAATTGAAAATCTTTAGTCATGCATATCTATTGGGAAATGATTACTAAACAAATTATGCAAATGAGATATCAAAAAGATTAATATGATGAATACAGAGAAACATGTGAAGTTATATGTGATCTGATACAAAGTATAGTAAACTGAGCCAAGAAAACAATACTAACAATGACTATAATAACATAAAAGGAAAGAACAATCAACCACATTTGAAAAATCAATATTGCAAAATGTCAAAGAATAAACTTGGACTCCAAAGAAATATGAGGAAATATCTCCCGTCACTCCTTTGAAGAGGTGTTCTATTAATAGATATGGGACATTACATATATTTTCTGATTCTTTTTCAATTTGTTGATTATTTACATGATTTCCCCCTCTTCTTTCTCTTCTTTAAAAAAGAATTATTTAGGCAGAACCAAGATGGCAGAACAGAGACTGCAACCCAATTGAATTCTCAACTTTTCCCTCCAAACAATTTTAAATTCAATTCAAATTTTGAGTCAGCAGTACCAACAAAAGGTTAGGGTGAGACATTTTTCCGGCCTGAGACAACTTAGGATTCAGCAGGAGAGGTCAGTGACAGCAGAGTGGGAGCTGGTCAGGAGTTGGTGAGAGCTCCAGCAATGGCTCTTGGAGACAACAGAAGCTTCTGGAATTCTCAGTCCAGAGGGGGCAAAAGTGTGATAGAAAGAGATCACAGGGGACCCTTATCTGCCACTGGATGCTGCTGGTCCTGACTGATAACATAAGTGCCTGTACATAGTGCTGAGTCACAAGTTCTAGAATAGAGAGAATGCTTGTGGTTGGTCACAAGGAAGCAGGGCTGGAGTTCCAAGGCAAAGAGGAGTGCTAGCTCTTCCAGGTGCAGGAGAGCCAAGAAACATATACAATTAGTGAAAGCATAACTGTGAATGTGAATGAGATGAGCTCACCCACAAAACAGAAGTAGATAACAGAAGGGATTAGAAGCTAGAATCCAACAATATGTTGTTTATAAGAGACATACTTGAAACAGAAAGACACATACACAAAGTTAAAATAAAGAGCTAAAGCAAATTTATTATGCTTCAGCTGACATAAAAAAGGCAGGGTATCAGTCATGACCTCAAAGTAAAAGCAAAAATAGACCCCTAATTAAAAGTGATAATGGGAGAAACTACATTTTGCTAAAAGCTACCATAAACAAGTTTAAAGTAATATCAAAAATTTTATAGCATGTCTCTCTGATAAAAGCTTCATTTCTCAAATGTGTATGAACTGAGTCAAATTTATACAAGCAAGAGCCACGCCCCCATTTGTAAATGATCAAAGGATGTGAACAAGCAGTTTTCAGAAAAATAAATTAAAGCTATCCTTAGTGTATTTTTTAAAATTCCCTAAATTACTATTAATTAGAGAAATGCACATTAAACAATTCTGAGGTAACACCTCATACTTATCAGAAATGACAAATGCTGGAGGGGATGAGGGGAAATAGGTACATTAATGAAGTGACTTGCCCAGAGTTACACAGCTAGAAAGTGTTTGAGATCAAATTTGAATCTAGGACCTAGTCTCTCTATTCATTGAGCCCCCTCCTTATTCCTAGCCATGGCCAATTTCTAAATTAATCAATGCCTTTCAACAGAGGAAAAACTGGTCAGGAGCCACAAATAGCACTCCTGATTGATCAGAAGCCTTACAAACCTGTGCTTTTACTTACATGTAGATCTCATCATGTTGCTCTCTTTTAAATCCTTTGATGGCTCTCTATTGACTTCTAAATAAAGTTTGAAGTCCTTAGCCTGGCACTCAAGGCCCTGCTCAATCTAGCATGCCCCTATATTTCCATACATCCTCACCTTTGCATATGTTACTTCTATTCCTGGAATGCTCACTTCTTCTTCTCTCAACCTGTTGAACTCCTATCCTTCCTTTTTAAAGTTCAGCTAAATATACAAACATTTTCCATAATTCCTTTTCTTGTGGTCAGTCATATTACTTCCACTTTAGACTTTACCCTGCAGCACTTCATTGACCCTCTCTCATGCATTTGTTTCTTTTGTGTTGAAGTTATCTGGATAAATGTCATATCCTATAGCTACACTGTGAATTCCATGAGGCTCTATTTTGTATCTTGGGTCTTAGTCCCTAGCACAGTTTTCTTTAAACACCTGGTACTTAAAGAGAGCTACACTGACTTATTTGGTTGGGGATGTGGTATAACTAGATCAAAGAACACACATCCAACAAAATATAAGCTACAGAGGACAAGGACTATCTTTTGTCTTTGTCTCTCCACTAGCATAGTTCTTGGTACACAGTTGGAATTTAATAAATGTTTAATGAATAAATTAATAAATGTTTTCATTGAGATGGTGGATGACAGTACAAACCAATTCCACTATTGTATGAACATATCAAAGAACAAAGACCACATCCTCCTAAAGGTGGGTCAATATGAAGAACAAACAGATGATTGACTTAAGAGGAATGGGTTTTCCCTTAGTCCCATTGTTAGGAATAACCTCTCCTTTTGTGTTCCTATAACATTTGTTTGCAAGTCTCCTCTATTCTTGATCACATGTGCCTTGGGAACAACCACCAGGAAAGCCCAAGCTCTAGTATCACTGTCAAAACGCATTTAGAATTCCCAAGCCTGTGTCCCCTGATCACTTCCCCTTCCCTGCTGCCTTGAAATCCTGGTGAGACACCCAAAAACAAGACTGGGAGTGTCGTTGACGAAATAGAAAAGCTGTTCCTGGACACTTCTAGACAAATTTAATAGGTGAAGAGATAACAAAAGTGAGTTGTTTTTGCATAATGCCTCAGAGATTCATGGAACAAGGCTGCATTCCTATGGAAAATGAAATTTATAGAACTAAATTTCTAATTTTTCTCTGGGAAGATCATCCATTTAATGAAGACTGTGAAGGCACAACTAACCATATAGACAGTCACACACAAGGAGTACACTAAATATGACTTGTTTTAAATACCGTATTCATTTAATTATTCTAATGGAAAGTGAACATTTTTTTCCATTATGCAGAGAGAACCCGAACAGAAGGAATTTTTAGAGATTCATAAATTTTCCTGGAAAATGACTCATAAAGCCACTTTTACCATAATCAAAATTTCTTTTATCATCTTTTGTTTTTATACCAAAGATATTAATACTGCTCCCTCTATCTGTGCTCCCCTCTCTAACGCTTTAAATCCTTTTCATAACAATGAAAACATTTCAGTGAAACTGACCACACAGGATGGGCTGCTTCTGACAGTATAGATTGCATTCTGCATCCATCTACTCTCTCTCTCTCTCTCTCTCACTCACACACACACACACACACACACACTTTCTCCAATGAGAGAAATCCTCAGTTCTCAGTTTCTCTCAGTTATCAGATTGCTCATTCCATTTCTTCCAAATTCTAATGCTCTCTTGCAATGTCGAGTTTCACATCATTATAATCATTATGGATTATTCTCCAGGTTCTACTTTCTTTATTTACTCCTCATCACTTCCCATTTTCCCCTGAATTCCTTCTACTTAATCCATTCTTACAGTGCAATAATATTAACTATACATACCATTGTTCATTCAGTCACTTCCTGACTTATGTCCCCTTCCTGTCATCATATTTTAAAAATAAAACTACATTTCTAAGTATAATGAAAGCATAAGAGAGACTTGGGTACTTTGGGCCTGATTTTTTTATTTTGATAAAAATAACCAAATTTCCCTTCTTGATATGTAATTTATACCATTCTCTTCAGATAGCATTTTCCTTAGCCTTTTACAAAAGGTATTTTTTTCCAAATTTTTTTGCTGTGCATGTGACTCATAATTTCTGACTTCAATCTATTTCTGTGGCACCTGGGGGAGGGGTGATAGTCACATTTTCCAGAAAGTCTCAATATGTGACTTCTGTATAGTACCACTGAGTCATCTGTACAGCTGTGAGCTTTCAAAAGTGATACACAATTTCACCACTTGATGGTGCCAAGAAAATGAAAAGCCAGGTTGCAGAAGGGCTTTGAGGAAAGCTTTGGCACCAGTCTCAGAATAAAACTGCGATTACTAATGGAATGAAATTAAGGTAGGGGAAAAAAAGAAGAGCAAAGTCAGGAAGAATGACAGATGAATCTCTCTTTTTTTTTTTAATGATGTATAACATGAAGGAGAAAAAGATTTTTTAAAGAATATAGACTTTTATTTTTTAACTTTAAAAAATTCTTACCTTCTATCTTAAAGCCAATACTACATATTGGTTCTTAGGCAGAAGTATGGTAAGAGCTAGGCAATGGACAAAGTGACCTGCCCAGGGTCACACAGTTAGGAAGTATCTGAGGCCAGATTTGAGCCCAGGACTTCTTTCTAGGACTGGCTCTCAATACACTGAGTCACTTAGCTAACTTCAGAGGATAATTGGCCCTTAAATATAAAGAAATAAAATGAAATAAGCAGAAGATAAAATGAAGTTTGATTATATAAATTATATAGTATAATTTATAAATGCATAATTATACATTTATAAATTATACTATATAATACTACATAATTATACTATATATTATATATACTATATATAAATTATACTATATAAATAATCTATACTAAACAAATAATCATGTATAATAAATAAATTGTATAAATAAATAAAATGTATTAATATTTAAATAAATTGTATAAAATTTAGAGGTTTTACACAAGCAAAATTAGAAGAGAAGTAACAGTGAAAATAATCTTTCCAGTAAGTTTCTCTGATAAAGATCTTATATCCATGATTCATAAGGAACTAATTCAAATGTACTAAATTAAAAGCCATCTCCCAATAAATAGTCAAGGGATGAATAGTAATTTTTTCAAAAGAATAAATCCAAGATGTCAAAAGTCATTTGAAAAAAATGTTCCCCATTACTAATAGAGATATGTAAATGAAAATAGCTTCATATTCACTAGATTGACAAAGATGACAAATAAGAAATATGATAAATATTATATATTATATTATATATTATTATATAATATTATTATATTATATATTATATTATAGATAAATATTATACCATGTGCTGCTACAGTGTATTCTTTTTTGCCCCTATTTATTTTTCTCCACATATCTACTAACTCTAATTTTTCTAAGATTTCATTCACTTATCTTAACTTCTTTCTTATTTATTTTTTGGTTCAATTTATCTAGTTCTGATAGAGGAAGGTTCAGGTCTCCCACGAGTATAGTTTTTCTATCTATTTTGTCCTTGAGCTCCACTAGTTTCTCCTTTAAAAAGTTGGATGCTATGCCATTTGGTGCATACATGTTGACTACTAATATTTCCTCATTGTCTATACTGCCTTTTATCAGGATGTAATTACCTTCCCTATCCTTTTAACTAGATCTATTTTTACTTTGGCTTTGTCAGATATCATGATTGTGATTCCTGCCTTCTTTTTCTCAGGTGATACCCAATAGATTTTGCACCATCTGCTTACTTTTACCCTATGCGTATCTACCTTCCCCAAGTGTGTTTCTTGTAGACAATATGTGGTAGGATTTTGGTTTCTAATCCACTCTGATATTTGCTTCTGCTTTATGGGTGAGTTCATCCCATTCACATTCAGTTATGATTACTATCTGAGTATTCCCCATCATTTTGATTTTCTCTCCTTGTCCTGCCCTTTCCTCTTTCATTATTTCCTTCTATTTAGTTAAATGCCCATACTTTCCACTGGAAGTATATAGTCAGTTTTGATGGGTAGGTGATCCTTGGTTGTAGACTCAATTCTCTTGCCTTTCTGAATATCGTAATCCAAGCCTTATGGTCCTTTAGTGTGGAGGCTGCCAGATCCTGTGTAATCCAGTTTGGTGCTCCTTGATATCTGAATTGTTTCTTTCTGGCTTCTTATATTATTTTATCCTTAGCTTGGAAGCTCTTGAATTTTGTAATTACATTCCTGGGGGTTGTCTTTTGAGGATTTAGTGTAGCAAATGATCTATGGACTCTTTCAATGTCTATTTTGCCCTCTTGTTGCATAACCTCAGGGCAGTTTTCTTGGATAAATTCCTCTAGTGTGGTGTCAATGTTTCTGTTTGTTTCCAGGTTTTCGGGTAGGCCTATGATTCTCAAATTGTCTCTCCAACTTCTTTTTTCACGGTCAATCACCCTCTCAATAAGATATTTTGTGTTGCCTTCTATTCTGTCAATTTTTTTTTGGCTTTGCTTTATTAATTCTTGCTGTCTTGTGAGATACTTGGCTTCTACTTACCCAATTCTAGTTTTTAATAACTAGTTTTCAGCTAAGAGCTTTTGATTTTCCATTTCGGTTTGATCTAGCCAGCTTTTCATGGCTTCCAGCAGGTCATTTCTGGTCTTCAAATTGCTTATTATTTCATTTGATTCCTGGGCTTCAATTTCCAAGTGGGAGATCTTGACTTTTAAACTATTTTCTTTTTGGACTATTTCTCACTTTTCTTGCCACATCTCTTCCATTATTCTGACAATCTCGGATTTAAAGTCTTCAAGAACGTGTGACCAATTTCCATTTTTTTTCGAAGGCTTGGGTGGGTTTAGTTGTTGGTCATCTTCTGCTGTCTCTTCTTTAGTCTGGGTTTTTTCTGCATAAAAATTATCAAGGGTCAAAGTTTTCTTCTTGTTTTTTTTTTTTATTTGTGGATTTTAGTTCTGGGAGTGGGTGGCCATTGCCTTGTTCCTTCCTGGTCAGATTGGGTTCTTACAAGGTTTTTGCCCTGCGGATATTTTTTCCCAGTCCTCACCAGCATCCAGCTGCTCTTAGTGGCAGGTCCAGCCCCCCAAGAACTCAAAGATTGCCTTGCAGAGGTCTGGGTGTGGATTGTAGGCAAGTCTCTGTATTGAGCACTAGAGAAGATTTTTGCCCATAGGCTATTTTTTAGGTCTCTGTGGCATTTTGTTTTGAGCCTCCCCTCTCTGCCCAAGCTCTGTGCCCTATTTCCACATTTCCTCAGTCTCCTGTGGTCCCTAGTCTTGCTGTTTTTATGGGCAGGTCTAGCCCCTGAGAATTTAAAGATTACCTGGAAGAGTTCTGGGTGTGGAGTGTAGTAGAGAGGTCTCTGTATTGAGCACTGGAGAGGTTTTAGCCAGAGGATTTTTTTACAGTTCTTTGTGACATTTTGCTGTGAGCTACCCCTCTCCCCAAGCTCTGCAACACCCTGTCTCCACCTTTCCTCAGTCTCCCAGTGTTCTGAGTCTAGTTTCTCTTAGAGGTAAGTTTATGTTGATCTCAGCCAGCCTCCCTCCTAGAACTTAGAAGTTTGTCCCATTTTTGCTCGGACTTTGTAAAGTTAGGTGGTGGAGGAATAATGAGTTCGCCCCTTAGTGGGGGAAATTGCACCCCCTTTTAGCATGGAAATGCCCTAACTTTGCCTACCTTCTGTGCTGTGTCCTACCATGGAACGATTGGTGGAGAGGAGAGGTAGAGCCCTGCTTTTACTCTGGAGCCATCTTGACCTGAAAATCCCACAGCAGCAGTTTAAATAATGGTGATTGTTGTGTTAGTTATGAAGATTCTTCAAGGTCCTCCATATCATTCTTAGTGACAGTTTTGCTCTCAGCCACAATCATGGCTGACTAGCAGTTGATTTATTTTTTAAAATTTTCTTTCTTTGTATGAGCTCAACAATAATTGGCCAACCCAAAGAATAAGAAACTGTATTTCTGTTATGTACAATTTGTTTTTTAAGTAAATGCTTAAAAGGAAGAGGGAGGGAAGCACATTCTTAAATATATATATACACAAATAGGATTCAAACCCATCAGTAAGTTAGAGAAATGTCTACCACGAGCCTGTGAAGACTTCCCTGGGTGCAATGGATGGCTGAGAACAATTTGGTCCAAGTACTACAAAGGCAATGAAAGCAAGCATTGTGGAGCACTTGGAGCTTGGTCTGACATGAAAGATACCTGGACCATCACCAGTCATTCTGACTTTAGTCTTGCCATTGGACTTGGATGACTCTGAAAGAGAGATGCTCAGGCTAGACATCCCCCTAATTCCCTGACAGATGTGAAGCTTACAGGTTACCTTCAGCCCAAATTAGCCCATGTGTGGAAAGGGCTCTACCAGGGTATGGATGCTGAGCAGACTACAGCTTCTTGGAGCCTCATATGAGAGTTAAGTGAAAGGTGTACACCAAAGGTGGATAAGCAGCTTTGAAAAGGGCTTGGCAAGCCCTCCCACCAGAGCTGCCAGTCCTCCTGGAGTGTCCCATAGACCCTAGGCTGCCTAAATATGGACCCCATTTCATTGGGTGGCTCTCCTCACCATTCTAAGCTGGTAGCCTTATCGGTTTCACTTCCAACATTCATTTACCAAAGAATCAGAAAGAACACCACTTCAGTGATGGAAAAACTGTCTGTGGCTTCATGAGTGGGGAGAATAGGTCACTGACTCTAAATCTCTAAAGCTCAAAAAGATGGGTTAACATGTTTTGTATGCATACTCGGTTCTGACCCAGCAGTCCATCTAAAGGCTTTTATTCTCCTCTCAGTAAGAGGACAAGAAGCATCCACCAAAAACCTACACATGCCATGAAGCAGAAAGCAGTATCTTCCATTCTCCATCATCACACACTTCCAGAAACAGGCTCACCAAACCCCTAAGTGGGGTACCAGTAGACAAAAGTTTTTGTGTATGCTCCTAGGACTGAACCCTCATTGGCCAGTTCCCCATCACACACATCACATCACATTTATATATAATGTGTGTATATATATATATATGTATATATGCATGTATCTACACATAATTGAACAGTTGGAACAAAATTTAAATTTGTGTCTATTTCATTTCATTAGTATATTGTTAAAATATTTTATTGAGGCTTTTGTATGTATCTGTTAGCAATCTCCAACATTCCACCCCATCTCCAGTTAAAGATTATAGAAAATTATATTATTATTATTATATTAAAATTAGCATATTAAAAATTATAACAAATATGTATAATCCAGAAAAACAAATCAATACATTGTGCTTTTCTAAGAATGCAAATCTCATTCCATATCTTGAGTCCATTCCCTTTCTATCAAGACATGGGACAAATGTTTCATCCTCTGTTTTTTGAAGTCTTTATTATTGATTGCTTGGATAAAAGTTCTGTAGTGTTCCAAACCTGTTTTTCTTCATATTATTGTTGTCATTACACAAATTGTTGTCCTGGTCCTGATCATTTCATTCTATATCAGTTTACACAAGTCTTTCCATATGTTTCTGGATCTTTTTTTATTTCTAGAAATTTAATTTAGACCAACATCTTATATGATGTAACACAATAAAATCTAAATAAATATGACATCATTTGAAAAAAAAAGAGAAGGAAAGGAAATTGCTTCTCACAACAATAGGTAGGGTAAAAATTCTTATTTATACAAGATGTAGAAATTATTGTTAATGATAAAGTGAACAATTGTAATTTAATGAAATTGAAAAGTTTTTGAACATGCAACTAGAATTAGGAGAAAAAATTAAGTGTCTCAATTGTCCTCAACTATAAAATGATCTGAAGAAGTAAATCTCAAAGGACTCTAGTATCTCTATTAAGAAAACCTCAACTTGGGCCATGAAGGACTGAAATTATGAAATGAGATTGGGTGGAATTTAAATTTGGGTCTTCTTCACTCCAAGCCCATGCATATGATGGATGTTTAATAAAGGTTAATTGCACTGGTTATTAAATGGCAAAAAAATAGTTCAATAGAAATTCTGAAGAGCCAGAGGAACTGATATTTTATAGATTCTCTAAAATATTCAACTGGACTTGGAATAAGGAAGACCTGAGTTTGAATTGTCTCGGATGCTTATGATAGATCCACGGACAAGTAACTTTACTTTATCTGCCTCAGTTACCTCATGTGTTGAATGGAAAGAATAAAAGAATTTACCTCAAACAGAGTTGTGTTGAACATCAAATGAGATAGCATATGAAAGGTACTTTGCAAACCAGAAACTGACATATGTGTGCATATAGCTATGTACACACACACACACACACACACACACACACACACACACACACACACAAATAAGTTGTTTTCATTCATTCCTGACTCTTTGTGTCCCCATTTGGAGATCTTCTTGACAAAGATTAACAATTGGAGTGGGTTTCCCATTTCCTTCTCTAACTCATTTTACAAATGAAGAAACTGAGGCAAACAGGATTAAGTGACTTGACCAGGGTCACATAGCTGATAAGCGTCTGAAAACTCAGAAAGATAAGTCTTCCTGACTCCAGGCCCAGCACTATGCCTCCCATGTGCCCATATAGGCTATTATTGATAGTAGCATATGCATTGCCTTTAGCTGAAAAAATATGCAGCACACAGATAAAAGGGTGCTAAGGCTCCACATTCTGTATTTAGACAATTCAGTGATATGTGAATATTTATGTGTAGATTTTTTTTTTCACTTTTGGTCTCATCTTCTGTCTTCATCAGCAGAGGGGACTCTCAGTATGGAAACTCTCCATCTCTTATACAGACCAGCAACTAGTCTGTAAGTTCTGATCTTAGGGAAGCTGCATGTGGCACCAGGGATTAATGACTTGTCCAGAGCACATGTGTGTGATGAGTCGGTAAAATGAAATTAAAGGCATAAAGATAGAAGGAGAAAAAAACTCTCCCTGATTGCTGGGGACATGGCGGTTTATTTGGGACCATTTTAGTCTTGGGTCACAAAATTTTAAAAAGGAAGAAAAAAACCAAATTCTTTTCAAATCACTGGGCTGGACAGGACCTCGAGAGGTCATCTACTCCATGACCTCGCCCCCCTCCTCATCTGATGCACCAAAAAACTCCTTTGCCCCCACTTAGAAGTCCATCCAATGGGAGCCATGCAAGTCTCTCCCTCCCACTCCTTCCCCACCTTCCTCCTAAATAAGCTTTGCTAGTGTCGTATCTTGAACTCATTTAAGTACCTCCGGTATCTTTGAGGACAGTCTGAGGATAGCACCAAAAGGGAAGAATAGCAGCATTTGGATGATAATTACAGACCAGCCACATGTCCTGGTTTGCACGGCTGGTCCCACAGAGTTGCCTTTTGTTTCTTTTATCTGCCATCACCAGCATGCCAAGCCAGGCTTGGGCTCAGGTTGGAGGTCGACCTTTGCACCTCTTCACTGTAACCTTGGCCAACTGTATCTTCATCTTTCTCTGACACTTATCAGCACATGAACCTGGATAGGAAGGGAGCTCCCTTACACCTCTCGGGGGCTTTGTGAGAATTACCTAGATAAGGCTGGTCCTTTCAGGAGTGTGGATAAAGGGGGAAGCATCATTATTCCAAAGAAGTTCTGCTCCCTTTCATCCGAACAGAAAGCCTGCAAACGCTCAGAAGATAGAGAACATTTAAACATCTCTAACATCATAAATAGACCGAATTCAACTGTGGTCGCAACAGCAATCATCATGATGGCTTAAAATCGTTCCATCATAGAATCATGGAATTTCAGAGCTGCCAAGAGATGCCCGAGACATCGACATTAACAATAATTAGTTGATATTCATAGGGCCCAGATGCTTAATATTATTTCACTGAAGTCCTTGTAAGAATGCTACAGGTATTATTGTCCCTGTTTTAGAAAATGAGGAAACTGAGGCTTAGAGATATTAAGTAGCTGTATATGATCACGCAGTAAATGGAAGAGATTTGAAATCAAGACTTGAAAGATTGCAAGTCCTGTGCTTTTCCCACCAAATTGACATGAAATAAATCAATCCCCTAATTCAAAGATTAATGAATGAGATTACATATTTCCTACTTTTTTTGTTTTTTATTTTATTTTTAAGTTAATTTATTTTTCTTCTCCATTCTTACCTTAAAAGTAAAAAAAGAAAAAAGAAAAAGAAAATCCCCTCATCAAATATGTATAGTCAAGCATAACATAATCCTCATACTGGCCATGTCCAAAAATGTATGTGTCATTCTTGATGTTGAATCTGTCACTTCTCTACTAAGGGATAGGAAGTATAGATCATAAGACAGTCCTCTGTAATCATGGTTAGTACAAGTATGTAGCATAGGACCTCCTCCATAATTGGGGAGGTATTAATAAATGTTTATTAACTGATTGATGGTTGGTCAATCTTTCTTAAATCTTTCAAAGTGGTTTGTCTATGTACACCCTATATCAGATTACCTGCTATCTTAGGGAGAAGGGATGGGTAGAAGGGAAGGAGAAAACATGGATTGCAAAACATTAGAAAATAATTATTACAAATTATATCTAGATGTAATCTGGAAAATAAAATATTGAAAAAAAATAAAGTGGTTTGTCTGAATATTTTTCTTTCATGATTTCTGTTTTCTGTTCTTTTAAATCCTTACCTTCTATCTTAGAATCAATACTGTCTATTAGTTCCAAGGCAGAAGAGAAGTAAGGGCTAGGTAATGGGAGTTAAGTGACTTGCCCAGGGTCACACAGCTAGGAAGTATCTGAGTCTATATTTGAACCCAGCATCTCCTGTCTCTAGACCTGGCCCTCAAGCCACTGAGCCACTTTGCTGCTGCTTCATGATCTCTTGAAATAAAATATTCTCTTTTTTCAGTCATGGCCTTTGGGTAATATGATCCTTTTAAAGTTATTTCTCTTTGATCCATTTTCTTTATCTTTTTTATTCTGAGCTTAAATATTCAAAAAAGAGAATCTTTATATACAAAGCAAAACATAAAAAGAGATTTGATAAGAAACCATGATTTCATTTCATAACATTTGTTTTTTTTAACTATATAATAAATTTCATGTGTTACTTATAACATTGTCCTTTGTTTTAGTTTCTTCTGAACTTCCTTTTCTTCTCATCTACTTTTTTATCTAAAATTTTATTATATTAATTATTATGTTAATTAATATATTATTATATTTTACATAGCATTTAAAAATATTGCAGTTACACCTACACATAATCTGGAAATTTTTTAAAATTCAAATTAATTATATACTCATGAAAAAAAATAGACTTGAACCAGGAAAAATTAAAATATTACAAGTGTCTATTTTTTTTTAGTTTCAGTTTTTCTAACTCCATTATACCTCTTTCCATTGAAAACTGAAAGGGAGAAAAAAAACAAGCTTATAACTGTTATAGGTGTCTGGTGCAGGGGCAGACCCATCAGCTTGCTCAAATGGTATCTCCAAATGGAGAACACTGGGGAGCAGATGGCATCACCAGGTGGAGGATTCTGGGAAGCAGATGGTGTCTGCATGTAGAGGAAGTTTGGGAGCTGCTTCTAGGACAATCATGCTGATACATGAGGGAAGTACCTTGGAGAGACTGGTACATGTGTGGACATTCTAGAACTGTTTCTGGTTGGGGGAGGGAGGCTTTTGAAAGATAACTGGTGTCTTCAGAAGAACCTGACTCAGTTCCCACCATCTCATGGCTGCATCCACATCTGGGGAAGCTTTACTCATAGCATCTGGTAAGAAAATCACGCTTTAAGAGAAGGGACCCTCGGCTCCACAGAAGGACTCATCTGGTAGCGATATGAACTTGATGGGACCAATGCTGTTGTGTGAACAGAACTACAATGATCCTAATCTCTCCACTGCAGCCTGAGCTAATATAAGGGAGAATATGTCCCCAAGGTGATAAGGAAAACGTTTTGTGTTTGTTCTTGCTGTATCTTTGAAGCAAATATGCCTTTGTAAAAGTCATCAACATTTTTTGTTGTTGTTGTTTTGTTTTGTTTTTAAAATTTTCATTGAAAAATTTTATTTAATTAGTTAATTTAGAATATTTTCCCATGGTTACATGATTCGTGTTCTTACCCTTCCCTCTTCCCCCCATAGCCAACATGCAATTCCACTGAATTTTACTTGTGTCATTGATCAAGACCTATTTCCATATTGTTGATAATTGCACTAGGGTGATCTGATCATTTAGAGTCTACATCCCCAGTCATATCCCCATGAACCCATGAAGTCACCAAGTTTTAAAAGGTTAAATGGAACTGAGGTGATAGACATCGGTCCCCAGTAAATGGGAGGTACATAGCTAGTTGGGGCTCCTGCCATGATGTAGGAAAAATAATTAAGGGTACCCTGAAACTGAGCATGAGAGAGCAGATCAGAGCATTCACATTACATAACAAATAAACAAAGGGAAGCAAAATGGACCCACACAAGGGCCACGTCCTAAACATGTCTTTATACCTGTTGTCTTATCAGTTCTCTGTCAAGAGGTTGGTAACATGCTTCACCAGAGGTCCTCTGGAGACACAGTCGGCCATGGCACTGATCAGAGTTCTTAAGTCTTTCAAAATTTCTCTTTATAATACTGTTGTCCTTGTAGCAATTGTTTTGTTGGTTCTGTTCATTTCATTCTGCATCCTATCATTTGGATCTTCCCAGGATTCTCTGAAACAACATGTTATCATTTCTTATAACATAAAAATGTTCCATCACACTTCTGCACCACAATTTATTCAGCCATTCCTCATTTTATGGGTAACTTCCTCAGTTTTTAGTTCTTTGCCACTAATAAAAAATGTGTTATAATATTTTTATCTATACAATTCCTTTGATCTCTTTAGGATACAGGTCCAGTAGAGTTACCACTGGGTCAAAGGGTAGGTATATTCTAGTCACTTTGGGGGCATAGTTACAAAATGATTTTCAGAATGGCTGGACCATTGTCCTAAATATTATAGTGCTAGGACCAGCAAATGTGTCTTGAATACAGAAAGAAACACTCATCATTCTGCAGGTAAGTCAGTTCTTATACCATTAGTGTCAAATTATGTCTTGTTATATGTGTGTCCAGGATAGGCTCCCTCTTGCTGAGGGTCATGATTTTCACATAAGTGGAAATATCATTCCTTTCTTTCCTATGTAGTAAGGAAATACAGTGCAATGTATTTTAAAGTTCCTTTTTGGTGATGATATTTTCAAACCAAAATTAAGGAAAATAGATCTTTAAAAATATATGATACTCATCATATATGTATAGCTCAGATCAAATTGCCTATCCTTTCAGGAAGGAGGGAGAGAAGAAAGGAGGGAGACAATGTAGACCTTATAATTTCAGAAAATGTATGTTAAAGATTGAAATACATGTAATTGGGGAAATAAAATATTTTCAAAAATAAACTACACTTTACAAATGAGTTGTTGCCATGAAACATAATTCAACATTTAACACAGGCAGTCTGTTTTATGGATGAGATTGGAAAGAGGAAAACTGTAAAATTTGCCTCAAATGACTTACATTCAACTGGATATGATAAATATCTATGTTTGCTGCTAAACTAGATTCAATGCCCTGATTTTGCTGCCTTTCTATTTAAGGAGGGAAGGAGACAGACTGGATAGCTGGATAGTTTCTTTTTTTAAAAAGTTAAATATATTACTTGGGTTTGTCAACATTAATGAGAAATGTCTGTTTATTCAATTAAAAAAATAACTTATTGGCTATGTTAGCTCAATTTTCTATTGATACTGCTCATTGGCCCTTGCATTCAGAAGAAGGCCCAATAACTTTTACCCTTTTTTAGCGTTGTTATGGCTGCTCCTGTAGTTAGACACTGGCCAATTCTCAGAGAATTTTATTACAGTCTTGCTAAGAGTTACTTCCAACTTTCCCAAGGTGAGTTAGTTAAAGGGAAGAAGAGAACAAGGAAAGGGAAAGAGAAGACATGAAGGAAGGGAAGAATAGAGAAATGAAGGGCAAGAGAGAAAAAAGGAAGAGAAGAAAGGTACAATAGGAATAATATCCTAACCCCTGCCTCCATGCTGGTAAGGCTAGTTTTTCCCTAAAAGGCATTAAAGGGGGCAGCTGGGTAGCTCAGTGGATTGAAAGTCAGACCTAGAGATGGGAGTTCAAGGGTTCAAATCTAGTCTCAGACACTTCCTAACTGTGTGACCCTGGGCAAGTCACTTAATCCCCATTTCCTAGTCCTTACTACTCTTCTACCTTGGAACCAATACGTAATACAAGTTCTAAGATGGAAGACAAGGTGGGTTTTTAAAGCATTAAAAACTATCTTTGAGATTTATTGACTCAAGGGATTAAAGGTTCCAACTATAGGCATCAATTTCTGGACAATTACACACAAAATAGCCACTAGGAGCTCCAGGCATTTTCTGGTGCTTGGATGGTGGGAAAATATGGGCTACTCAGGCAAGTTAGCTTCATTCAACTAAATCAACATGAGATATCATCAGCACTTATCTGGTTTAATCTGCTATGCCCAGGTAAATCTGTAACTGTTGAATGACCTGGGGGGGGGGACGAAGGGGGGAATCTCATTTTGTTCCTAACCTACCAAAGAACTGGCCTGAGGGAGGCCCAGCACAAAATAGAAGAAAGTAAATGCTAAATTTGTCCCAAAAACCTTGATAGGATATTTCCAAATGAACCCAAAAGGGTCTCGTGATTCATTTATTGGTCAGGCACTACGTATCCCAGTGCCCATGGTATACAGAAAATATTCATTCTTACTTCTACTATTCTACTATATAATGAATACTACTATTCAACTTACTGTTGGGGACGTTTATAAGAGAATCCACAGAAATAGTCCTCATTGTGAAGAAGCCTACAGTCTAAAGGAGAACCCATGTGTGAAAGGCCCTTCCACGACACCAAGGGCCCAAGCACATTTCAAGGAATTTCTCACTTTTACAGCTGCCACCCAATAATTCTGGAAACTAACACCAGGACACATCCACTATGTTGTCAGCAGTTCTCCTTACAAGCACACAGTCCTTGAAACTCAGAAGAGAAAAGTTTTATTTTTAGGTTGAAGAAAATAAAATGAACACAAAACAGACCTTATAAGAAGAAATTGACACCTCCCCAGAAAGAACCTTTTCTCAGAAAATTCTTGAAGGAAGTCGCTACAAAGGTGCGGCTCAAGCAGGAACCTTGAGGGAAAGTGACCTCCTCCATCTTAGCATCTGTGATAGAGAAAGATAAGGAGGCCAAGCAGAATCTGATATGCACCTTAGATTTTAAGGAAACAGATTTCAAAGGGTTCAGAAAAAGGATAAGTGGCCCCCACGGCCTAAAATTCCATAGGAGAAATCAGCCCAGAAGCAGGAAAGCTCTAAAGAATGACATTTTTGAGGCACAAAGAGGAAAAGAGTTACACGAGGAGGAAAAAAATAGAATAAAGTTGAAATGTAAAGGAACTCATCAATCACTTGGACTTTTAAAAAGGCAGATATTCCATGTAATTGAAATTATATAATAGGTATGTACAAATATATTTGAGAGAAAAATAGTAGTACTGTAATTGGTGTTTTAGCATAAGTCTGCCAGAAATAATTTTTATTTAATTTGACATTAGGCCTTCCCACTCACCTGAAGTGACTGGCTCTATGACCTCCCTAAGGGCAGTGTCCTCTGGCAATAAAGGTTCATTTTAGTTATTATCCTAATCCATGTCCAAAAAAAAGGCTTTAACTTTTGTTCTACTGACTTTTCCAAAGTTCCCTGGTCTGGAAAGAATTTAGGGGTGTAGAAAATATTATTTCTTAATATTTTCAGTTTGACTGAAAAGGGAGTTTTTAATGTTTTCACACATATAAGATGAAAGGAAGTGCACGTAATGAAGGATGAGCACAAAAGCAGAGCATTGTTCTCCAAGGATGTTGTTTGGGTACCACAGGTCAGAGTGATAGAAGACTGGCATAGAACACTAAAGAGAACAAAGACCTGTTCTTTGCTACATCTGGGGAAAAGAAGAGGATCTAAAAAGTGAAAGGATCACCATGAGTAGATGGAACAATTAGAATGAGTTCCTGAGAGAAGGGAGAGATGCTCAACCCTTCTTTACCTTTGTCTCATCATTGGATTGGAATGGACAAAATCAAAATGACCACTAAGGAACTGATGGAAAAGATAAGTAGGTTCATAGGATCATGGAGCTGGAAGGAATCTCAGAGGACATCTTTACCAATTCATTTTACAGATGAGAAAACTGAGGCCGGCCTCGAGGAGTTAAGTAATTTGCCCCAAGTCATACAGGTAGTTAAGTGAACCACCTCAGATTTGAACCCAGATTCTCTGCCTCCAGATTCATTACATGTTGTACTATATCTCAGTTCGTTCCCAAGTAAAGAGACATTCAAAGAGTGCCAAGGCATAAGCCATGTAATCCTGGGCAAAAAAGTTAACCCGATTTGTGTGGCTTTGCCCTTCTGTCTTAGAGTTGTTACTAAGATACAAAGTAAAGGTTTAAAAAAAGAAAATGTAAAATCTTACAAGTGGGTTAAAAAAGTTGACTTTACAAGTTCAAGATAGTCTAGATCAGGGGCCTGTAGTAGGATGGTTTTTACATTTAAGAAAAGGTTTTTTTAAAGTATTTTAAAACATAATATTATAATCATGAATCATGGAACCATGGAAAAATATGCTAAATAAAAAAAGCAAAAGTGAAAAATATATAATACTATAATAAAATAGCTATAAATATAAAATCATATCATACATATAAAATAATTTAAAATAAGAGTATTTGTAATGTATTTTAAAATGTAAAATCCTTTTTTAGGTCAGAGCCGGTGACAAACAGATCACTCCTTTTGGAATTTGTTGTTCCCTGGTCTAGAATGCAATTCATCTAAAATGGCAGTGGATTGCAAACTCCATTTCATTCAAAAGTGTGATACAGTGAGTAGCCAAATACTGAATGTGAAGTTTTTCTACCATAAGAGACACAACTTTCAGAACTAGGTAGGTGATTATCTCCCCGACTGGGTCACACTACATTCGGAACACTATATATATTCCACATTTTTGAAAGGATGTAAATAAAATGGAGAATGACCAGAAAAGTTTCACCAGAATGGTGAAGCACCTCAAAATCATACCATCTAACTGAAGACGAATTTTATCTACCTTCTGGCAAAGAAGTGATACATTTGAGATGCTGGATGGATTTAAATGGACATGGCCAATGTGGAAGTTTGTTTTGCTTGACTACAGAGACTGATTATAAGGATTTTCTCCCCCACCTCACCCCTGCACCCCACCACTCCCATGATAGGAAAGTGGAGAGAAAATCAAAGGCTCTTAGTAGGAAAAAATGTAAGATCATATTCTATAAGGATCAATCGAGAGAACTGTGGTAGTTTAATCTAGAGAAGGGAAGAAGGGAGCAAAGGTTAACAATTGTCTTCAAATGTTTGAGGGATTGTTGCTTGGAAGCAGGATAAATTTATTCTACGTGGCTCCAGAAGAAAAAACCAGAAAAACAGGTGAAAATTGCAGAGGGAATAATGCAATAAGGCTTGGTATAAAGAAGAATTTGTCCATAATTAGAGCTATCCCAGAGTGGAGTGAACTGTCTCAGGAGAAACTGACTTTCCCTCACTGCAAGTATTTAAGCTGAGAGACTCAGTGGCCAAATATCAGGTTTGCTTTGGATGGGGTTCCCACTTAAGTTTAAGGTAGAGTAAATAGCCTTTGCAAATCCTTTCTATTATGGGATTTTGGGGTACTTTGTGAATACAAATGGATAGAAGCAAGCAGGATGAGAATGGGAAATGTCAGTTTTCTTCAGCTGGAAACAAGAGTATATGAAAGGCAATATGGTGAGACTAGAAACAAACTAGATTATAGGAGTCTTCAGTGATGAAGAAATGTCAACAAAGACATGAGTAAAGGGCAAACAGGATGGAGGCTCAGAGGTCAGAAAGAGAAAGAGGGTCCTTCACATGGCGTCTCCCAATGGAGCCTTAACAAGAGGAAGATCCAAGATACAGAGTCTCAAAATAAGAAAGAGATGAAAGAAATAGCAGTTCAACAAGGAACAATGCAGCAGGGTAGAGAAAGAGAAAACGGCACTGCATGGAACCGTGTGAACCATTCGACAATGATCATCATGTAGATTGTACAAATCTGTGTCAAAGGAAGGGACAGTGGATTCTCATGTCCTTGTGTTCTTTGTCCATGGGAAAAATGTAAGAGTTTTCTTGTCTTACTCTAGGTGTGGCTAGAATCTTCTTTGGTATTTCTGTTGTGTAAATAAAACCTTTCTTAGGTTATTATGAGACAAATCAGCCTAGCAGAAGCAATAGGGCATTGTGAGCTAGATACACAAAGTGCAACATTGGGCAGGAGGAGGATCACATTGTTACCAGCACCCTGACACCACTTCCCCAGGTGGGGACAGACCAGAACCTGGAACCCAGGAATTGTAGTGCCCCCTAAAGCACCGTGTCTACTTCCAAACCAAGGAATTAAACCTTGTGGAAAGGATTAGTAGCCACCTCTGTAGGTGCTGTAAATCCTACCTCCTTAGCAGTTCCAACTGCTGAAGTCTGGGAAAATCAAGTCCTTGTCACTAAAGTCTTTGCTATTGTCAAATGGTTCCAAAACGGATAGGATTTTATCAGTGGAAAGACATTAAAGATGCATTATTACCACTGGCTTTGTCTTTTTGCCCTAAGAACCACTAAGCTTCTGCCTCTCACTTGCAGCTGAAACCTATATTGGTTAATTCATATAAATATTTCATATAAAATAAACATTTCTGCTTTGCATGACTGCACATGAGGAGCCTATATCAAATTGCTTGCCTCCCCAATGAATGCAGAGAGGAGGGAAGGAAGGAGGGAGGGAGAGTATTTGGAAAAAAAGTTTTTTTTAAATATAAAAAAAACATTTTTTTGGAAAAAAGATTTGAAAAAATATAAAATTATATGTCTACATATATATATTTCATGTTTACTACTGTGTAAAATAAAACTTCTCTGGTTAGAAGTTGAAGTTCATCACATGGAGCTAAACCTTACCTTTCCTGATGGATTTTGCTTTGTTTTCCTCCATGTGCTCTCCATTCCCGTCAAACTGACCTGCTTATGTCCTGGACCTCGTCTTCTAGCTTCTGCCTTCATATCTTTGCACATGCCTGGAATATATTCCCTCCTTGCTCGGGTGTCACCTCCTGCTAAGTAAATCACCTTTTGTTAACTGTATGTAGACCACGAGTGTCTCATTTTCACTCCAGTCTTGCAGTGTGACCTACTACAAAAGGTGACCTAACAATAAAAGCTATCAATACAAGGTTTTCTGAAAAAGAGAAAAGTCATAGAACTCAACTAGAGCAAGTATAGTAGGAGCAAAACCTTTCTTAGACCTGTCAATTGTTAATGCTATTTTTGTATTGATTTGGGGTAGGTTTTGTATTTTTCTCTCTGTGTATATGCTGGTTCCTTCTGGGAGTATGCAAGCTCATTATGGACAAAGACGGTTTTCTTTTGGCCTCAATATCACAATACTTAATAGTACTTGGCATATAACAAGAACGTAACAAATGCTTATTGAATTAATACTGATTATGGAAATATTTATTACATTGAATATTGACTATAGGGGAAGCTAAGTGGCATGGTGGATAGAATGCTGGGCCTGGAATCAGAAAGACTCATTTTCTTCTTGAGTTCAAATCTGGCCTCAGACACTTAGTAGCAGTATGACTCTAGGCAAGTCACTTAACCCTGTTTGCCTCAGCTTCCTCATCTGTCAAAAGAGCTGGAGAAGGAAATGGTAAACTATTCCAGGACCTTTGCTAAGAAAACCTCAAAAGGGGTCACAAAGAATTGGAAATGACTGACTCAACAATAACAAATGGAAAAAAGAATTATAATGGAATGCATTGAATTTAGAATCTGAAATTCTGAGTTAAAATCCTGCTTGTTATGATAATCTGTAAATCTTAAGAGAAGTCACTCAACTTCTTGGCACTTGTTCCCTAATCTGTAATATAACCAGATGACTTCTCAGCTCTTTCCAGTTCTAAATTTATGATCTATCATCCCATGATAACTTAAATATGAAGGGAATTAAAATATTGGCTAAATTTCTCCTTGCAGGAACAGATGTTGCAAATTTTCCATGGTACCTTAAGGCACTTGCATGGATGTATCAATGGAAGGAAGGTCATGGTTTTCATCAGGGAATATCCCTTGAATGTCTACTACGTGCCTCACTTGGTGCTAAATGCCATAGTGAATAAATACAAAGGAATTGTTGTTTTAAATATTTAGTTCTTGCTCTTGTGTGCCTCTGAAATGACTTTCAAGTTCTGAACAACCAATCAGAAGTAACATGATTGCTCAATGAGATGGAAGATTTCATGAGCTTCTCAGATCAGTTTTTGGCAGGGATCCTGCCATGGGAAAGACACAGAGTCTACTTTCTAAGTCTTTTGGAAAGGGCCTTCAAAAATTCCAACATCTGAATCACTTAGGCTAGTCTGGGAGATTTGGCAGATCTTGAAAGGGTGAAGTTTTGTGGAATCCACAAACAGTTTCGAGAGATAGCTTTACGTCTCTTAAAGTCTGGCTTTCACACCCTGTTTATTCAATTGAGCTGATTCTTCTTATTCTTAACTGGAATTTATTAAAAAGAGCTTTGGATTTTTGTCATCCTCTTGCTAAGTGATGTAGACATAAATTTTACTCAGGGGTGATTACAATCAATGAAATGTAGGAATGGCCATATTTCTTTGGATGCTGCTCCAAAATTAATCTGGCTTCTTTTGTCAAGGCTTGTTTCCTCATCTGGGAGTTTTCTATGATCACTGAAATCACAGGTTTAGTCTCTATCCTTCTCGACATGCCGTTTCAACAAATGTCTTTATTTCAAATGAATCACATCCTCTGGCTCACTATCAAAAAGTAAACACATCAGTGGGGACACAGAAGCTATCATTTTAGGAGGATGGAACCACAGAGTACCTTGAACATGGAGTAATAACTTCATTGAAGAATAGTAAGCTTGAGTAGAAGGGAGTAGATTGACTTATTGCACGTTAGATTTAGAAATGGAATGGACTTTACAGGTCATCTAATTCACCACCTCCATTTTACCATTAAGGAAACTGAGGCCCCAGAGGGGTTAAATGACTTGCTCAAGGCTACCTGACAGAGCCAAGATTTGAACCTCATGTCTTCTTTTTCTTTTTTTTTTAAACCCTTACCTTCCATCTTAGAATGAGTACTGTGTATTGGTTCTAAGACAGAAGAGTGGTAAGGGCTAGGCAATGGGCATTAAGTGACTTGCCCAGGGTCACACAGCTAGGAAGAGTCTGAGGTCAGAACCTCAGGTTTTCTGACTCCTCTTCATTTTATCATGTTGCCTATCAAAAGTGAAACAGAAGAGAAACAGAAGAAAAACAATTGCTTGATCACATGGTTCAACAGGGACATGATTGGGGATGTAGACTCTAAATAATCACCCTACTGCAAATATCAATATTATGGAAATAGGTCTTGATCAATGACACATGTAAAACCCAGTGGAATTGAGCATTGGCTATGAGGGTGGAAGGAGGGAAGGGAAAGACCGTGAATCATGTAACCATGAAAAAATCTTCTAAATTAAATAAATAAACTTTCAAAAAAGGTGAAACAGAGGGACAGCTAGATGGCTCAGTGGATAGAGAGTGAGTTCTAGAGATAACAAATCCTAGGTTCAAATCTAGCCTTAGACACTTCCTAGCTGGGTGACCCTGGGTAAGTCACTTAACCTCCATTGCCTAGCCCTGACTGCTCTTTTGTCTTAGAATCAATACTTAGTTAAGACAGAAGGTAAGGTTGTTGTTGTTTTGAAGTAAAAAAGAAAACATGAAGGATATAGTTGGTCCCCCAAATCTTTAAACATCTATGTCATGATATGCTAGCTACCCAGAACCCAGTTTGGGGTGCTCACCTCACCCCTGAGCACCTCTGCCCAACTTGTCTATCTAAGGGTAGTTGGGAAGGCTGGGACTGGAGCACAGTGGACTAGAATGAGCTCCTTGGAGCCTGCCCATCAGTGAGTCTCTGATATCTATTTCCACAGGGGAAATAGATTCTGACTTCACTTCTATTAGAGTGGGGCTGGTAGAAGGCACCAGATCTCCAGTGGGTAGTCTATAAACACGATCCTCTCTCTTCTGGCACAGGATTTGCCCAGCAACTAGAGAAGTCAAAAGAATGTTGGTGACCCATGATCCATCGTCGGCTCTATGCATTCAGCACCCCATCCTGCCATATTCTCCTTGTGCCACCCTGACCAGTTGAAGGGAAATTCATTGTGTTGGTCTTGCCTTTGGTTCCTTTGAGCTGAACTGTTTTCTTCTGAATAAAGGATGTATTTTGTAGCAGTTGTATCCCCCCAATACATAGTCAATTTGGTCATTGCCTCATGCCCCCATGGGAGAACTTTGTATGCTAACCTGTCCCTCATATTCACCCAGGTGTGGGCCACAGTTCAGAAAACTGGTCTAACCCCCTCAGCTTTACAGATGAAGAACCTACATTGCAATATATCCTGATGATGAGATAATGTATATAAGGCAAACCTAGTGGCAGAAGGTATCAAAAGCTGTTGTTAGCTCCTTGGGGTTGGGAGCCTTAATACAAACAACACATCGCCAAATTTGGATTGATTTGAAGGAAGCAGGAACAACTCTAGTGAAGATCATGCTAAATGCTTGGAGAATTGAATTCCACTGGTGAGGTTCATTTCCCCTACGTTCACCTCCTGTATTTTTCCTGGATGGTGGGACAGTGAATCTGGGCCAATCTTTACCAGCAGTGCCCCTAATCCTCTCAAATTTAAACCAAAAGAAAAAAACAAAGAGGAGAAAACTCAGGGCAAACACATAGCACTGAAGGTGAGTCTTTCCTACAGCATGAGTGAATCATGTTTAAAATAAAAAGGATAAGCACTAGATTTCTAAAAATGAGGAGTTTCTAAAGCATCAATAATCTGTCCAAATCGATTTGAAAACTGCATGCAAATAGCTCTTACACTCTGTTCTATGAAAAAGAATTGTTTTTCTTAGATGCCCAATACTAAAAATAACCATAAAGTATGATCTATTTTTTGGGGGTGGGGTAAACTATGGGTTTGGGAGGAAGGTTTCATTAATCTTTAAAATTTTTGCTTTCTATATGCAGAAAGTACAAAAAGATGATTTTATATGAAACTTCCATTTCATTTGTCCCCCTTGGTTCAAGACTACAAGGATCTGAGGAGATCCTGGTAGGCATCTCTATTTTCATAAATTTCACAAATTCCCTTACAAAGGAAGAAGATTCTAGTAATTAGGATGTGAATTATTTCCCTTGCTACATGGGATTTAGTCTTGAGTTCCATTTATATATTTGTGAGTCTGCCTCTAGTTTGGGGGGAACATTTGTACTAAAAATTCTTTTGTTGTTGTTTAGTCAGTTAATTATATCTAACTTGTATGACCCAGTTTGGGGTTTTCTTGGCCAAAATACTGGAATGGCTTGCCATTTCCTTCTCCAGCTCTTTTTACAGATGAGGAAACTGAGGCAAACAGGGTTAAGTGACTTGCCCATGATCATACAGCTAGTCACTGAAGAGGGATTGGAATTCAGGTCTTCCCAACTCCAGGCCCTGTACCCTATCCACTGAGCTAGTGGCCCTTCTAAATATTCTTATTTAAGTATTTAAGTAAATACTTCTTTTCAAAACCTAAAAAAAAAAATCCAACTATACTTCTTGTCTGTGCTTCTGTTTTCCTATAAAATAATGCTCCAATGACTTCCATTTTTTGCATCATTATTGCTAGCTTCCTTTTCTTCCTCCTCCCTTCCATTAAAAAGTCTTTTAAAGTCAGATAGTAAGATTGTTGTAGAGGGCTGAAATTGAAATCAGGAATCCCCAAGTTTGAATTCTGCCCAAGACACTGGCCAGCTCTATGACTCTGGGCACTCCACTTAACCCTCTGAGTTTCCCTTTGTTGTTTTTGTTCAGTCCCAATTGCCTCTGTGACTCCATGGACCATAGCATAGAGCTCCTTCTTTCCTCCCCTATCTCTGTTTCCATGACTCTTTCTCCATCTCATTCTCTGCCATCTCCTTTTCCTTTTGCCTTCCATCTTTCCCAACAGCAGGGCTTTTCCAATGAATCTTCTCATGGTGTGGCCAAACGATTTCTCTTCAGTATTTGACCTTCCAGTAAATAGTCTAAATTAATTTCTTTAAGTACCTGTAAAACAGCGCTAATAGGATCCACCTCATGGTCGCTGTAGAGATCTAATCATTGTAAACCTTAGAGTTATAGAAATGTGGGCTATTTCGATCCTAAGTGTTGGCCAGGCTGCTTAGGGGAGGGCCCAGGATTTGGGTCCTTGCAAAAGGACTGAATCCTTGTAAGAGGCTATCAACTAATATTGTGGAGTGACCACAATCCCCAATGGTCTGTGCTGGACTGTGTTCAGCCAGGGTGGTATAACAGCATAGTTCAGTTTGAGAGGTATGATCATAATGACCAAGATTGGATGGATGAACTTTTGAATGAATTAAGTTTTTTTTTTTTAATTCTTATCTTCTCTTAGAATGGACATTGTGTATTGGTTACAGGGCAGAAGAGTGCTAAAGGTTAGGCAATGGGGGTTGAATGACTTGCCCAGGGCCACACAGCTAGATGAATTAAGCTTTGATAATAAAAGGCAAATGTTCATATGCCTATATTTTAATGAGTAATTATTTAAAAATTTTAATTTTCACATTTTTAAAATTTTTTAAACTTTTGAAATTTTTTTAATTTTTAAAACTTTTGAAATTTTTTTAATTTTTAAAAATAATTTGAAATTTTTTTAATTTAAAAAATAACTCCATTCACTTGGTCAAATTTAATCTCTTTGAAATATAGATGTCCATAAGTCTGCAATAGGATCATCCTCATTTTTTTCCCCATTTTTAATGGAAAAGATCAGTGTCAGAACTCATTGGTGTTAGTGTCTCTGAGGGCTTCCTTAAAATCAGAAAGTTAGCTCCAATATGGAAGAATGCTCAGGGCTCATGAATAAAGTAGAGATTATCTTTCCAGAAATTTCTTTTTTTCTTTTTAATTATCGTGCAAAACCCACATAACCCAAACCCCAGAATAAAACCATAAAGACACTGATGTAAAAGACCACTTTGGAGAAATTTCTGGAGCCTGATGAAAATCTCATGCATTTGGCGAGCTTTATTTAAGTTGAAATGAAATTATGTCCCCTCTAGACGTTGTTTGCTTGTGTCCCTTCCTTTTGAAAGAACCTGAATAATTTCTTAAGCGTGACAGAGTGAGGGAGGGTTGGTGGGGATGTTAGCGAATGGCTTTACTAGAGATACAAGGGAGATATTAATATAGCATGGCTGGTAACGGTAGACTCTTCTGTGTACTTAGGCAGAGGCCCAGGGTAAAGTGGCTGCCAGTTTACACAGATATGAATCATGAATCTCCAGAAGCAACCTAAGAGGCTTCAGTGTCCTGAACAGAAGGAGTCAAAAAGCAACTAATAAATCAGACTTTCAAAGTGATCCTTGCTGACTGAAGCCGAGCTGGAGCGAGGGATGTGGTAATACACAAGAGAAATAAAAAGCAGGAGCGAGTGTTAAGGAGTGTGCTGGAGGCGAGTCCAACTTGGGGCCAAAGGAAAAGCCGATCCTGCCTTCTTTTCAGCCTTCTGAACTGGGGCTGAGGGCCAGAACCCGGAGAGATCGTTTCTGTAGCGAAAGCAGGCATGACACAAGGAAAGGACAAAGAAAAATGCCTTCCTCAAAGCAAAAAAATGGTTCTGATTCCAACAGTTTAACCTTAAAGCAGCCCCAAACATAGGGCAAATTATATGAAAAACCAATGTGCAGGGGCAAAAAATAGCCAGTGACTCCCCCAATCCCAGGACCATAGGAAGAATGCAGCTCTTCTGTTTAGATTTCTTAAAAGCAGCAAGCTCACTCAGATCCAGAAGACTGCTCAGGGCTCATCTATAAAGTGGAGGTTATCTCCGGAGAAATTTCTGTAGCCTGGACAAAGTCTCACGCACAGGCCAAATATGGGAATTACGAGACACGGAGTGGAGGAATCCAAAGACCAGAGAGCCATGATCCAGAACTTAACTGAAAGCCCTAACATTGAAACATCCTAAATGCAGGAAGGATCTGAAATCTGATGTAGACTGACTGTGTAGGAGGAAAGATAACCCCAAACTATATTGGAATCCCTAGAAACGGCTCCAGTTGGAAGCCTGGAATTAACAAGAGATTATTCTTTGAACACGGAGCTTAACACTACACATTTTTGTCTTTCCAGGAAGAAACAAGCCTCAAAGCAGTGACTATTTTTGACATTACTGCACGCAACAATAGTGTGAGGCCCTGAATTTCTTCAAGATCCTAGGATTATAGTTTGAGCACCAGCAATGAATCAAAAGGTCATCTCATCAAATTTCCTCATTTTGCAGATGAGGAAACCAGAGCTCTTATTCAACTTGTCCAGGGTTAACTGGTGTTCAGACTAACCTGACTGTAGCTCGAGGGAAGGCTAGCTAGTTTACTCACATTTTATCTTTTTTGTTTTTTATTAAAGTCACCTGGCAAAGGACTATGTCAAGGTACGGCACTTAACATTTGGCATCTCTGGTCCCTCTTTTCCTGATCTACAAAGGTGTGGGAATATTTATATTTTATTTTTTTTAAACCCTTACCTTCTGCCTTAGAATCAATACACTGTATTGGTTCCAAGGTAGAAGAGTGGTAAAGGCTAGGCAATGATGGTTAAGTGAGTTAGGAAGTGTCTGAGGCTAGATTTGAACCTAGAACCTCCAGTCTCTAGGTTTGATTCTCCGCCCACTGAGTCACCTAGCTGCCCCTAGATTTAGAATTTAGCAAAGCACTTGAAAAAGTTTCTTATGATATTCTTGAGGCCCTAAATCATAAGATGTGGGTTCAACAATAATGCAAATGGGAGCATTTGGAACTAGTTGAATAGCTAGACCCAAAGAATAGTAAGTAATGGCTTCATGTCGATTTGAGTATCTCCCAGAGTTCTCCAGGCATCAGTTTTTGGCCCTATGCTAATATTTTTATCAGTGACTTAACGGCACAGGCATCATGCTTATCAAATGTGCAGATGAGATAAAGCTGGAATGTATAACTAATACATAGGTCCAATTAAGAACCAAAAAGATTTCAACAAGCAAAAATGTTGGGGCAAATCAAGAGGTAATTAATAGTGATAAAAATACCCCTGGGATTCAGGAAATCCAGTCACTGGTACCAGATGGAGGAATGGTAAAAAATGGTAAAAGAGCAGATTATCTGAAAAAAAAAAGGGGGGGGTGTTAATGGGATGTGAGATCTCAGATTCCAAAAATATACACTAAATATATATATATACACACTCAGAAGAGAACCATACCCAGAAGTCATCTATTCTTTTCTAGTTTCACTCCTACACTCAAATATATTTCCATTTACTTTTCCCCCAAACCCACCTATCTCCAAAGGGAACAACCTTGGAAAAAAATGGACCTTAGCTGGCTCTTCTCCAACCAGCCTTCGCCCCTAGGTTCTTGAGTTTTGACCTTTCTATTGTGGCACTTACCTCTTCAGATCACCTTGTGCCCACATCAATCACCACTCCTGGGATCCATCTCCTGGTTGTGACTGCTTCCTTCAGTGAATTAAGATAACCATTGCTTTCTATGACCTCGTGGTGCCTCTTGGTTAAAAACTCTTCTTGGACTCTGGATTGTTTCCCCAATGGATTCATCTCTCAGTCATTTTCTTGTCTCCAATCTTCCTCAAATCCATACTGAAGTCCATTAAAAAGCAGCCACTAATCAACACTCAACTACATATATCTGAGATTTCTAATCAGGAGATCTAGACCTGCCAGTGTAACTGGAAACTACTACTGGTTGGTCTTACAGAAAAGTCAAAATTAGCTCAATCTGAGAAAAAAACTCTGAAGGACTTGACTGACAATTCAAAACTCTCAGGCAATTTAAAACTTCATATGCTTTCATTGTTAGTGACTTCCCTATTATGGCGTTCAATAAATAGTGGTTGGCTAAATTTTAGATTGGAGACAGATGGGATCTTGGGAGTCATCTCCTCCAATCCCTTTTATACAAAAAAAAAAGAAAAGAAAATGAGGGAGAGAAATCAAGCTATTTAAATACCCAAAGCCATATAGACTTGAAGTGCAACAAACTAAGCCTATATACATTGAATTTTTTAAAAGTTTTTTTCTTTCTTCTCTGCCTCAAGCATTATCACTTATCTGGATTCCAGAGAAAGAGAAGAGGGCACTGGGCTAGATTCAAGAAGATCTGAGTTCAAATTCAGCCTAAAAAAATTTACTGGCTATATGTGATGGTGAGTAAATCACAACTTCTATTTGCCTCATTTTCCTCAACTTTAAAATTGCACCTATCTCCCAGGGTTGTTGAGAAGATCAAATGAGATATCTGTAAAGTGCCTAGCACAATGTTGGCAGATAGCAAGCACTTAATAAATGCTTGTCCTCCCTCCTTTCTTTCTTGTCTGGTAATAAGCAAATACCAAACAGAACCAAAGTAAGGGTGCTAGAGAGAAGAGGGGGTTACTAGAAATGTCTACTTGGTTGTAAGAAAGGAATGCTACAGGGCAGTGAGGTGGCCCAGAAATTGAGAATCAGGCCTGAAGATGGGAAGTCCTGGATTCAAATGTGATCCTAGACATGTCCTAGCTGTGTGACCCTGGGAAAGTCACTTGACAGCAATTGTCAAGCCCTTTAGTGCTCTTCTGTCTTGGAAGTGATACTTAGTATTGATTCTAAGATGGAAGGTAAGGTTTTTTGCTGGGGGGGGGGTTAAGTCGTGCCACCATTTTTCTATGGAAATAGGAACAAAATAGCTGATTTCTATATTTTTTTAAAAAAGCAAAAATTGAAGGGAGATAAAAAACAAAAACCCCTAGTACATTATTTGATTTCCCCTAACAAAAAAGATGCACCAGGACAATGGTATGGGCAAAGGAAAGGAGAAACTAAAGTGATGGTGATTTATCCAGAGAACCACTCATCCCTTTATCTTGTTCTCATGGATATAAACATGGTTTGGGGTATCCAACTGACTCAATCTACAGCTACTGTAGGGAGGTAATTTTTCTTCTTACAATCTATCTTCCTTGGCTAATATCCTTAGCATTCATCTGCAAATCCTTATTCTAAGAATTCAAACTACTAGATTGGTTCTTTCAAGCTGACTACAGAGAATTCCTCACCGTTTTGTGCCACTGAAATCTCACATAAAATGAAGCTTCCTAAGATTATAAAACCTAAATAATAATTATGGTGGAAGGTTATTGCTATCTCAGTTACCGAAAAACAAAGTACCCATCAAAATCCAAAGCTACCTTCAAAATACCCTGCACCTTTATCTATGGTCTAATGCTTCTCTCTCAGAAGTGGAAAGAATTCTGGATTTGGAATTGGAAGACCAAGGTTCAAACCCCAATTCTACAATTTCCTATCTTTGTGACCCAAGGCAAATGTCCACCTTTCTGGGCCTAAATTTCCTCATCTTTAAAATGGCAGTGGGAAGGGGGAGATTAGGTGGGGAGGGAGAGAAGATTTCCACAGTTCCTTCTCCTGTCTCTAGATCTATGAATTTAAAGCATCAATTTAGTTCACACATGAGGATGTAGATCATTACTTACTTGACTTGGACTAGTTCACAAATCTTTCTCTCTTTTTTTAAACCCTTACCTTCTGTCTTAGTAATGACTCTAAGATAGAAGGGCAATGGTTAGGCCAATGGGGTTAAGGGACTTGGCCAGGGTCACACAGCTAGAAAGTGCATGAGGTCAGATGTGAACCCAAGACCTCTGGACTCCAGGTCTGGCTCTATCCACTGATCTTACCTAATTGTTCCCATGAATCTCTTGGAAGAGTAGAAAACCTCAACAATCATGAAAGTAGACTTGGAAAAATTGACAGTACAAAAATTTTAATCAAAGTAAGCAATGACAGGTTTATTGAAAATTTCCAGTAGAGAAGACCCACTAGTTTTGGAATACAAGTACTCGATGTACTACAGCTTAAGTGAATATAAAAGATTAGCAGAAAAAAAATAAAACCAAACATAGTACAAAAAAAACCCCCTGAAAACAAAAATAATTTTAAAGTTTGAAAAGGATTCAAAACAGGGGTGGTTCTTTTAAATCCTCCAAACATTTAAACAGTGACTAGGTTTGGCAAAATAATGCACTTACAGATTAAAGCCAACTTGTTAACGTAAACTATGTAAAAATGCTCTGTCAATCCAAGTTTATTGTACAATATTTTGAAGGAGAGTCCTTCTCCCGATTGTGGTAAATGATTATTTTTTTCAAAGATACAAGAATTATTCAATTGTGTAACTGTTTAGGGGATGATGGAGGGAGGATGCAAAAAAAAAGGATTTAAAAGTAGGCTAAAGTTACTATAAAAATGAAATGAAATGCACAATAAAAGTTCAGATGTCATTTTGTTTCTTTAGACTAAGAAACTGGGTTTACAGTATATTCTACATTTTCAGTTGCCATGTTGCCCTCCCCTCCCCCCCACTTCCCCAACCCCAAATACTCCTAAAATCCTCTAATCTAATCAATTCTAAACTTCCAAATACACTGTACATACACATTTAGCAGAGAGCAGATGCTAACATTATTGTGACAGCAGTGTGGTCAGCCCACAAATTTTAGAAAGACTATTACACATTATCATCAAGATTAACCTTTACTTTAAAAAAAACAAACAAACAAACAAAACAAACAAACAAAAAAAAAACCCAGGAACTCTTACTAAACAAATAAGGTTTAAAAAATATTGTGAAAAGCCCACAAAAAAAGAAGACTCTCATCATGGGCTCCCAACCAGATAAAAAACACACTTCAGAGAGAATAACGGCTTAATGCTAACCCCCTGCCAAACGATGCCCTTAAAAGTGCCAAATACAAAAGGATCTCTCAGGAACACTTGTCCCGTGGACGAATTGCCCCTCGTTTGGCCATTTCTTCTTGAGCGATACACAAAACCCCGCTGAAAGATTTGCATCCAGTCGACTTTACAAGATTAGGTTATAATGTAAACTAAACGAGTTCTTGATACCGACAGTATGTTAAAACGGTTTTAGTTTTTGAATCCAACAGTTGGTCACAGAGGTCAAGTATTACCAAGGCTCCTTCTCAGCCCCTTGTCAGTTCATCAATGTGTCTGACTCCTACATCCTTCAAGTACATGCAAGGCTCAAGAGTTTCCAAAAGAGGCAGAATCCTGGGGATGGGAGGTGAAGGTGAGGGGGGGACATTTATGACACAGATGAAATGGGATTATGAGGCGAGCCCATCTGAGTAAGAACTTTATCCAGCCACTGTAGAGGGCCATGCAGATGGATCTCAATCCAGCAAGGAGTGCTGGTTACATCCTGCCGGTGGTATTCTGCTCCCCAGCCCTAGAAACAAAACACAGGAGAAGTCAGTAACCGGCACGGTCATGGCACATCTGCTAAAAACAGAACAAACAGGTGTCTCAAACATGAGCAGGAAGTGTGTATTTCATTACTTTTTATTACAAAAAACAGAGAAAGGAGACACTAATTTGATCAAAATGGTTATGGTATAAGAGAAAGACAGATTAAAAATTATAAGAGTATTTGAGGTTAACCTACTCATTTTCAAGAGGAGAAAAATTGGAAGCTCATAGAACTCTAAAGTGTCTTGCCCAGGATCATGCAGACACAAAAGCAGAGAAGGGATGTGAACCCAGGTCCTCAAGAGTCCAGATGTATTGCTCTTCTCATCACACTGAGATAGATGCCTTCTACTTAAAGAGCTGACTGCAAATTCTGGTTCTCTCACTTGTTTTCCCACTGCCTTAGTTTCCTTAAGCGTAAAATGGGAATAATACTTGCCCAGTCTTTTTGAAAGTAGTGAGAAAAGTGTTTTCTGTGCCTTGAAGAGTTATAGAAGACCGAGTCTCATATTAGATTTCAAGCTCTTTGGATTTTAAGAGGTACCATCTCTGGGAAGCTAGCTACAACACACCTCCTGGACAGAAACCCAATGGTCTTGGGTCTCTTGCAGAATGAGACATAGTTTCTATACATGGTTAACATGGGAATTTGCTTTTGCTTCACTATGCATATTTGTTATAAGGAATTTTTTTTGAAGGGATATTTACTTGGAGGGGGGAGAATACTTATTAATTAGAATAACAAGAAAATTAGATTTAAAAAACAGACTATAAATTCTCCTAATGAAATGTAAATTCCTGAAGGACAGGAACTTTTGAAATTCTATCTTTGAATCCCTAGCACCTAGCAAAAAATATGGCAATAAATTGCTGATTTGACTTAAGATAGCAAAAAGAAAGCAAAATATCACCTTATAAAGATCCTCATCTTCTGTCTTAAAAATGATATTAAGTACTGGTTCCAAGGCAGAAGAGTGGTAAGAGCTAAGCAATGGGGGATAAATGACTTGCCTAGGGTCACACAGCTAGAAGTATCTGAGGCCAGATTTGAACCCAGTAGGCTTGGCTCTCCATTCACTAATCCACATAGCTGCCCCACAAAATATCATCTTTAAAGCTATTTACATTATGCACTAATAACTCCTCCACAAAAGTTCTACTTGGTCCAAAACCTGGAAGAAGACAGGCCTCTTAGAATCCCAAAGACTTATTCCAGTATGTAGCACCTAAGAACAATCATAGCATTGGACACCTCACTCATCACTGGAAGACCAGTCTATCTAAATGCAAAAGGCTTGCTTCCAAAATATTAGTCCCCAAGTAATTAATTTCTTTGGGTACAGAAACTTATGAAAACTTGCAAGTTGCATTAGTAGAGACCTTCAACCAATGGTTCATGGATGTTCTGAACTATTAAGTGAGTTAGGAAAAAAAAACTGCAAATAGAAATTTTGGAAAAGCCCAATCTATCAACCAGGAAAACCGAACCATTCACAAAGTGCCTTTAGTAAATATACTGATTATGTCGGTGCTCCAGAGGTATGCTTTTATAAAAGCACCACCACCATCAGCATCATGGCCTTCTCCAATGCTGACTCGTGTTTCTAGAGAAGGGAGCTGGTTCTTGAGGCCAAGTTAAAGTGTAACACACACCGGCTTAGGTCCTCCCCAATTTGGAAAGCCCTAGATATTCTGCACATGCTTTTTTATCATTAGCTCCCTCACAGGCAGGTAAAATTTTTACTCCCAGCAACTCTCACCACGGAAGAAAAAATTGCGTGGGAGACTACTTGAACCTAAGATACCTCAACTATTCCTTTTATGCCTGCACTCCTTGTTTTTAATGACAATAATGGATAGATACTGGGAAGATACTTTATCTTTCCTAATCTATGAAGATTCCTAAATAGCAACTTTGGGGTTAAAAAGTATTCCCAGTACACGCTTACTAGTTACCTCTAATCGCACCATTAAATAGTACAAAGATTATCCTCATTTTACACAAGGAAATGAAGGTGCCGCCTGTGCTCTCAGAGTATAGTATTCATGATCTGATTATAGTAAATACTTCTGCTGCTGATGAGGTGATTGGTCAGGATACATCAATTCACCTATTCCACAACCACCATAAGCTCCACTGATACAATCACAGAAGTGGCTCAGGGAGAGATGACAAGGAGTTAATTCATTAATGCAAAACTGTATCTATGCCCATTTTCCCTTTAAAGAACGAGGAAGCTTTCCCTAATGGAAATGAAAGGCAGAATGAAACATTGGGTAAAGACTGGCTATGACCAGATATCTAATGATTTTAAAAAGCTGGCTTTTAACAGTTAAGGTAAGAAGTAAGCTAGTTTTTTTGTTTTTTTTTTTACCTTCCCTTTGTACCTCTATCCGGTCAGAGGGAAAAGATTACTCTTCCTCTTCCTCCTCCTTTCATCTCCCACAGTGTTTTGCACTGTAGCTACTCACTTAATGGGAACCACTGGACCCAGAAGGGAGTAGTCAGAGAAAGGGGCTCCAAAGAATATGCCCCTGGTAGCAGAGAAGGGAGAAAATTATGAATTTAAAAGAGAATCAGCCACCACAGTTTAAAGTTGAGCTATGGAGCTGTAAAAGTCCAAAACAGCCAAACTAAGTTAGGCAGCAGTGAAGCTGGAATTTTGGACCCAAGCTCCTCTTGATTCCTAATCCAGCCCTTGTTTTGCTGCACATGTTCCCTCCCAGTTTCCCTTCAAAAATTCCTCTCTGGTGGTTTTTAGACTATCAACCTGGGTGTCCTTGTCTGGATATATTCTGAGTCATCAAGATCTCTCTTAAAAGTAGAGACACATAAGTGAACACGATACTCCATGTGAGTTTTAAGAACAGAACTATTTCATCCACGGGTTCTGGATACTAGATTTCTATTTGGACAGCTTCAAATAGAATTAGCTATTCTATCAGCTCCATCACGCTTCTGACTGAATTTGGAGCCAACTTAGAGTTCAAATCTCTTTTTCTTCATCTCTCTCCCATTCCATACTCAATAATTTTTTTTTAAGTCTATACATAAGACTTTAGTCACATGCAGCAACACTATGAAGTTAATCAGTTGTAAATATTTGCAATTTCATGTCTTTAATTAAAATGGCTATTCTCAATACTTATGTATCATATAACCACATACAGAGTAGTAAGGAGTAGAAATGGGGAGGGCAACTTTGTCTTAAGACTACTAGATTTAGTGGTCCCCGAGTTTAGGTTTGGGGTAAAAGCCACCCCACTGGCAGGCATTGGGGAAGCAGAACCAGATCTACCCATAGAAGATGGACAATGCCAAGGCACAGAAACTCTAGGAGTAGCTACCACAGTGTCACCCCTTCAACAGGACTGGGGTAACTGAGAAAAGCAGGCATTTCCTTCTTTCCTTTAGGGCTGCCAGATCCCATACCCTTTGGGTAACAGGCTGAAGCCAGGAGGCAGACTTAGAGCGGGAAGGATGGAAAGAATGGCCAGGTATCCTGAACCGTCAAGAGCTTCTTATAGGCTCATGCACAGGGATGCCCAGGAACCATCAAGAATCATTCATTAAAATAGTAAATTGATCAAAAGCTATTTATGAAGTACTATTTATGAAGTACTATAGTACTGGCATATGGCACATAGGGGATATCATACCCTCAAGAATCAAGTCAACATGTAAATAATTAGGGACATAGAAGAGATATACAGAATAAATGAAAGGGAATCTCAGAGGGGAAGGGTATGAAGGAGAGCTAGAGGACAGGTCTCCCGGAAAAGGCAGGATGAAGTTCAAAGGATGGCAGGCAAACTGAGGAGATAAAGGCAGAGTATCTCAGGCATTGGAGACAGCCAGCATGAAGGCACAGAGTAGAGAGTTGTGTCTGAGAAACTCCAGTGAAGCTAGTGTGGCTCAAGAGAGCAGAGATGCAGATGGGTGGCTGGGAAAGTGTGCCAGTCCCTTGAGCCATCCCTGGGGTCTCTTAGCCCCACTGTTAAAGACCTAACTAATACCTACTTAACAAGAATTAGCTAAAGTGGGAAGTTACCAGGTAGTCTGCCTGTTGCCCCCTCCTCTGCTTGCTGCAACTCAGGATGGCATGGTCTCACGCCAGCCTCCCTCCCTCCCTCCTTCCCTCTCCCTCTCCACCCCCCCCTTCTCCTCACAGACTAAAGGCACCATTCCCATCCCTTACTAGCTACAGTTCTCTCCCGAGGTATTATGTCGTCAAAAGGTATTTAATAATAAGCACCTATTATGTGCCAGGCACTGTGAGCTCTGATTTAGTTTTTAAAAGGAAAAAAGTTCTTTGTGAAAATATTCATCAGTAGTCCTCTGAAAGTAGGCAGAGGGAACATTTTCAGGTGATAAAATGTATGAAAAAGTGCTTCTGCTGAGTTTGGGGCCAGAAGGCAGAAAACTATTCATGGAATCTGGGGATCACAGGACTTGGAGAGAATAGTCATTTTAAACTACTGGTATAGGCCAGTCAGTTATAGCCATCCTGACTTATAGTCTAAATGGTGGATAATACTACCAAAAATGGTTTCTTTTTTTTGTATACTATACTTGTAATTAACACTGGAAACTGATTTTTGTATAATTGTTGTGTTTTTACTATATTGTTCTACACATTAATTAATTCCAAAAAGTTCATCTATCTGCAAAAGTCTATGTCCAAAAGGAAAGTTAAAATAAAGAATATATCTCAAGAGCAGCAAAGTGGTTAGAAAGCCAAGTCTGGAATCAGGAAGACCTACGTTCAAATATGATTCTGCTGCATCATGACCATGCCTTGAAACCACAGCTTTCTAGGATTCTCCTAGTGCTAGGAGGAAAAGTAGCCCAGCCTCCACACATAAGAGATAACCACCACTCTCCTGTTACTCATTTGGCAAAACTAATGTTAGAGAAACAGTCTTTAAAGGGGTCCTTCAGGTGGATTTCAGTAGACTCAAAAAGGAAATCATGTAAGTTCATATGGTTTGGACTTTTTAAAGCTCACATTCTCTAGGAAATTGGCAGAACTGGGAGAACATTGAACACAGTAACAGCAATATTGGATAATTATTATCTGAAAACTTGGCTATTCTCAGCAGTGCACTGATCTAGTACAATACTGAAAGACTCTGATGGGGAATGCTCTCCACTTCCAGAGAAAAACTGCTGGAGTCGTCTTTCACATCAGTGTATCTATGTTTTTTTTTAGGGGTTTTGGTTATGTATGAGTGTGCTCTTACAACAATGACCAATATGGAAGTGTGTTTTCCATGGCAATAGAAAATGAAAAAAATATGAGAAAGAGAAGGGAGAATTAAAAAAAAAAGTTCCATGGTAGATCCAGCCAGATTAAGTCAGATGAGTTTGACTGAAGTATTTCTCTTTTATTTCCTTTTCTTTTCTAGTTTTTGCTACAAGTGATGGCTCCCAGTGAGGTGGGAGAACGGAAGGGCAAGCAAAATTTTGGAAATTTAAAAAAAGGTCTCAATAAAATAGAAAAAAAATTTAAACAAACCTTCACCTTCCATCTTACAATTAATACTATATATTGCTTCTCAGGCAGGAGAGCAGTAAGGGCTAAGCAATTGGAATTTAAAGTGTCTGAGGTCAAACTTAAACCCAAGACATCTGGTATTCAAGCCTGGCTCTCCGTCTGCTCTACCACATTGATCTCTCCTGCACCAAAAAATTTTAAAATACAAAATAATTTTTTATGCTGTGACCATCTTGAATCTATATTAAAAAAACAAAATGAACGTTTTTGAGAAGTGTCACCTATGAGAAGGCTAATTCAGGAAATCTCCCCCCGCTGGATGAAGAGAATGACATCAGAGTGGTCATATGGAAATTAAACAATTAACTTGAAGTCTGAAGAGCTAGAGTTCAAGTCCTATCTGCATGACTCTTTCGGCAAGTCATTTAAACTCTATGAGTCTCAGTTACTTCATCTGTAAAATGGATAATATTGTCCTATAGGATTATGTTAGCTTTAAAGAGATGGAAATGTAAGGGGCAGCTAGTAGCACACTGGATAGTGCCAGGCCTGGCATTGGAAGAACCTAGGGTTTAAATCCGCTCACAGATGCTTGCTGTGTGACTTTTGGCTAGTCACTTAACCTCAACTTCCTAGCCCTTGCTACTCCTCTGTCTTAGAACTGATCCTATAACAGAAGGTATGGGTTTAAAAACAAAACAAAACAAAACAAAGAGATGAATATGTGTATAATTGTTATCAGGTCCAAAATATATTTCCAAAAGGGAAGAAAACTGTCCTGGTTCCTTTTGCTAGCCTCCAGTAATAGCTATTCGTTCTAACATCAATAGGGCCCCTTAATTGGTCAATCCATTAGGTAATGTTGAGCACACAAGAAAGTGGTCACCAAAGTCCTTGGCCCTCTCTTGGCTCAATATCAGAACTAGTACTTATATTATTTTGTATTATATATTTAATATAGAATATATTTTTATTTTATATTTTACATTATTTATATATTATACTTATTACTTTTATTAATATTAGAAATATTACATGATGTAATTTTTATCAGTGGCAATGACACTAAAGAAGAGGCATCTGTAGTCAAAACCTTTTACATGTGTTGGCTCCCCCAGCAGAGTGGGTTCCTTGAAAGCAGAGATTGTCTTACTTTCCTAGCTATATCCTCAGCATTTAGAACAATGCTTTGCACATAAAAACCATTTTAAAAATGCTTCCCCCATTCATTTCATTCATTTACAAAGTTTTGCTTGCTTAAATGTTTAAATACCAATCAAAATCAACATTGTATCCAGTTTGCAATATTATTATTATTTTTTGTGCATAACCAGAAGCACCAATTCAGAGTAACAAAGTTATATCTTTCCAAATAGATTCTTCAGAATAATAGCTTTGGAGAAATCACTGGATTTTAGAGCTGAAAGGGGGCAGAGGGGAGAGCTTGCTATAAAACATTCACTTATGGCAAGATGGCTGGATTTTGAAGTTCTGCTACTTATTCCTTGTATTAGCCTTCCCCCAAATCTCCAAGCATCACATCTCCATAATGAAAGGGTAGCGTTAGATAGAGGATTTGTACAGTCCCTTTCAGATCTAAATTTTCCCAGCGCCTATGAGAAAAAGTGCCTCCTTTTCAAGGCCAGAAGGGTGAAGAGATCTGTGTAAGATAACAGGAGCAGCTGATTTGCAGGAGGGATTTTCTACTTGGGGATCTGCCCACACTGACAAAAGTAACAGGTTGGGATGAAAATTTCTCACAAATCAATGAATTCTTGGATGAAATTTGACTTGAAATGCAGAGCCCAAACACTGCTCAATCATCCTCAAGAATTAATTAATAGGGTCTGGAAAGGGAAATGCTACATTACCAGGCTAACCTCTTCTGAAAATAAGGGAACCCTCCGAAAATGAGATCCCTTGGAAAGGAAAATTCTACCTAAGTGTTGGCACAAACCAAAAAATAACACAGTGAAGTCTGACATAAATTAATCTGAGAAAGACTTTTGTAGAAAGTCCAGCCTACGTGCAGAGACCTACTTTAAACAGTGTGAGGTTATCAGCACTTTTAAATTCTTCTAGAGAACACACATTTGGGAAGGCGGATTTAAAGAAGGGAACCACTAGTGTCCAACATGCCAACAAGCTGCTTGAATGGCCAGAGAAAAGAAAGAAAAAAAAATGCCCCGTGTCTCATTTGAGAAGAGGCTTCCCTACTGGCAGACTAATTAACAAATAGTTCTTCCCATCATCCCCAGAAATAAATACCATTCAGAACAGGTTTAACAACAAGTGGGGTAACGCTTCTAAAGACAGGACATAAAAGGTTATGGGCTGGCCCCACCTAGGTGTATAATTAGGCAGGGAGGTTTCCCAAAGTAACAGAGGGCAAGTCTTCTTCAATTTTCTTGATGCATCTGCCTCCTGGGAATTAATTTGGGGATAGTAAGTCATTTTGTCGACAATCTGCCACCAAATCATGAAGAAACCTCAACTAGTATTTAAATATCCATTTAAAAAACTGCTCTTAGAATCAAGAAAATGTAGGTTCCAGGCCTGTCTCTGACATATGTATACTCACCTGTGGCCAGGGCAAGTTACAACCTTTTGATGCCCCCAGGCAACTCTTCCAAGAGTCCATCTCACAGCCTGAACTGCTACAGGAGGAGTTTTCCCCACCCCAATAAAATCACAGGTTCACACACACACAAATCAGTGTTTTTTAAAAAATAATTTCTATTTCCTGATGTCACAAATAGAAACAACTGAAATAAATGACTGCATGAAACCCTTTTCTGCCTTCAGTTTCATGACTAAAGGCATGAGACAAATAATAATATTTAAAAGAAAGGGACCCTCCCTCTGTTCTGTTTGTAGTGATGGAAAATCACGATGGGTTTTAGGGGATCCCAAAAAGAAATAAACAAAAAACAAATGAGTCATTTATTTATCCTTGAAACACAAGATGCAAGTATTATCTTTAAAGACTAGAAAGGTAATCAGGCCTGAAGATGGGAAGTCTTAGGTTCAAATATGGCCCTAGACACTTCCTAGCTGTGTGATCCTAGATAAGTAAAATCACTTAACTGCCATTGCCCAGCCCTTACTGCTCTTCTGCCTTTGAACTACTCCTTAGTATCAATTCTAAGATTCTAAGGTATTGGTATTATTTAAAGGGGGGGGGAGGGGGCAGTATTAGAGAGAATGAATAGAGTATGGAGAAATTGAGAGAAGAACAATATGTGAAAAAAGTGAAAATAAGGAGGTACATCCAGAGAAGCAATTCCATGACTCTATGTACTGGTCCAAACATATGTTCTGTACTGCCCAGCATTAGCCTAGCACAGGGCATTCCATCCCACCAGAGTACAGAGTTTATTAAAGCTCTGTGTTCTCATCATTTTTAACAGGATAAGAATGCTTCACATTGGATGAGATTTCCATCATGTCCAGCTCTACAAAGTCAAAAAATATCTGGAAGAAACTTAAAAGACTGACCTCAAAAATAAACATGACACACAAACAGGGAAATAGGTCTCATCTGATAGTATATGTACAATCTATGTATATAAGCCTGCCTTCTTGGGGAGGACTGGGACAAGATAAATTTTTTTTTTAAGTTTATTAGTTTCTTATTGAATAGGACAGTTTTGAAAAGAAGTAGGGTTAGTGATAGCCATATCAAAAAAGAAAGCACATTGATAAATTATTTCAAAATACAAGTAAGAGAGTGAAAGAAAATGAGAAAGGCAAGGCAAGCATGGTTGGAACTACCATGGTAAATCTGAAATATTTCTGTTTTTAAAGCAGTATGTAGTGGAGGGTAAAAATTTCATGTGGTCCCACTTTTTTCCCCTGTTCTATGAATGTGGAAATGTTTGTGTTTGTTAATACTTATCAAGTTCATAGTAATAACAGAGAAAATTATAAAAACAAATAAACCTTTTAAATCATGAACAGGTACGATTCGTAGAAAAGTCAAAAGATTTTCAAGTATCTGGCCATAGGGAGAATTTGTTTTCTACCAAATAGCTAATGGAATTTGCTAGGGGGCTAAAGATATCCAGATATGGAGAGCTATACAGATAGGGTATACATGCATATATTTGAATATTCTGTGTAAATTTATACACATTTATATATAAATTCATATTATTAGTATGCAATATTTATATATAAAAATATATTTATATTCATACATAGAGATAGACTTTTGCTCCCAGAAATTTGGTTGTCTGTTTTATGTGTGCATGCAAACACACACACACACACACACACACACACACACACACACGTATATGGGGGGGGGGGGGGAGAATAACCTGTGATTTTTCACTGGGCTAAAAGGACTTCTAAGTCAGGACACTTTCTCTACATATCTGAACCATCTCTAACTTTTCCAATAAAATATTGTCCTCCTGACTTCTTCATTGCTCTCCAAAGCCCTCCCTTCCTCCCCAATCCAACCCATTCCCCAAGGGGGTTTGGAGACCCCCAAAATGTGTCAGGGAGCTCTTGGGAGGGGGCTACCCACCTTTACAAAGCTCATTCGAATGGTACACATCTTGGTGAGCTCATAGACGGTCTCAAAGCCGTGGTTGACTGACTGGGCCAACAGCTGGGCAAACTCTTGGTTGTTGAAAATCTTGAGGCTGCAGCCACTGGGGATCTTGCACACGGTGGTGGGGTGGAAACCATGGTGGTAGTTGCAGTTTCGGCTCTGAACAAAGATGCTGCTGTCACTCAGACACTCAGCATACACCTCCCCTCCAACATAATACAGGTGAACACCTGAAAGAGAAGCAAGGATCAGCAGAATGAGAACTGGGAGAAAGGAGCGTGGATACTCCATGGAAAGGAGGGGAGAAATGCTGGGAGGGAAGTCATGGAAAAGGGAAGCAAAATTCTGAGTGAGTGCCAAAGAATGGATAACAGAATGTACTTCCTCCTCCTCACATCAGGAGGAGCCCACAGAAACAAAATGGCACATGCATTATCATATCATTGAGTATCTTTTATTCCCATATTTATTATATTTATTTGGGGGAAGGGGAGAGAATAAACATTTATTTACTTCATTTATTTATTTATTTATTTGTTTGTTTGTTTATTTACAATGTGCTGGGCACTGTGCTAAGCACTCCTTGCAAATATTATTTCATGGGATCCTTACAACCAACCTGGGAGGGAAGTACTACATTTTATGGTTGAGGAAAATTGAAGCAAACAAAGGTTGTGACTTGCCCAGGGCCATATTAACTATTAGGTGTCCAAGGCCAGATTTGAACTTGGGTCTCCCTGACTCCAGGGCCAGTACTCCAATCACTGTACCATCAGCTGCCTCTTTACTACAAGGAAGGATTTGGTTCTTTCAAAGAAGTCAAGTATGGAGAAATGGGGGAGATAAGCTGAGAGAAGAGCAATTTCCAGAAAGGGACTGGGGTCTTTTTAAAACTTTTTAAAAAAGAAGCACTCAGGGACAGTTGGGTGGCTCAGTGGATTGAGAGCCAGACCCAGAGACGGGAGGTCCTGGGTTCAAATATGGCCTCAGACAACTCCCTTTCTGTGTGACCTTGGGCAAGTCACTTAACCCCCATTGCCTAGCCCTTACCACTCTTCTGCCTTGGAACCAATACCCAGTATTAATTCCAAGACGGAAGGTAAGGGTTTATTAAAAAAAAGAAAAAAAAGAAGAAGCACTCAGAGACTTTTGATTTTCTTTTGGTTGCAAGACAGCAGCTCACAGTTTTGTTCCAAATTTGATGTAATATGATAAAATAATAACAGGAAAGCTGTTTGCATAGCAATTTAAGGTTTGCAACATGTTTTTATCTCATTTGGTCCCCACAAGATATGCTGTTATTAGCTCCTTTTTAAAGATGTGGAAACTGAGGCAATCTGAGGTTAAATGGCTTGCCCAGGGTCTCATAGCTAGAAAGTGTTTGAGGTGTTCTAGATTCCAATGCTCTATCTACTGTGCCATCTATTTGCTTTTGTTATGGCTGACTCTGTGACCCCATTTGAGTTTTCTTGGCAAAAGATACTCAAGTGGTGTGCAATTTATGTTCTTCTCTAGCTTATTTGATAGATGAAGAAACTGAGGCAAATGGAGTTAAGTGACTTGCTCATGGTGACAAACCTAGTGTCTGAGGCTGAATTTGAATGCAGGAAGATGAGTCTTCTTCTGACTCTAGACCTAGCACTCTATCCACTGAGCCACCTTTACTCATAGGTTGCCTTAAAAAAAAAAAGGACAGATTTTCAAAAATAGCCACAATTGATGTCAAACTAAAAGTCTTTGGGGATAGCACTGAGGTAACAAATACACATAAATGCCTGCACCCACAAGACCCAGTGTTAGAAAAATTGGTGCGAAGCTTATTAACTATATCAACCAAATTTCTCTCCTGACACTGCTGTATCACCCCTGCTAGGAAATGCTACATTAACCACGTCCTTGATTTTTATTTAACGTCAAACACAAGCGCATTCCCCCTCAACAAGTGCTCACTTTGAAGTGCCACTGCCATTTTCCATCCCTCTCAAGCACAGGGACCCAGGTGACATTCAGTAGCTCGGGGCTGGCAGCTCTGCCTTGTGAGGGTTGGAAATCGAGGGATTATTTGGAAGAGATAGAAACCAGAGAAGCCCAGGTGAAGGAAGTGCTGATGAATGAAAGCCACACAGATGCTGGGGCAGGAAAAGCTTTTCTGACCTGGGAGGGGGAGAATGATTCACACTGGATGAAAGCGGATCTCCCTGAGCCCACCACCTGCTCCACACACCTTCCTGTGAGAGCTCTGGGACCAGAAGCATTAAGAAACTGATCTAATGCCGCTGTGAAAGGAAGCACGTTACATTTTTTTTTTTGAAGGAGAAAAGAAAAAGAAAGTGGGGGAACCTTTAGAGAGACCTGACCCCACACCTGGGTCATGAAGAATGAAAGGAGATTAATTTGATTCGGCTATCCTGTAAAGAGTCCCTCCATCCAGTGTGTCTGGAAATGGGTCACACCTTGCACATGGTTAACCAGAATCTGGCTCAGTTCAAGCAAAGGTCTTTTATGCCACGTAAGAATCACAGGGTGGATAAGGTCAGATGGGCCCATATAAATATTCATATGCCCATTTTCTGTAAAACTGCTGGAGCCTGGGAGGAGCAAAGAACCACTTCTGGGTCTGAGAAGAGAGTAGAAAATGGACCCTGTTTTTAAAGGCTATTAAGGTTGGCCATCAGTCTTCTCAAGGGGTCTTAAATGAAGGCCTTTCACTAATACTCCAACCCCATCAGGTGTACAAATGAGATTATCCCCTTGAGCTGTATGACCTGGGAGCAAATGGTAGCCCCATCACTAAGTGCTACACAGGGGTTTCTTTGGGCCCCACCATTGGGGGTGTGTCCAGCCAAATGGCTTAAGTTAAGAGCACATCTCTGGTCGGAGAGCCAAAGTTCTTTACAAGGTGGATGAAACCAAAGCCTAAACTGGAATGTGGGAAAATATTTGCAGCTCACACCTCAGGTGTCAAGAGTCAACTCTTAGATATGCTGTAATCAATGGATGTGATTGGCTGCCATATCTACTCCGGCACACTCCAAACTCTAGAATATGATGGAGCAGAAGCATCTGTTTCACTCAAGGTGAGGGAACAGGGAGGGAACAGGTTGCTGCCATAAATCAAAATAGGTTTCATTCACCAATCTGAAAAAATGATTAAAGTGAAAAGGACAAAAAAGGAGATGCACTTTGAAAGAGGACTGAGGCTTCTAGCAAGCATTTGTTTAAGTAATAGCATTAAAAAAAGATCTGGTGGACTGTCAATTCCGGGAGGGAGAAAGGAACAAGGGAGAGAAACAACACGAATCATATAATTTGGAAAACATATGTGTAAATTTGTTATTAAAATAAAGATAAAACAAAAAACAAACAAACCAACCACAATCTGGTGAAGTCTCAACCTTTTAGCCCTCTCAGATCACTGATACAAGGAATATGGGATGATGGGAATATGATGGGAATGATGGGAATATGAGCTTGTCAAGGAGGCCATGTCTATACTTGGTTCCAATTTTGGGGTGGAAATTGATAAATATGGCTATTCCAATATGAACTTAAATGACATTTTAGAAAAACTACTTAGTAGCTGTGAAGTAATGAAAATGTGGAGTCCTCAGCTCAGCAAATTCTGTTTAACAGATAAGGAACTGAAGCCAGTGGAGGTGAAGTAATTTGCCCCAGATATAGGTATTAAATAGCAGATCTAGTCTTTGAACCAATTTTTGCTAGACTCTCAAAGTCAGCAGTTTCCCAATGCTTCATGCAATACTGCTTGGTTATATTCTAGAGTTCTCTAAGAGGTTAGTGTGTGTTCAAGGAAGCACTTAAAGTCTAGTTCTTTATCCACTAGGCCACACTGTATTTCAAATTGAAATCAGACCTGAGTTCAAATCTTATCCATTTCACTTCTCATGATGAATTGTTTTATCAACTATAAAATAAGGAGATATCAAATCTGGCCTCAGACATTTCCTAGTTGTGTGACCTTGAGCAAATCATTTAGCTCTCACTGTCTAGCCTTTATCATTGCTCTTCTACCTTGGAACCAATATACAGTATTAATTCTAAGATGGAAGAGAAGGGTTTTAAAAAAAGTGAGGAGATAGGCACTTAGAAGGCTTCTAACACTGCTGGTCTTAGGTGTGAGTAATCTCCAACTGGAGAGGTAGGTAGCATGGTAGATAAGAGTGCCAGGCTGGAGTCAGGCAGACTCAGCTTCTGTTCAAATCCAGTCAGACACAAACAAGCTTTGTGACCTTGGACAAGTCACATAACCCTGTTTGGCTCAGTTTCCTCATCTGTGAAATGGGCTAGAGTAGGAAATGGCAAACCATTCTAGTATCTCTGCCAAGAAAACCCAAATGAGATCATCAAGACTTGGTCATGGCTGAAATGACTTAACCAACGACAAAATCTCCATTTGGAGATGAGAGAAAATCCAGGGATGAGATCTAAAATTCTTTAAAAGGTGTCTGAAACAAGGGATTCTATATCTCTGATTTCCAAACTATGAGAAAGGCTCACCTGCGAGTCTTGTGGGCACTGCTACAGAAAAACAAATCCTATTTAACTCCATTAAAGTGAATAGAGAGTAGCTTTGGAATCAGGGAGACTCAGTCAGGTTCAAGTGTCTGACACGTACTGACTATGTCACTATGAGCAAGTCACAAATTCTTGGTGAATGAAACAAGCTCTCTATTTTTTGAGTTACTTTTCCCTAAATATGAGCCATAGAAATTGGTCCAAGGAAGCTGGGATGGCAATTTGTATGTGAATTGTAAGCATATCTAGCTAGAATGAGCTCCTGTGATTAAGGGAAAAAAAGTAGGAACAGCCCAGACAGTGTAGAAGCTGTGTTCCTGGTGGGGAACATGAGAAGTGGCTGGTAAGGAAAAGCAAGAGCCACGTAAAAGGGTGTCTCTTGAGACTGGATTATTTTGTCCCAATTTATAAAAGAGTCAAACTTCTGGAAACAGTCAACATAGGGAAGCTATTATTGAAGTTAATTAAAATTAATGTTGTTATGAGAGTTAGCAGACCATAAAAATAAATGATTTAGAAAGTGAAGGACTTCCTGGTAACACACACTTTCATAAAAAAAAAAGGCAAACCACAAGAAACCAATGGAACCCGTGTTGCTATATCTGTTGGAACCTCTTGCCACAAGAACGGCAGGAGTGACCAAGTCAGGTCTGGAATCGAGAGAGGCGAGGGAGAAAAACATTCGAGAGAGAACAAGGCACACACGCACCTTTGCCAATGTGCCGTCTGGTGTTTTCAATAGTAGAATTCCGGTTAACATTGGAGAGGAGCCCAAGGCAGAACCGGTTCTTGTTGTTGGAAGGATCAGTGAAACCATCCACCAACACACTTGTGGAGGAGGCATGGAATGCTTCACCCACACGGTTGTTGAGCTCATAGTAGACAATAGAACACCAGTGTTTTGGTTCTTCATAAGCAACTGCCTGCACATCTGCAAAGAAGAAAAGGTTACCGTCAGCTCCAGCTGGGATGAGTGGCTGTCTGCTGCTTTCAAAAGGACTTCGATTTGTGATCCTGGAGTGAAGTTCTAGATAAGCAACTGGTAATGAAACAGTTCAACAGTTTTAAGACGTCCACAGTAGGTCATTCTCATTCAGAGGAACTCAGGGAAATAAGAGGAGCCTACAGGGGAAACTGGAAGGGACCTGGAAGGTCATATGTAGTTCAAATATTCTGTTTACAGATAAAAAACTGAGGCTGAAAAGGTGAAGTGACTTTCCCAAAGTCACATAGCAGATGGTTAAGCAGATAAGCTAGGATGCAAACCCAGGTCCTAAGTCCAAATCTAGAGGTTCCCATCCCCCCAATTTCTAATCACTAGCCAACAGTTGTGGATTAAAACTCCCTATACAATTTAAGAAAAAATGTTGGCAAATCAAAATGGTTGCTAGGCATCCAAATCACCATATTTACAGTACACTAGCTGGGTGCAATATAACATATAGAATCCAAGACTACCCTATTCAGAACCTGCCTTTACTATTTACACGAACTCAACAAGTGGCAAAAGAAGAAAAAAAGCAAAACAAAACAATCAAGTGAGCAGGAAAAGAACCCTGATGGACACTCAGGCCAGGAAACACGCCAGGAAATGCCAGTGTAAAAAGGATTAAGTTCCATAGAGCCTTAGTATTCCTATGCTTCCCCAAAGCCATTTAAAACAACTTTTTAATTATTGGTAAGAAGTTACTCTACTTCTAAAGTTGCCAACGAACTCTCAAGGCCACGGCTTTGCCCCAATTCTCAAACTCAGGAAGAAATCTTGCCAGCTGGCCATTCTTCCAGAATGAATCATATCTGTCTCCCACAGATGTCACGCGGACTTCCTTACATTTGCTTTAAGTCATGCAGAGCAGGTGCGTTTTGTCTCTCCATTCCCAGAATGGGCCAACAATGGAAATTACCCAACTTCACTGACAGGATGCAGCTTGTTAAGTCAAGTCTCTTAAGACCAACAAATCTCCAAACCGAACAGGCTCCTGAACATTTGCAACTAAAAGGTTTTTAAAGAAAAGCTCTATGTAGTAAAACTCCTTTTACCCACAACTATAGAGATTCCAGGAATTCAAAATCCTATATCCAAAATGTCAATACACAATGATCTAAGGTTTAAAAAGCCTTATCTATAAAAGCATTTTTAAAAAATAAGGAAAAAAAGAAAAATACACAGAGGGTAGATACAATCCTTATTGCCTTCACTTTAACAGAAAAAACCCCCCACAAATTATAAAATGCTTTAAATGAAAGTATTTGGGAAAAACAGAAAAGAAAATGAAAATACAAAAAAAATAACACAAGGGTATTTGGTGGCACTAGAAGACAAGGAAAATATTTTAGCTCTCCTAAATGTCAGCTTTATCATGGAAGACAGATCCAAGAGGACACATGCAAGGAAAAGTAGACTTGGAATCAGAACACTCAAGTTTAAGTCCTGGTTTTGTTACACCCTACCCATAGGAGCTTGAGCAGGGCTCACTACCACTTTGGGGCTCAGTTTTCTCATCTGTAAAATGTGGCAAGGTGACTAGGTAAGTTCTAAGGTCCCTTCCAGCTTGAAATCCACAGTGTAAATAGACTGATAAAAAGAAACTGAACTCTGAGTAAATGAAAGAAATAATGGCTCCATAATAGACAAAACACTTCCCTGCTCTCAGCACAGAGGTGTAGAACTCCTGGACCAGAAAGCTATAACATTAACAGACATCTAAGTGTTTTTGTTTTTTTACAATGGAGACTTCTGTCTGGGTTGGAGTTGGAGTAAAGGTGAGAATTTCCAGAAATAACTGACATTTTTTTAGGGCTATCCATAGAACTTAAAAAACAAATTCAACAATTCAAGTTTAGTCTTAAAGAAGAGAGAAGAAAACATATCTCTTTTCCTTCTTTGCAGAGGTGAGAGGCTATGGGTGTGTAATACTGCCTAAAGCATCAGAATATTGATGCATTTGGTAATTTGGCTGAACTGATTTATCCCTCCCCCCAATCCTTTTTTAATTCATCACACAACTCTTTGAGGAAGGGTAGAGGAGAAATTATATATAATATATATATTAAATATATAATTAATAATAATATAATACTATATATACACACAAAGAAATGAAGTTAATTTAAAAACAAAATGCTGTATATATAAATTTTTTTCAATTCTAGGTTAAACTATATTTAATACTAGTTAGCATTTTTATATAGCATGTCAAGGTTTGCAAAATATTTCAAATATATTATCTCTTCTCACAACTCTGAAGTAAGCATTATTATTATGCCCATTTTACAGATATTTATAATTTTTAAAGCTAAGAGGGCTGAAATAAGATATAGATACTATATAGTAAGGGTGGGAATGAGCACTTCTCAAGTCACAAGGATCAAACCCATAACCGATAAATGCTATTTAAAGGGCAAATCCCAGTTTCTTAAGTTTCTCCATGATACAAGCATGACATTAAACAAGACTTAAAGGGCTCTTCAGGCTTATCAGTCTCCACGATTCCTTGGCCACTCGTGCTTCCTTTCTTTCCTATCTGTCCCCTCTCCACTTGTTGCAGTTCAACAAATATCTCAATATACACCCAAGGATGTATGTTAGGAAGATGTTCCTTTTTACACTTCTTTATTCTGTGGTTTGTGATCTTTTCATGTTAGAGAAGTCTACTCTGGAGACGATACACACACAAGCCATGGGATGAGTGCCCAGAAGAAGACACATGAAATATGTCTCTGTCTGCAAAGCCCTTTGTGGTAAATGCTTGTGTCAGAAAAGAGATCCACTTTGGTGAGGAACAGAAGAAAAGAAAAGAAAAGAAAAATAAAGAAGAGAAAAGAAAAGAAAAGAGATGAGAAGAGAAAAGAAAACTAGAGAAAAAGGAAAGGAAAGGAAAAAGGAAAGGAAAGGAAAGGAAAGGAAAGGAAAGGAAAGGAAAGGAAAGGAAAGGAAAGGAAAGGAAAGGAAAGGAAAGGAAAGGAAAGGAAAGGAAAGGAAAGGAAAGGAAAGGAAAGGAAAGGAAAGGAAAGGAAAGGAAAGGAAAAGAGAAAAAAGAAAGAGAAAAAGAAAAAGAAAAAGAAAAAGAAAAAAGATCAAGTTAGAGTCCAGGGAGTGCTGGACAAGCATCTGGAAATCTAACATCTAGATTCTACATAGCAACATCAGCAGAGGCCTGTGAACAATTCCCATAAGGAGAGAGGTGCAAAGCCCAATTTATTACTTTGCATTTCTAAAAGAGGGCCAAAGTATAAACCCTTTGAGTCTGTCAACAATTTTACAGATTTAAAGATATCAGCAACGGTGTAATAACTAAGCTTCAGATCAATAAGAGAGGGACTGGTGAATTCCGGCAAAGTCCAAAAGGTCTACTTTCTTACTGAGAATAGTAAACATTTACTACAAGTCTTACTATGTGCCAGGCATTGTGCTGTGAGCTTTACAAATATTATCTTATTGATCTTCACAACAGCTCTGGGAAGTCGGTGCTATTATTATTATTATTATCCTCTTTACAAATGGGGAAACTGAGGCAAGCAGAGGTGAAGTGACTTCTCTAGAGCCACATAGCTAGTAAGGATCTTTCCTAATTAAAAACAAAACCAAAAATCTAGCAATGTAAATGATGTACAATGCACGTCTAGTAATCAAATGGCGTTTTACTTCAATTTGCAACAACTACATTCAAATTGAATTAGCCATGTCTTGTGCCAAGAGCACCAGAGAAATCTCTTCAATGAGATGCTATTTCGGAACAAGAGCTTATCCAACAAGGCTACCATGGTTACCGATAATCACCTGCCAATCAGATACTCTTGAAATCTTCCAAGGTTATTTATTCCAATCTTGCACCTCTCAGGCCATTGCTACTTGGCATCTGAGACTGTGAAGAACACAGTCCTTACATCAGATGGCTCCAAACACTCCTACTCTCTTCCCCCCAAGAACTTCCCAGAGCAATGCCAGTCCAAAGGCCAGAGAATGGGGAGAAGCAGAGTTTTATTTGTCAAGTCAAGTAACTTTAATGGGTTCACCAGCAACTACTGTCTTTGGCCAAGGGTTCTGTTCAGGTCAAAAGGACCTCAGATCTAGAGCTCGAAAAGTCCTTACAGGTCATCTAGTACATATATGTTCCTCGTCTTACACATGTGGGAACAACAGATCCAGAGTGGAAAACCAACCTGCCTTAGGTCATCCAGCCAAATCAGAATTCCCACCCAGGTGTGATTAACTCTGGTGCTTTCTCTACTGCAATTGTATTACCTCTTTCAGAAGAACATGAATGAGTCATAAAAGAAAGACTCACCCAAATGCAAAGAGACTTTTCAGAAGGTCCAGTATCATTTAGTTCCATTTTTGGAGGCTCTAACTAGACGGTCTCCACATGAATGTCTCCATCCTCTGTGTGGCATCTCTTCACCCACATTTTATATATAGCATACTATTTCCCTTCTATGCAATTCTAATTAGTAGACATTTAACAGTGGGGAAAAATTAAAATCAATTTCCTTTCAGTTAAAATTCAAATGTATTATTGGGTTGGTTTGTTTTTTTAAACTCTTACCTTAATGTTTTAGAATCAATACTAAATTGATTCCAAGGCAAAAGAGTGGTGGTAAGGCAGTGGGATTAAGTGATTTATTTATTTCTTCAGGGTCATATAGATAGAAAGTACCTCAGGCCAAATTTGAACCCAGGAATTCTTATCTCCAGGCCTGGCTCTCTATTCATCTAGCTGCCTCAAATGTATTATTGTTGTCGAGTCCTGTCTGACTCTGTGATCCCGTTTGAGGTTTTCTTGGCAAAGATATTTGAGTGGGTTTGCCATTTCCTTCTCCAATTCATTTTACAAAGAAGGAAACCGAGGCAAACACAAACAACTTGCTCAGGGTCACATATAGCTATAAAGTGTCTGAGATTGGATTTGAACTCAGGAAGATGAGTCTTCTTGACTCCTGGCCTGACACTCTAACAATTGTGTCACCCAGTTGCTCCTTCAAATGCACACTTGTCCTCTTAAGGCCTTTTTCCCCATGTGTTGCCCCATCTGTTTCTGAGCATCTGGCTAGTCAGAGAATGCAGCCACTCCCCAAATCACTGCTCTGTATGTTAATAAGAATACAGAGTATACATGAGTCCCTTTATGAGGGCAAATGAATGGACTAAGAAAGCAAAGGAAGACAAAGACTTCAAGATTAGCCATTATAGTTCAGGGGATAGTCTTTTTGAAACTGATGCCTTTTGTTTTTATTTTCATGTTCATTTATGAGAAGCAGAGGACCCACAACAGCTAGAGAGCAGGCTTTGGGGGCCAGAAGACCACCTCTGACAGACACTGGCTGTGTGACCCAGAGCAATCATTTAATTTCTTAGTGAAACTAGGGAATAGATTTGACTTAAGAAAACCACAAATTAACATTATCTATGATGTATCATATTTTTATTTATTTTATGAAACACTTGCAAATTATATTTTCACCTGTGGAGTTTTGTAGCAGGTTAGTTTTGACATCTTTATGCTGGCTATTTCTCAGACTTAAGTTGCAAAGAAAGTATCTACCTGCCTTGGTAGGAATTTCCTCATTGGGGAGTTCCCTCTCTCAATGAATTCACAAGTCTAGCAGCATTTATAAAAGCCTTCAGCATAGTTCCTGGCACATAGCAGACACTACCTTCTCATTTCTGGATAAATCTCTCTTATGCCCCACAAAGACAGCGTTCCCTTTCAACAAAGATTTACAAAAGGAAAAAGAAAAAAAGTTAAACAAAACCCAAACCAACCAAAGTAGTGCCTACATCAGACAATATGTGCAATATTCCACATCTTGTAGTAAGATTTCCATTACTCTAAAGTAAAAACAGTCACAAAAGGCAATTGATTTTGTCGATGTACAATATTGCTTTTTTAAAAAAAAATTATTTTTAAAAGGATATAAATGGAAACATTAAACATTTATACTTGATACACTTAAGCCCAAAGAAACTAATTAGTGGCCATTCATTTTACCTCCTCTGTTTATTTCTGGGGGCATGGGAGGAGCCATCATGTTTGTATCCATCGGCTGTGAGCCATCCTGGGTCATGGGGTCTTCAGGAGGAAGGTAAGCAGGAGGAGGCGTATCCGCTACAAGGTTGGGGAAAAAACAAAACAAAACACATTATCCCTTCAAGCCAATTCTCTTTCCCTCAAAAAAAAAAAATCCCTTCAAGCCAAATTATACACACACACACACCCTAGCCTTGACATAGTTGGTGGATGAAGCAAAGTTTCAATGGTGACCAAGAGAGGTAATCCAGTAATAGGCAAACTGGGGGTTTGTTCCAGGGGTATTGGCGCTTTGGGGAAGGTGTGCTTCCTATCTGGGGATCATTTTCCTCAGGGTGCCTTCTCTAAGTTGTGGAGACGAGGGAACCTGTCTCCTGGGATAACTTTACTCCTGGTCAGACCCTCCTATCCTTGACTCCCCACCTCCCAGATTTCCCAGAGGCACAAAGCGTCCTTCCTAGTTACAGCTGTTTTGATCCCACCCTTCCCACTTCCACTCCACAAATGGCCACGATCCCCAGAAGTCATGGGTCTTGTGAAAAGTGCATGTTATAAGCTAGATATAGTTTCTTAAAGTAATTATCATACCTCCTTCCTACACTCGGTGAGGGAGTACAGAGAAGACTTGCATTTGCCAAATCCTTCAGTTTCAAAATGACCCATGAAGAACATGCCAACTTCAAAAAATGGAATGCATTTCCCATTTTAAAAGTATATGGGATCTGGCCTCAGACACTTCCCAGCTGTGTGACCCTGGGCAAGTCACTTGACCCCCATTGCCTAGCCCTTACCACTCTTCTGCCTTGGAGCCAATACACAGTATTGACTCCAAGACAGAAGGTAGGGGTTTAAAAAAAAAAAGTATATGGGAGGGGCAGCCAGGGGGCTCAGCGGACAGAGAACCAGGTCTGGAGACAGAAAGTCCTGGGTTCAAATTGGTACTCAGACACTTCCCAGCTGTGTGACTATGGGTAAGCACTTAACCCCCACTGCCTAGCCCTTTCTACTAGTCTTTTGCCTTGGAATTCATACATAGCATAGATTCTAAGACAAAAGGTAAGGGCTTATTTGAAAATAAAAGCCTGTGGGAAAACACCTTGATTGATGCCCCTTGGGAGCTTGAGTTAAGAGGCATCAGAAAGTTTGATCCATTCAACATGCCCATGCTCCAAGAGTTGGGGCATTGGTCTTCACTACAACCTCTCAAGTGAATGGTTTGCAGAAATGCAAAGGCTGTGTTATCAGGGCTCTCTCATCCCCAGCCATTCTGAAAACCCAGAGTTAGAACTATGATCTCAGAATAATAGCAGCAGAGGAATTAGCCATAGGGATCCTAGCTTGGATGCTTAAAGGGACTTTACCAAAAAGCAGCAAGCCAATCTGCATATCAAAAAAGCATGATGATATGCTTTTAACAAAGGGAGAGAATTGTAAATATTTGTCTTTCCTACATAAAATCAAAGTGGGGCTCCTTGCCATACAAATCTCATCTCATCCTGAAGAGTGGGGAAGAAAAAGAAAAAGGAGGGGGAAAATGAAAATTTGTTAAGAGATTACTATGGGCCATTTACATGCTTTACAATTATCATCTCATTGATCCACACAACAACTCAAGGAGGCAGGGGTGATTATGGTCTCTACTTTATAGGTAAGGAAACTTGAGAGTTGAATGACTTGTCCAGAGTCACATAGCCACTGTCTGAGAGTGAATTTGAACTCAGGACTTCTTGACTCCAGGCACAACATTCTATCCATTGAGCCATCTAGTTATCCTAAAAAAATCTGACAGTCTATTTAAATCTGCTATAGTCTATGAGGTCAATGGTCCAACCCCTTAATTTTGTACATAAGGAAACTTATCCAATGACACCCGAAGTTAAGTGGCAGAGACGGGATTTGAACCAAGAACCTTGTGACTTCAGATCTGATGTTCTATTCATTATACCAACTTTGTCCAGTCTCCCTGACTAAGTGTCCTTTGAGAGTGCTGAGTGCTGAGTGCTGAGCCTGAATTCAGGAAGATTCATCTTTCTGAATTCAAACATAACCTCAGACTCTTTAAGAGCTATGTGACCCTAGGCAAGTCATTTACCCCTATTTGCCTCATTTTCCTCATCTGTCAAATGAACTGGAGAAGAAAATGGTGAACTACTCTAAGATCTTTGCCAAGAAAACTCCATTTGGGGGCACAAAGAGTCAGACATGGCTGAAAATGGCTGAATAACAACATTTAACCAGGACAGACATTGATCTTGATCACTTAAAACATTGATGAGTTTCAGGCTGTCGATACTATCTTTTTTCTTAATTTCTAGGGATTCCCATGACAGAGGAGGCAGTGTCATAAATAATAAGCGCAATGGCCTGGAATCAGAAAGAGTTTTAGTGCTTCCTTTTTAATACTGAGTAAATGTGTGAAATTTAATCTACCTTTCCAGGTGAGTTTCTCTGTGGACACTAGCACTGCCCTGTCTCCTGTACTTTACTGAAATAATGTGCATCCTTTCCCAGAGAATTTAAGTCCTCTAGGGCAGACCGTTTCCTCTTTTGCCTTTGTATCCCCAGTGTAGCATATGATGTTGAACAGAAAACATGAAGAAGGATGTGAGCCCTTCCCAAACATCTCTACTGTTCTTCCCAAGCATACCATGACTCTGTCCTCTCATCCCCAGCGGCTCACAAAGGGTGCCTGCCTAGAGAGTTTTTAAGGCAGTGACTCAAAGGCCTGAGTCAGGACTCTACAGGGCCTCCTCAGGATGCCTTTTTCACCCTCTCTCCAATTCCTTTTAATTCAATTTCTCCACCGCAGCTGCATCGCTGACTGCTTCACCTCTGGCCAGGAATGCAGACAAACAACCTCCTCAGAGACCCAAATTCAGTGAACTTCTACAGACCAGCTGGTGGGAATGAATTGCGGGAATTCTCTCACCGGAGACAGAGGAGCACACACAGAACAGAGGTGTTCTGACTTGCAGAGATTCATATGGGGAATGGTTTCGAGATCTGGGCCAAGGCTAAGAAGCTGGTACCAAGTCAATGGTTTGTGTCCCTGAGGGGGGTGCAAAGGGCATTGGATTTGGATTCAGAGGTCCTGGTTCTGCTCTCTAAGCCTTAGTTTCCTCATCTATAAAAGGAGAGAGTTGGATCAAACAGCCTTCAATTTATGGAAGAATGCCACCCACTTCCTCAAAGAGTAGTGATGAACTAAATACAAAGAGTGAGACATCCATTTCTGGAAATGGTCAAAGTAGGACTAGTGGTTTTACTTAACTATGCATATTTGCTATAAGGGTTTTATTTTCCCTTTTTGGGGAGGAGTGGGCAGAGCAGTGGAGAGAGCACCAGGCTCAAGTTCAAATCTGGCCTCAGCTACTTAGTAGTTCTGTGACCCTGGGCAAATCATTTAACCCTATTTGCCTCAGTTTCCTCATCTGTCAAATGGGTTGGAGAAGGAAATGGCAAACCACTCCAGGATCTTTAGGACAGGACGTAAATAGTAGATGAGCTCACTAATTTAGAAATATTTCATTAAAATCAAGTGGGAAAAAAACACCAATGGTTTTACTAATTTTAATCTGGAGCACGTTTTCACCCTTTGATACTTCTTTTCTTTGTTCCCTTCCTTTATTGATGGTCCTATCCTAGGCTCTCCATGACAATGGTTCACCCCAATAGTGGAACAGACTCAGTTTCTTAAGATCCAAGAGCATTAATTATTCAACAAGGCCAATTCTTCTTCTTAGAAAACTAACCCTGCCCCCACAGGGCACCCAACCCTTAAACTGATCATTATGTTCCTCCCTCTCCCTCCCCTCCATGTGTCTGGGAGGACCCAGCCCTGAGACAAAGGCAAAGGAAGAGAACCACCTCAAAAACCTCAAGGGACTATTTTTAGGGCATAGTCAACATTGGAGCTGAATTTAAGTGGAGAGGAAGAAGGGATGAGAAAGAGGGGAGGGGAAAGGGAAAGAGAAGAGAGGGAAAAAGAGGAGAAAGGAAGAGAAAGATGAGAGGAAAAGAGAACGAGGGAATGGAAAGGAAAGAGAGAAAGAAGGACGGAACAGAGAAGAGAGAGGAAAAAAAAACTCTTGCGGTGACTAAAAATACATTCTTGCCCATAGTCCTTCCAAGAAAGGAAAATATTTATTGATGTCAAGTGTATTTGGCATATCTGTTTGTTTAGTTGGCCTTCTTGGGATCTAACAGCTACACATGGCGCCTTGATCCCCAAAGGGGGAAAAGAGGCAAGGATTTAATTCTTCCCTTTGACTTGATAGCACTAATCAAGACTTGGGGAAGGGAAGAGGGCAATAATGATTCTGTTGTCTCTAAAAAGTTAAACCAGTGGATGGTTTCCAGGACCTCTGCTGCAATTGTTTTGTAGCTCTAGTATATTTGTTTCTTGTGATTACATCACCACTCAAATAAATTTAATCAAATGAGGATGGTATGAACTCTAGGGAAACATCTTAGAATAGTAACCTGAGGCTGAACTCACAACTGGGTATCTTCTCTGGATTGAGATGACATGGAAGGGGGTTATGTTTTCCATAATAGCAAATGTGTATAAAACATTTATGAAGTGTATACACACATACACAATCTCTCTCTCTCTCTTTCTCTTTCTCTTTCTCTCTCTCTCTCTCTCTCTCTCTCTCTCTCTCTCTCTCTCTCTCTCTCTCTCTCTCTCTCTCTCTCTCTCTCTCTCTCTCTCTCTCTCTCTCTCTCTCTCTCTCTCTCTCTCTCCCCCCCCCTTCTCTCCCCACAAGGAGCAAACACTGCACAGCAAGCACCCCACCCCCAGAAGGAGGCAGCTGTTTTCCAAAACTTTTAAGACTGCAGCAGGGTGAGGGGTTGGGGGTAGAGAGGGGAAATCTCCTTAAGTGTCTGTGCCTGATGTAGCAGTTGGGCCATACAAAAGATGATTTCAAGATGATGATTTGGGGGAATAGTGCTGGCACCAGGCAGAGAAATAACAAGGGCTTTACCAGGGTCTAGCATCACCACCCGTCACTAAAAACAGCAGACTCAGCTCCTGGACACACATTGGAGAAAAAAGAAAAAGCCTACTGCCCCTCTAACTGGGGGAAAAAAGCCAAACTCCATAAAATAGAATCTCCACAGTCCCCAGTCCTGGAAAAGAAGAACTTACCTGGCATCTGGAAAGGACTTCCTGGATCTGAACTGGTGGGAGAATGAGGATAGGTGCTGCTGCTGCTTCCCGGAGAATTTGGATAGCTGCTGCTGGGCGAGTGAGGGAAAGGGTGGCTGTTGGGTTGTTGGAAAGAGTCTGGGAAGGTGGCATTGAGTGGCATGTGAGGCTCATTTTGTCCCAAATTACGGAACTGAGCTAACAGGCTGTGCTGAGGGTTATATTCGCTGTGTCGTGGAACCAACACAGGAGGAAGAACTAGATGGAGAGGAAAAAGAAACAAAAATGAGATCAATTAGGTCTTAGCAAGACTAAAACAAGCTATAAATAAAACCAATTTCAATCTATTAATACTCAGTAAGCACCTTTTGTGGGTAAAGTACTCTGCTAAGTGTCTGTCCTTAAAGAGTTTATAATTTAGTAAGACATATACATGATTGGAAATTGTCTTTGCACATAATTGGGGAAAAGAAAATATTTTTATAATTAAAAAAATAAGAAAAACAAGGGAGAGAAAGGAGTGGTGTTGGAGGAGAAACAGAGGGAGGGAGGGAGAAAAGGAGAGATGGAGAAAGGCAGAGAATGAGAAAGGGGTAAAGAGAAGGAAGTAGAGGGGGCAACAAAGAGAGCAGTTCCTGGTTGTGTGACTCTGGGTGAATCGCATAACCTCCACTGCCTACCCTCAGCACTCTTGCCTTAGAAGCAATGCATCATAGTAAGGAAGGAGGGGGGGAGAGGGGAGAGGGGAGGGAGAGAGAGCGAGAGATCGAGAGAGAGAGAGAGAGAGAGAGAGAGAGAGAGAGAGAGAGAGAGAGAGAGAGGGAGAGCGCGAGAGCGCGAGAGAGAGAGAGAGAGAGACAGAGAGACAGAGAGACAGAGAGAGACAGAGACAGAGAGAGAGAGAGAGAGAGAGAGAGAGAGAGGAAGTGGAAAGAAAATAGTTTACAGTTGGGTATCAGGAAGGTACAATATCAGATGTCCAAGAAAACGGGAGCCCTGAACTTTAAAGGTTGAGTAGTAATAATGGCTAATATTTATTTAAGGCGTTTAAGTTTTGCAAAGTGCTTTATATAGAGTATCTCATTTGTTTTTTCACCATCCTGGTCACTGAGGCATTATAGTATTCTTCCCACTTTATGGTCTCAAATAACTTGCCCATGGTCTCAAAGCAAGTAAGGAAGCACTAGAAAGAATACTAGACTTAGAAGATATGGGTTCAAACCCTATCTCTGAAACTTGATCACATATGACCCTGGATAAATCACTACAACTCCCTTGGCCTCAGCTTCCTTATATATAAAATGAGGAATTTGGCTTAGATAGCCTCTAAGTGCCTTTTTAGTGCTAAAACTATGAAACCGTGGAAGTTTCTGAAGTAGAATATGAACTCCAGGTCTAGTACACTGTCTACTATGCCTTTCTGGAGAAAGGGCATATTGTAGGTGTAGGAAACATGGCTAGAAGGAGGAAAAGCATTGAAGGAAATGTGAGTCCAATTTGGCTGTGGACCAGGAAGAAACAAGGGGGAAAAATTAGAAAAGTAGGCTGAATCCAGATAGCGGAAAGTCTTGAACACCAAATTAGGGACTTTGGACTTTGTTTTGTGAACAATAGCATCTAAAAGTTTTTTGTTTTCATTTCTATTTGTTTTATTTTTACCTGGATGGGCTGTGATAAGAGATATTCACTGGGAAGACAAATATGGCAATAGGGTATAGGCTGGACTAGAGAGGTAAGAGTCTTTTTATTGCTTCTGCAATAAAAATCCAGGTGTGAAGCAATGGGGCCTTGAATGAAGATTATGGGAATGGAAAGGAAGGGGGAAATGCAAAGCATGTTTTGGGTAGAAAGAATACAAATGACTTTGCTTATTGATGGATGAGCAAAGGAGGGAGGGAGGGAGGAAGGGAGGGAGAGAAGGAGTCAAAGATGAACTCCAAGGAATAGTTTATCATGGCCTCCACCTCCTCATTACCCACTCATTCCACAGTCCCTTGTCATTTGGCTTCCTTCCTGACCGCTGTCCTTTAACTGTTCTCCCAGAGGTCACCAACAACCTTCTAATTACCTCATCCAAGAGTCTTTTTTTTTCCTCAGGCCCCATCCTGCTCAACTTCTGAGGAGCCTGTGATGTTGGACCATCTCCTTTCCATCTTGAAACTGTCTGCATCCATTGCTCTCACTCCATCTCTGCCTCCTCTAACTCTCTAACCCATCTTGTTGTATGGATCCCTTTCTGCAGTGTGCACCTTTTTAGGATCTACCTTCAGTCCTCTCTTCTCACTTAGTACTTTCTCCCTTGGTGGAGGCACCATTTCCCAAGGTTTCAAATCATTGTATCTACTGGAATACGTTAAAAAAAAATCTCTTTGGGCACTTAAACTCCAGACCCAGGTTTCCAACTGCCAACAGGGCATCTCTACTTGAATGCCCTAAAGCTCAGCCTGAGAAAGAACTCATGGAAACAAAATATTATTTTTCTCTTTGACTTCCCTTTTTCTAGGTGGGTAATGACACCAAGGTACTCCTTTCAAAAACTAAGTTGCCCAGGGGATAGGCAAAGCTAATTGGCAGGATTCTAGTGTGAAAAAGATAGACATCATTCTTCCCAGGATGACAGATTGTGTGTATGGGGGAAGGGGAAGGAGGAGAGGGAGGAGTGAGGGAGGGAGGGGTAAAGAGGGAGAAAGACAGACACAGAGACAGAAACAGAGTAGACAAAAAAAAGAAGTGACAAAGAGAAAAGGAGAATGGGGGTTGGGGGAAAGAAGATATCTGGAGGGAGATCTCCAACTCACTTCTTAGTAATTACTCTCTCTATACCTTCATGGGCCAAAGACCCAGAGGCCAGGAGTGCAAAGCCCAAGTCTCAGCTCTACCCTTTTCTAAATTAAAAAAAAAATTACTTAATTAATTTAGAATATTTTTCCATGGCAACATGATTCATATTCTCCCCCCCCCCATAGCCAACGAGTAATTCAACTGGGTTTTACATGTATCAAGATCTATTTCCATATTATTAATATTTGCAGTAGAGTGATCATTTAGAATCTACATCCCTAATCATAACCCCATCGAACCATGCTATCAATCATGTTTTTCTTTTGGGTTTCTATTTCCACAGTTCTTCCTCTGGATGTGGATAGCGTTCTTTCTCATAAGTCCCTCAGAAATGTCCTGGATCATTTGCATTGCTAGTAGAGAAGTCCATTACATTCGATTATACCACAATGTATCAGTCTCTGTGTATAATGTTCTCCTGGTTCTGCTCCTTTCGCTCTGCATCACTTCCTGGAGGTTGTTCCAGTCTCCATGGAATTCCTCCACTTTATTATTCCTTTTTGCACAATAGTGTTCCATCACCAACATATACCACAATTTGTTCAGCCATTCCCCAATTGAAGGGCATCCCCTCGTTTTCCAACTTTTTGCCACCACAAAGAGTGCAGCTATGAATATTCTTGTACAAGTCTTTTTGCTTATTATCTCTTTGGGGTACAAACCCAGCAGTGGTATGGATGGGTCAAAGGGCTCATCTCTACCCTTTTTACCTATCAGATCTCAGACAAGTTGCTTCACCATTCTGGGCCTCCCTTGGATGACCTCTAAGACCCCTTCCTCAGGTAAAGGCAGGACTCCAGTAGAAAGAGAAATGACTGATAAATGAAAGGCATCCATAACACTTATTTTAAAGGTGAAAAATACATGACAAAAGTCCCTTTGTTTGTATTACCTCCAATAGATTTTGTCTATTATTATCTTAAAATACTGATAAACACTAGCTATGCAACCTCCCTTCCACTCAGTTTCCTCAACTTTAAAAAATATATATTCTGTTTTTAATTCCAAATTCTCTTAGAGGAAAAAGCAGAGTAAGAATTTCCATGAAATGTCTTCTAGAAGATACCAGTCAAAAACCTAACATATCATTCATTTTTAAACTTTAGTAATATTTCATGTACCTTTAAAGCATTATAGCCAAAATCAATCAACAAGCATTTGCTCACAAGGAGCTCACATTCTAGCAGATTCCACAGATGAGGAAACAGGAACTGCCCAAGACCTTGAAAGATGGCCCCTCCTCAATAGCCATACAATTTTTCCTAAGACTCAATTACCACTGCTATCCACCATCCATTTCCATGGATTGGATAGAAAAGGTCAAAATGGTGACAAGTTTCATTTTAGACAGAAAAAAGTTCTCCCAAAAAAAGCCTCTTTTCCCACCCATATCTTATTTTTACACAATGACCCACATGACATCACAGGAAGTTGGGGGAATTTATAGCTTCAAAAATAAGTTGAAAGAAGCTACTTTAACTTATCCTTTACCCAGAAAAAAACACTGCTAAAAGATTCCATCACCCGTCCCTTTCTCTTTTCCCCTCTCCCACTCCCTCAAGTCATCCAAGTTAGTTAGGTCTAGGGCACCAGCCTTCCCTATATAAATAGATCTCAACTTACTCTAGCCCCATCCCTTTCCAGCCTGTAAAAGAGGCTCTGATTACATTCTGGTAAAAAAAAAAAAAGTTCCCATTGACTATGGATCCAGAACCCTATAACCCCAACTGGATGGTTCAATCTCTGCTTTTCTGTAATTTTCCAAAGCAAAGCATAAATAAGGCAAGTAACAGGAACTAACATTCTTTTTTCCTCCTTCCTTCCTTCCTTCCTTCCTTCCTTCCTTCCTTCCTTCCTTCCTTCCTTCCTTCCTTCCTTCCTTCCTTCCTTCCTTCCTTCCTTCCTTCCTTCCTTCCTTCCTTCCTTCCTCCCTCCCTCCCTCCCTTCCTTCCTTCCTTCCTTCCTTCCTTCCTTCCTTCCTTCCTCCCTTCCTTCCTTCCTTCCAAAACCCTTTCCTTCTGTTTTAGTCTTAATTCTAAGACAGAATAGCAAAAGGCTAGGTAATAGATTAAGGGACATAGCTAGGAAGTGTCTAAGGTTAGATTTGAACCTACATCCTCCCAACTCCAACCTGGTGCTCTACTCATTATACTACCACCATACTTCCTAGCTGCCCCAAACAGCTAACTTTTCTGTGTCACTGTAAAGTTTGCAGAGCACTTTGCCTGAGTGATGGATGAACAAAAAGTGCATAGTATGTACCAAGCGCTATATTGAGTGCTGGAGGGTGGGGGGTGGGTGAGAAGTGCCACAGAAATGCCCCCAATCTACACTGTAAGAGGAGATACACACATTAAGTGTTAACCAGGGTAGGGAGTTTTGGTCTGGGAAATCAAAGGGATGATGAATGGAACAAGAGGGCAAGAGATTAACACACCCTTCCCTGCAGTAATAATAGTGTTGAATTGATTCCAGTTCTCAGACTAATCTCAAAATTGGGCTAGGTTATTCCAGGTATTCTTGTCCCCCCACTTCATAGATCAGGAAGCAGAGTATCAGAAAGACAAGTTATTTGACTTGTTTTCATGTGTTCAAGTCCAACCCTTTACCCAGTACAACAGGCTGCCTCTCCAAATTAAATATCAGGTAGGGTATGCCTCTGTCATTAATTACTGGACAAAACAATTGCATTAACTCATTCCATAGGAAAAAAAATATACAAATAGCTAATGGGTTAGATGATTATATATAATAGTTAGACAGCTATGTGGCAAAAGATACAGTTAGACTTAGGAAGAGAAAAGCTCAAATTCTTTTTTTTTTTAACCCTTACCTTCCATCTTGGAATTAATACTGTGTATTGATTCCAAGGCAGAAGAGTGGTAAGGGCTAGGCAATGGGGGTCAAGTGACTTGCCCAGGGTCACACAGCTGGGAAGTGTCTGAGGCCAGATTTTAACCTAGGACCTCCCATTTTTAGGACTGGTTGAGCTACCCAGTTGCCCCCCAAAGTTCAAATTCTGTTTCCAACACTTACTAGCTCTGTGACCCTGGACAAGTCAACCAATTTCTCTTAGACAGACTCAGTTTCCTCATCTTTAAAATGGGGGTACAAATAGCATCTGTTTTCACCATTGTGAGGATTAAATAAGATAACATCTAAAGTGCTTTACAAGAGAGGGAAAGGTTTTGTCTGCACAAAAATATTTATAAGCAGTTCTTTTTGGGAGCAAAGAATTGGAAATCGAGGTGATGCCCAACATCTGTGGAATGGCTGAACAAATTGTGGAATATGATCTTGATGGAATACCGCTGTGCTATAAGAAATGATGAAGGGGGCTGTTTGAGAAAAACCTGGGAAAGCTTATATGAAGTGATGCCAAGTGAAGTGAGCAGAACCAGGAGAACAGTGCATACAGTAAGAGCAAGTAACATACTGTAAGGATGATCAACTGTAAAAGACTTAGTTACTCTGATCGGATAATGATCCAAGGCAAAGAACTCACCTCTGAGAGAAACCCATAAACTGCAAGTGAAGACTGAAACATGCTTTTTAAACTTTCTTATTTTTCTTGGCTTTGTGTGCTTGTGTGTTTTCTTTTGTGACATGGCTAATACAGAACTCTTCATATGACTTCACATCTATAATCAATACATATTGTTTGCCTTCTCAAAGGATGGAGAGAGGGAAAGAATTAAAAACCAATAATTTTAAAATGAATCATAAAAATATATATAATTATGAAATATTTAACAAAATACATTAAAAAAATAAAGTACTTTGCAAACCTTAAAGTGCTACTTGCTAGCTATTATTCAGCTCTATGCCATTACACAATGGGGTTTGCACATATATAAAGTTTTAATGGAAAACCTAATGTAAGTTCATGTCTGGATTGCAAAATACTTTAGTGAGTATTTTTAATGGGGGAATTACTATTTGAGTTCCACTCTGATGGCTTTCATCCTGGCCCAGATGTATGGCCCCGCTGGGTTCTTGATGGCCACCATTCCTATGATGGTCCTTGGAGCCTGAAAGGCCCTCTGCATTTGTCCTAAACAGACTGAAGTCTATGTGCCGATGGAGGTCCAACCTAGTTAAGTTCAGAGTCATCACCAAAAGGCTGTCCACCAGGCGCATGTTTGGGCTCATAGCAGAGGATTATCCTTTGCCTTAGGAAGGAGAACACACTACAGGGCATGAGCATGGATGAAAACTTGTCCTTTTCACAGCTAGCACAGAGACAAGGACATGCTCTATGGGGAACCACTCTATTATAGTAGCATAAAATGAAATGTTAAAGGTTTTAAAATGTTGAAATAAAAATAAGTTTAGAAAACATCAAGTACAGATGTTCCCGGCATTTTCATCCTTAGTAGAATGAGGGCTTGGGACCAAGTACCAGAGATAGCTAAGTGGAGCAAGGCTGGACCTGGAATCAGAAGACCCAAGTTCCAATGGAACACTTACTATATGACCTTAGATAAGTCACTTAATAGATAAATAATTTAATTTTTATTCACCTCAGTTTCCTTAATTGTAAAATGCACCTACTTCCCACAAGGATCAAATGAGATCATATTTATGAAGCACCTCGTACATAGTAGGTGTTTAATAAGTGCTTCTCCTCTCTCTCACCACCAAAATGACCTCCAACATTATACACAGTCACTGAAACACTGAAGGACAATCAAATTTAACAGACTTTGCTACTAATAACACGACAACGATACAGGACAATTCTGAGGAACTTATGAAAAGAATGCTATCCACAACAAAAGAACTGCAGAAGGAAAACATGATTTATCACTTGTTTATTTGGGTACAGGATTTGGGATTTTGGTTTTAAAAGATTACTCTATTACAAAAATTAACAATATGGAAATGGGCTTTGAGTGATAATACATGTAAAACCCAGTGGAAGTGCTTGTCAACTATGGGAGAGGGGACAGAAACAACACGAATCATGTAATCCTGAAAAACTTATGTGTACATTTATTACTGGAATAAAATAAAGAAAAAAATTAATGATCTCCAAGGGTCCTACTAATTAATACATTCTATGACTATGTATTGCAGAGGGAAGAGAATGGTCATTTGGGCAGCAGCTAGACCTACAAAGAGGTACAACTGAGGCAAAAGCTACAAATTAGAGGAAGCTATTTTTGGTTACATGTACACAGCCGTCCCTCTACAACAAAGAAGCCCAGAAACATCTTGGACACTGTAATTGGTGACTGGAGACATCTTCCTCGTCCTTTTCAAACCTCTGGCCCCCAATTCTCTCATTTCAGCTACAAGGTCATTAGGATAGGAATTATGGATTTTTAGAGAATGAAAAAAGCACCACAAAGGAACATCTGTTTTGAGATTTCCTCCTATTGCCTACCTTGGAGAAGACTATTTAGCTCTATAGAGCTTCTATGCACCCCTTCTTCCTTCCTTATTTCGTGAGATTTTTTGGTCTTTTAATTCTACTGCCTGGTATACAGTAGGAACTTAATAAATGTTTGCTGAATTGTAATTCACTGGTTACTCCCTTGGAAATGGTCATCTCCTTAGGCTTGACCAAAAGCTTAGCTTGTGTGACTGACCACAAATGTGAGCAAGGAACTTATGCCCTGCTATTTGTTAAGTATCAGACTGGAGCCATTTTTATTTCACAGAACTAAAGGCCTGGGTGCTCCAACATTCCTGGATCCATGATTCATATAGATGTCCTTAGTTGCAAGAGTGGCTCTCAGGGCTGCTCCCAGACTATAATTCCAAAGGTTAGTCAGTGTTCTCTGTATCTTTTCAAACTCTCCTTCCAGCTGGTTCAAATTGGAAACATTTCCCTTGAAAGCAAAACCCAATAGCCCAGCAACTGAATAATTCATTTCACCCTTTGTCGAACTTCTTTACCCCCCCCCCCATCCTGCCAAGTCAAATCCAGAGGCCACTTAAAAATCAGTCCAAGTTTGCTGTGGTCATTTTCTGTTGTTTTCGGGTTGTCGGCCCCAACTTTTCCTAGGAGAAGAGCCTCAGACTGTTCCTTTGCTCTGAGAGTCTTGCCTCTATTTCCTATCAGAGCTTGCCTCTATTTTCAAGTTGGAAAAAACAAAAACAAAAACAAAAAACCTTCTCCAGTCAACTGGGAAACCAAACCAAGAGCAAGGCAAGAGTCCCAGGGGTTCTAGGAAATACTTGAGTCTGCAATTCTAGTCTGTTTTTACTCTGCTGCCAAAACACAGAGGAGTAAAAAAGAACTGAATAGAATTGAAAAAATAGGGGTGAATTCTGGGAAGAATTTCAGCCTGCATTCTAGATGGAGGAGGGAGGGGAGGGAGAGTATTCCTTCCCAGGTTTAGCAAATAAATCTGAAAGTGTATCCTCTCACCACTCTCACCAGCTCACTGCAGACGACTACAACTGTGCCTAGTAATCAGGTGAGACAAAGAGATGGATGCCTGGCCATATCAATGCCTGGCTTTGTTGGTCACGTGCTTGTGAGAAGGGAGTTTCTCTGCTCCCTCCCTCCCAAGAGATTCTTTTTCTTTGGTTTTAACCTCTGCAATGCCCTGCCTAGGAACTTGTTCACATCCTACCCAGCTTTTAGGTAGACAGACATTGATCAGAACAAAACCTGGAGAGGTTAAGTCCATTATTTCTAAGGAAAGTGGCAGTAGGGGCAGCTAGGTGGCTCAGTGGATAGATTCAGTTCTGTAGAGGAGAGGTCCAGGGTTCAAATTTGGTATCAGACACTGTCTAGCTATGTGACCCTGGGCAAGTCACTTAACCCCCATTGCCTAACCTTTACCTCCCTTCTGCCTTGGAACTAATATACAGTATTGATTCTAAAATAGAAGGTATGGATACTTAGTACTGATTCTAAGAAAGGGGCTTTTAACAAAATTTAAAAAGTGGTAACAGAAACTGTCTTTGTATTTAGCACAGTACCTGACACATAATAGGGTCCTTGTGTCCTGACTGGCTGTGTTCTCAGAACAGTTTAGGGGAAGATACAGTGGCTTTGATAGCAGAAGCTTAGGGGTTTCAACAGTAGCATCACAGGATCACATCCTGACCAGGTAAAATAAAAAAGTTTCTAGACTGGCAATCAGAGCCTGCTAGCAGTACAACAAATAAAGGGCTGGGACTAGAATCAAGAAGACATGAGTGCAAATATGGCCTTGAACACAAACTCAGCTCTAAACCCAATGATCACACTCTGGCAACATGGGCAAGGGCAGAAGCAAGAAATCTTTTCAAACTTAATCATTCTGTGACCCTGCACAAGTCACTTGATTTCTCTTAGACTCAATTTCCTCATCTTTAAAATGGGGGTACATCTATAGCACTTTTTTGATAGGGCTATTATGAAGATCAAATGAAAGAATGTGTAAAGAGGAAATAGAAAGAATTTCCATTACCTGCCCTTGACAAGATCAATCTACACATGTGCTTTGAAAAAGGAAGCATCATATTGAACACCTTTTAAATAGTGTAGCATAGTCAGAAGAAGGGCTGGAATTGGAGTCAGAGAAAATGGATCAGTGTCCCAGCTAGGTCACTTACTACCCAGAGGAGTTAGTTTCTCTGGATTTCAGTTTCCTTAACTTTAAAATGAAGAGTGATATCTTTAAGATCCCTTTGCAGTTCTGCAAAATCTCAGGATTCTTTATTTTAAAACTACCAGAGTGTAAAGCTGTTAACTTGGGCATTTCTAGACTTTCATCAAGTAGGATGGAGGATTGCAGGAAAAATTACAAATGTATTGACCCTATCCACCCACTACTTGGCATATACCTCTAAAGAAATCAGAGATGTAGTGTCCTATGTAACCCACCCTTAAATGGTAAGAGTGGCTACGTGGCATAGCAGATAAAGCATCAGGCCTAAAATAAAAAAGACCCAAGTTCAAATCTAGTTTAAATATTTACTAGATGTGTGACCCTGGGCAAGTCACTTAATACTATTTGCCTCAGTTTCCTCATATGTAAAAATAAGCTGGAGAAAGAAATGGCAAACCACTCCAGTACCTTTTTCTACTTTTTAGAAGCATTTTATTTTCCCAATTATATATAATAACAATTTTTAACATACATTTTCCAAAATCATAAGATCTAAATTGTCTCCCTCCCTCTCAGAGATGGTAAGCAATTTGATCTGAGTTTTATATGTATTATGATGAAAACACATTTCTATATTGGTCACTGTTATAAGAGAATACTCATATAAAAACAAAACCCCCAAGTAAGAACACAAATAAGCTAAAATGAAAAATAATATGCTTTTGATCTGCATCTGACTAGCAGTTTTTTTCTCTAGAAGTGGATAGCATTTCTTTGTCAGAAATCTTTCAGAATTGTCCTGTATCACTGTATTGCTGAGAGTAGTTAAATCTTTCACAGAGGAATACTGTAGTTACTGTATATACTGTACATATTGTTTTCCTGGTTCTGCTCATTTTACTCTGTATCAGTTCATGTAGGTCTTTCCAGCTTTTTCTGAAATCATCCTGTTGATCCTTTCTTATAGCACAACAGTATTCTATCACCAATATGTACCACAATTTGTTCAGCTATTCCCTAATGGAAGTACATTCCCTCAATTTCTAATTCTTGCCACCACAAAAAGAGTTGCTAGAAGTATTTTTGTATGAGTATGTCCTTTCCCTTTCTACTCTAGTATCTTTGCCAAGAAAACCCCAGATGGGGCCTCAAGAGGTAAAAATCACTGAAGCAACAACAGTAATAAGTAACAATAACAATACACTATACAGCCAAAAATATTGTTAATAAAGTGGATGCTCATCAACTGGGGAAAGGCAGAACAAGCTATGACAAATTAATTTAATGGAATATGACCACACTAGCATGAGAAATTCAGAAAAACATAGAAAAACTTCTACCAACTGATGTAGAAATAAGGAAAAGAATACATGTAAATGGTGACACTGTAAACTGAAAAAAAAAAGTATATTATGGCAGAACATCTTGATTTTAAAGAAGTAATACACCCCAAAGAAATGAGAGAGTGGAATTGGGAGTAGGGAACTTTGCAGAAGAGGTTACTATATACCTTGGTCTTGCTTAACTATTTTCATTTCAAGGGGGAAGACTAATTGGGAGAAAGGAAGAAGGGAGATTATATCCAAGAATGAATTACATAAAAATATAGTATCAATAAAAACAAAGAACAATTATAGTATTGATCAAATGGTAAGCTTTTGAGATAGAAGACAAATGGAAAGAAAGCAAAATTCATGCTGACAATCTGAGGATCAGAAATAAGAAGTTTACAGATATTAAAATAGTAAAGGGGTTGGGATGGCATCCCCATGTTCTCCTAGCTTCCCTAGGTTAAGCCAACATGAGAAAGGCGAGGGGAAACTTATAAGCAGATTCCTGTGGGGGATCACAGAAGGAGGTAGGCAGGAGTCCCACAAAATGGGTTGCAATCTGCATTGTTCCCAGTAATATATCAGGAGGATGCCAGATCTATTAAAACTCTGAATGAAGCGAGGTTAGGGATGAAAGCAGGAATGATACTTCTCTTTCCTTTTAGTCTTGTTCTATATCTTTAATCCAGTAAAACAAAATGTAATATAAACACAGAATATAAAGAGACCTTGGAGGACACCTGATCCATTTCATTCATTTCAAATGAGGAAACTGAACCAGAGAGGATAAGTGACTACAAATAGTTACACAAGTAAAAAGACAATGTGAACCCAAGACCCTAAGTCCCCTGATTTCAGAGTTAGTAATTTCTAAGTACACATGGGAATCTTTTGTAGTTAGAAAATAAAAGTAATCATTTTCTATGAAGAGAGGTGATTAAAAATTTGAATTGGTACTTGGGTTAATGTTCTATTATTGGGATGAGGATGAAGCATCATAATGTGGAGGCTAGAGGAAAAAAAGTCTCATAAAAATTCAGAAATTATATCCTTCTGCAGAGGTAAAAGCAGGTATATTCAGTGGTTTTACAAAAATAGTTAACTCCACACCAGGAATTTACCTATCAACATATACAGTAAATAGAACATGTAAATGGAAAGAACCACTACCATACATACAAAATCAAAAGTAAATATTGTATTAATTACAAAGTAACAATTATGACACCAAAGAGGAGATGTGAGAAGACACCTTTGCTCTGCAGAGGTTCAAGAATAGGGGAAATTTCATTTATTTTCAGATATTTTTTGGTGCATTTATCAGGTTTGCTGATTTTTCCCCTTTTTTTGTCTTTAGGAATATTATCTGCTTTATAGGGATGTTTCTCTGGGAAAGGGAGGAAGTGGAATATTGGGAGAATTTTTTGTGATTAAAAAAGCAATAAAAATCACTTTTAAAAAAAAGAAACTGCCAATCACAAATTGAAATGTTTGACAATTTTTCTTACAAGGATCAGCAGCTTTGACTGGAGGAGGGGAAATGTTGAGGGAGTGAGGCAGTTGGAATTCCAATGAAACATGTTAAAATAGAGAGAAAGCAGGAAGAAGATCAGATGGAGACATAAACAAGAAGGATAGTATTTGTCCTATCATATGAAAACAATGTACAATCCAGCAAAACAAACCAATAAAAAACCAATAAATGCATCCATAATCATTAGGGAGATTGGTCTATAGTTTTCTTTCACTACTTTTTCTCTTCCTGGTTTAGGTATCAACAGCATATTTGCATCCTAAAAGAACTTGGTAGAAATCCTTCCTTAGTTATTTTTCCAAATAGTTTATTTGATATCAGAATTAATTGTTCATTAAATGTTTGGTAGAATTCACTAGTGAATCTCTGAACCCAGGGCTTTTTCTTAGAGAACTCATTGATGGCTTATTTAATTTCTTTTTCTGAGATGGCATCGTTTAAGTATTCTATTTTTCCTCCTGTTAATCTGGGTAATTTACTTTTATTTTAAATATTCACCTATTTAGCATAGATTGACATATTTGTTGGCATACAATTGGGCAAAATAAATCCTATTACTTTAATTTCCTCTTCACTGCTTGAGAATTTGTCCTTTTCAAATATGTGAAAACAAATGCCTCATTCCACATGTAATATCAGTCACCTCTCTGCTGAGAATCCTTATTTAATGATAATAAATTCATCCAGTACATGTGATAAAAACAAGCAGAAAGATCACAAATTCTTTAACAGTACCTATATTTTTACCCAATTTTTTAGCATTTATTCCCGACATCGTGGGAACACCATAATGTAGTTAATGCCTCACTCTATTATTCTTTTGCCACCAGCCAAGGGGGAAGTTGGTTATTTGCCTGGAAACCTGAAAAATTAATGGACCCTCTAAGGCAGAGTTCTTAACCTAGGATCTGAAAACTAGGTTTCTGCTTGTCTTTTTTTTTTTTATAACTATTTTAAAATGTATCTGTTTTTTATGTATTTTAGTTTCTTTTAAATTTCCATTTTATGCATTTGAAACATTATTGGAAGAGATCCATAAGACTCAAATTGCCAAAGGAGTCCATAATTCACTCCCCCAAATTTAAGAGCATCTGAAGTTAAAAAAAAAAATCCCTGGATTCCAAACTTGGCACTTAATGGTACTGTTATGCCAATTAATGAGGAATCAGAGGCTCTCATCCTTAATGAGATCAGTCTGCATGGGCCCAAAAGGAAGTCAGGTTTCTGATGAGAATTTTCTTAGTAAAAAATCCATAGGTGAAAACACCCAGAGCTAACTCTTAACCCACTCTCCAAGAACCCAGACTAGCTTGAGAAGAGTGAGTATGCTTTTAGTAGATTGCCTTAAGAATGATGTCCTTCAACTGTCCTGGGTAAAATGCTGACAAGATTTTTCTAATCCCATCTTCAACTTGAGTCTCCAATGGAACTGGAGGGCTGGAACAGGAAGAGAGGAGGTAGCAAAAGAATAAACCACTGAATTGAGAGTCAAGTACCATGGATTTCAGTTCCAATACTGCCAGTAATTAGTTGAATTATCTTAGGCAAGCCCTTTAACCTTCAACCCTGTGTTTTCAGTTTCCTTCTCTTAGAAATAATATCAAATGAGATAATATTTGTAAAGTGCTTAGTACCATAAGGCAGATGCTTAAGAAATGTAAAATAAGAGGGGTAAATTAGATGAGCAACAGGAGGCCCTGCTAGCTGATATTCAACAATTCAACAACAAACGGTATAGGAAGAAGAGCACTGGTAAGTCATTTAATTACTGAGGGCCTCAGTTTTCCTCATCTGTAACATGAAGCAGCAGCAGCAGGAAGGGTTAGGGAATGAGTTATCTGTAAGATTCTTTCAAGCTCCAGGAAGGGCTGAGGATGATACTATGGATATCAAGTGGTAAGCCACCTGAATAGATTAGATTACTTTGAGTTGATTCTCAGAAGGAACATTCTTCTTCATCCTACTTGATCTTGTGAATTTAGATTTTAAGAACACAGGCGGACTTACATGTCCTTCTTTTCCTTGTGATGACTTTAACTGTACTACTACTAAGATTGATAGTACTGAGATTTATTCATGACAAAACATCTGATGTTTTTAAACAGCTGTTCTTTTCCCCCTGTTCAAGAGCCAACTGGCCCAAGGTTACACATTTCAACAGCATTTTAGCCACAGCTGCTACTTAACTTTTTACCATTTTATTTAAATAGCATTGTCAGGAATAATACCATCCCTAGAGAAAGCTTTTAAGATGAGCAAAGAGGATGTTGTCTGTGTTTAAAGACTGCAGGAGTTGCTATTGAGACCCAAAAATAAAACAGAAGAAAGATAACTGAAGACAAAACAGAAATTTAAGCAGAAGAATATAAAGAAATTCAACATCTTTCTTTCATTCAAGGTTTCCCAAAGCTACTGACATTTCCATTTTGAAGGATGTGACTAGGCTCATCCCTTAACCTTATTTTGTATATACTGGCCAAACTGTCTCCTTCCAGTTCTCTTCCCCCAAAAAATCCTAGCCAGGAAGCTAGCTCAGGATAAAACGAGGCTCACACTAAAATTATTTCTTTGCTTTAAGATCCTAAAGTAAGATTGGTTGTACAACAATATACATACATATATATATATACATATGAATTATATGATATTAATGTAAACTTTATCTACCTTTTAAAAATGATCAATATTCCTGGTCAGCCCATTTATATTTGGATCATACTTTTAGAGCTAGAAATCCAACCTGCTGATTTTTACAGATGAGAAAACTGAAGACACACCCCTCCTGGATCCAAGCAGCTTTGTACCCATTCAGAAAAGAACTAGAATCAGATAACTGAGAGTTCAAAGCTTAGGAGATATCCTAGTCATTATCTCCCCCATTATTAAATGAGGATCCTAAGGTCCAAGGAGATTAAGAGATTTGCCCAAAGTCACACAGGCAATGATTAGCAGAGCAGATAGTGGAAGTCTTCTCCTAATTCCCAGTCTAGCAGCTTTCCACTACACAAAACAATGTATAAAGTAAGGCAAATATATGTCACTGAAAGAGCACCCTTAAAACAGTGTGCCTGCCATACTCTCTAATGAGCTTAGAAATAGGGAAATCTTACAAGAGGGACAGAGGGAAGAGGTAGTTGTTGAATGGGAAAAATCCAAGCTGACTGAAAAGGCAGGACTGGAAAAACTGCAAGTGGAACCTGTGTAAACTCCTCCTTTTTTTGGCTATTGGACTTTGTTATCTTTCGGACTCTTACATCCTTCCCATAAAGCCACCCAATACTTTCCTGTTGTCCCAAGGCTGTCCAAAGTACCCCAATCCCACCTTTCAGGCTTGCCCTCTCAAATTTCTCCTACTCAAACCATCACAAAAAAAGTCAAAAGGAGGTGGATTTGAACCTTAACTCAATATCTTAATGTGGTCATCTAAAGTGGGCCACTTTTCTTCTCTGGAAAATGAGGGTGGGAATGGGAGTTGAAGAATGACTTCCATGATCTCTTCTAGCTTATATCCCAGGATCCACTTAGGAAAACATTTGGGGACAAAGGATTCCTTTGGGTACTTTTTTCTTAAGTGCTCTCTAATATTAAAAAGTCAGTCATAGATGAATCCATTCCAACTCTTCAAGCCAAAGATGCAACACACAATGTTTTGGAAAAACCACAGATCTTATAGAACAGCGAAGGTGAACCTGTTAGAGCCTTTTAGACACCATGTACTGTGCCAGACTCCCCCCACCCCCACCCCGACTCTCAGAATGGGTGCCATGCCACCACCACCATCCCCCAATCCCAGACAGGATAGTAGGAGAAAGGGAAGGGAATGGCCAGAGCACTTCACTCCAGGGAGGGAGTAAGAGCCTCCATTAGGCTGCTGGGCAGAGAAGCCCAGTGGAGAGCAGGAAGGGTGTAGGACACCCCCCCCAAGTCCCTCTGTCTTTCTAATAACTAACTCTAGCTGGTCACAGCACCTGTGCCCACAGAGAGGCCCCTGTGTGCCATCTTTGGCACACATGCCATAGGTTTGGCATAGAGTATGGGATTCCAACTTAGGTATGTGGCAGTGGCCAAGTCACCTCATCAGTTAACCAAATGACATCTAAGGTCCTTTTCTAGATCCAAAGTGATATAGTTTTCATGCTAAAAAGATCCAATAATGTGCTTTTTTAGGGCAAGAACTTTCCTTTTCCTTTTATTGTATCCTTTTAGCTAGTGTTCTGGTTTTTTTTTTATTTTAATTTTTATTCTCTCAACATACTTAAAAACTGACAAAGTTCTGTGTGTAAAATATATTTCCTCTAGTTACATTTAGCCAGATGACATTTCTTTAACACACAGATGTCATATTGAACATGCTTTCAAAAATTCAGCCCTGCTACACTGGGATAATGGGAAAATGGGAGAGAAACATAGACATTTAAAGGTTAATAGAAATGGCCAACAGTGATATAAACATCCATTTCCATTACAAGCATTAATTTCCATTGGATTTGATCAGAGGAGACCTAAGGATGATGGACTAGAATAAGCTTAATGCTTACTAGAATTCTTACTGTCTGTGAGGAAACATGACTTAGCAGAAAAGACAATGGATTGGCTTGGAAGATTTGATTTTGGGTCCTAGCTCCTAACAGGAGTTGTAACATGCACACATAACCTAGAACATGTCACTTCGCAGGCTCAAGCCCCTGACTATTAAATGGGAGGGTTAGATTAACTGACCTATAAGGTATCTTTTCAGTTTTAAACTGATGATGTCATGTTCCTTCTTGCTCTTAACAAGCATGCTAGATGGCACAGTACATAGAATGAAGGTCCTGAAGTCAGGAACACTCATCTTCCTCAGTTCAAATCTAGCCTCAGACACTTACTAGCTGTGTGGCACTGAGCAAGTCACTGAACCCTTTTTACATCAGTTTCCTCATCTGTAAAATGACCTAGAGAAGGACATAACAAACCACTCCAGTGTCTTTGCAAAGAAAATGCCAAATGGAGTCATGAAGAGTTAGACACAACTGAACAACAAACAACAACAAAAAAATTGGATAAGATTCTATTCCTCCTACTTTTCTTTAAACAACAACAATGTTGATGACGATGATGGTGATGACAGAGTGTTAAGAATATAAGTTAAAGCATTATGTACAACTAAAGAATGTGATCAAGAAGTGATTTTGGAGTGGATTTTTTGGCTGTCCAATAGTCTAAAGCATTAAAGAAGTATGTAAGATGCTATAAATGTTATATATTTTAAGTGAATACCTGAATTTTTAGTGGTGTTAAGTCAAGTGATAAGTCAGGATGACACCAGAAGACTTCTTACTGGGCTTGAAGATTTCCCAACACTTCCATACTGCCACATCCCAAGAAGACAGACTTACAACTCAGCCCATTTTGATAGTCACTGACCAGAAACCCTCTTACCCCAGTCTTAGAGTAATAAGATAGTCCCCACAATATATAATCTCGTATGCCCTTAGCCTTCCACTATCACATGGTAACATGAAGATGAGAGCCCATAGCTATGTCAGTACAGCATAAGCCTCACAAATCATACTAAGCTGAAAAGGTTTCTAATTAGAGCTTGTGTGCTGGAGAGAATTCACAGAACCCAGGCTGAGTTCTGTCTCTGCCACTTACTACTTTGGTGAAGATGGGCAAGTCACATCACCTTGCTAGGATCCACTTTTCTCATCCATAAAATGGGTGGGGAAAGGGAAATGAAGGGGAGGGAATATGAATTTAAGTGCTTACTATGTGCCAGGCGCTGAATGCTAAGTGCTTTACAAATATCTCATTTCAGAGGGCTAAAAAAGCAAACTATATAATTATGATTCCTAGAATCCTAAATTTTCTGTTCTTGTCATATAAAAATGCTCCCAATTGCTGATGTTTTTAATGTTAAAAAAATCACTTTAAAATGTTTTATTGAGGGGGTTAGACTAGATAATTTTCATGACCAGTGCTAATATAAATAGTTGATCTGATTTGAATCTTAAAAATAAGTAAGATCAAGTAGAATGAATCCCACAGAAGAAGAAAAAGTAATTGAAATATAAAACCTGAATTTGTCCTTGAATCACAATAAAATCTAGAATGGGATGGTATCTGATCTATACGTACAACTCTGAGTAAGGCATTCAACCTGCATTGATGCCCATACTCATGAAATAACAGATGACTGAAGAAGCATGAAAGGCTCTAAGAAATGGGAGTTCAGGCAAATTCCATCTCTTGTCACTTATACTTTGTGTGATCTTGGGCAAGTCATATCATCTGAGTCTTAGCTATCTTGCCTATAAAACTTAGACTTCACTAGATGCCTTCTTCTGGTTCTAAATAAATAGTCTCTGTCAAGGCAGGAGTGGTAAATGTTTCCAAAGAGTAGCATTATCAAGAGTCAAAGACCCTGGGTTCAAAGCTCAGGTAAGGGCAACTAGATAGCACAGTGGATAAAGCACCAAGTATGGAATAGGGAGGGCCTCAGAAACTTCTTAGCTGTAAGACCCTGGACAAGTCACTTAACTCCATTTGCCTAGTCCTTGCTGCACTTCTGTTTTAGAACTGATTGATACTAACACAGAAGGTAAGGGTTTTAAAACAAAAACAAACAGAAAAAACCTCTGTCCTTTGATAATTCATTTCAGATTATTATTAATATTTATAGATCACTTTAACATTTATAAAAGCGCTTTGCATAAATGATTTCATTTAATCTTTAATCTTTATAATGACCCCATGAGGGAGATGCTATTTTTGTATACATTTTACGGATGAGGAAACTGAGGCAGAGAAAGATTAGGTGACAGACCCAAAGTTACCCAGGGAGGAAGAACTCAGAATCACATAGCTAAGTAAGTATCTGAAGTTGGATTTCAACTCAGCTCTTTCTGACCCTGGATCCAGAGCTCTACTCACTGTTGTCAACTAGCTGCCATTCTGAACCTTAGCTATCCCTTCTATAAAATGAGGGAGAGATTGGACTAGGTGATCTCTGATGTCCCTTTGAACCATAAAATCTATGCTATCAGTTAATTAGCTGATACTGCTAGTGATATAGCTATTTACACACTGAACCCTAGGCTTCCACAAACACAACAAAATAGCAGGGTGTGAGAAGCATGAAATGGGCACCAGGAAGCCCAAGTTCTCTAGACCAGGCTCTGTCATAAATTCACTATTTTTCTCTATAGTAGGTTTGCAATATCTGCCTGCATATCTTAGGCCACTTAATTAACACTTTTCCAGAGTATTACTCTTTACAGGTTTTACCAAGATATGAATGAATGAATTGCTTGACTTCTATAGACTTTGGTTTCTCCATCTACAAAATTTGGGGCTAAGATGTCTTAATGTCTTTTCCTGATTCAAAAGTATTTTCCAAAAATGCACCATTTTTACTTCTCAATTCAACTCTCCCATTTTTTTCCACAGAACTGTAAAATGGATATTCCTAAAGAATAGATTATGTTATTACTTTTTCAAGACACTTAAGAGGGTCCTGACTGACTGGCCCTAGAAAGAAACAAAGAACTCCATTTTGGTATTTCAAGCCTTTTATAACCTAGCTGCTCCAACCTGTGCATCCAGACTGATGCCACATTGCTCCCTAGCATACCAGACTCCTCTTGCTGGTCCCTGTACATGACATTCTACCTACTGCTTCGGTGCATGCCTTGGCATAGGCTAATGCCCCTTCTGCCTGGAATGCTCTCATCTCTGCCTCCTGGGATGTCCAGCTCCATTCAAGGCTCAGCTCATAGACTTCTTCCTCCATGAATGATCCCCAGTTGTTAGGATTCACCCTTTCCCCAAGATGATTTTGCATGCACATTTGCATTTACTTATCTGGACATGTTTCCTCTAATTAAATATAAATTCCTTGAAGACAAGAACTAATTTCTGTACTCACTGTGTGTATCACCATTTCCTAGATGGTGAATGACTAGCATGTCTTAGGCACTTAATAAAACTTTTCCAGAGTATTAACTTTTAAAGGGTTTTACCAATATAGGAAATCCACAAAACTAGTTCTAAGGTGAAATGATATCCAAGGGGTTTTAGTTTGCACATTTGTCTAACAGGTGAATAGGTTAATTTGTGTGGACTTTAGTTCAGTTCTAACACAATAAATCAGCCACTTGTAATTAAAGAAAAGCATAAAGAATACTTAAAAGTATTCCACAGAAAGAGACCCTGGGAGTCTCAGTGGATTGAGAACCAGGCCTGGAGATGAGAGGTCCTGGGTTTAAATCTGGCCTCAGACACTTCCTAGTTGGGATGATCCTGGACAAGTCACTTAACACCTACTGTCTAGCCCTTGCTGTTCTTCTGTCTTGGAACTAATACATAGTATTGATTCTAAGGTGGAAGGTAAAGGTTTAAAAAAATACACCTCCTCCCAAAAGAAAGGAAGAGATCTTAAGAGAACTCCTCATCAGGCAGATAAAACTAAGGTGCAAGGATTTCAATGACTTTTTTTTTTTAATCTAATGTCATAAAGGTAATAAATGGCAATGGAGTGATTTGAATCCAGAGCATCTTACTATAAATCCAGCTTTCCCTCCCATCTCACCCCAGTCTTTTTTCAAAAATTAGTCTTGAATTACATCAAGCTGCAACTAGAATCCAAGATCTTTTCTCCTCTCCTGCCTCCTTAGTCCACCAGCTCCAAAGAATGTATCAGCCACATTCTAAACACACAAGCAAACCTGGCTGTCGCATCAAAGACTAACACAACTACAGAATTTCAAGCTTCCAAGACTTAATACAGTTTTTCCAAATTGAGTTTGAGGCTGTAGAAAACTATTTTGCTTTCAAAGGCCTTGTGAAGAATGCCAAGAATTAAGACCAAATGGCAAGAGACCTCCATTAGATCATTATTTAAAGCAGAAGATAGCAACTGAACTGTCTTCTCAAATAGTAAAGGGATGAAGAGGCTGCTTTTCCTTCCCATGACTAAATACCCTTTAGTGAACAGGGATGTAATGAGGGCTGAGGGAGAGTTTGAGCTCTAAAATTTAAGCACCAAATAAAAAAAAAAGTTAATTCCTGACAAGATATTAGATTTAATTCTCCAACACATTCTATAATACCATCTGCAAGAACATAGATTTAAGGACTTTAGAGGTCATCTATTCTAGCTCCTCATTGTACAGATAAAGAAACTGAGGATCAGAGAGGCCTGAGAGTGGTTTATCTAAAAACACACATGTAATAAACAGCAAAGTTGGCACTGATGAACAAAGCAGTGTAGCCACACTAGTCTATTTGTTGGTTTGCATACATTTCTACATTACTTTACAGTTTACAATGCACTTGCCTCACAGAAACCCAGAGGGCTGGAGATTAAAAATTTGATTATCCCCATTTTACAAATAAACAGGTCATTTAAAAGAAAAAAATTCAAGAAAGAGCCTACTTGGTATTCTGGCAAGAGCTAGAAAACTCAAAACCTGTGAATAATGGAAGAGATCCCTCATTTAGATCTTGGGTGAGGACAAAAATATATAGCTTTAGAAATGGGATGTTCTTGTTAGCTCCTCTGGAGTTAAACATCAAAGAATGGATTTCGATCTTGAAGGGATCATACTTTTTTTTAGCTCATAACCATTTCTAGATGAAGGAACTGAATCCCAGGAATGTTAAAGGACTTAGCTGAAGTCCAGAGATGAGATTCAAACTCAAATCCTCTATCCCCAAATCTAGCACTGTGTCTACTGCACCTTCAGATTCCCCAAGTATTCACAACTCCTGGCAACAGACTGTTTTTCTGTATGTATGTTTGTTTGTTTTTTTTATGGAATTCAGCAGGCAACACCAGACTAAATCCAGTTCCTCCTTTACAGAAAAATGAGCAAGTGTAAGGAGTGTTATATTATCAGCAATGGAGATCACAGATTAACTTAAGTGTTTTGTTTTTTTTTTGAACAGCAGTTTGGAATTCTCTGCTCTTTTCCTGAAAACTTAGCCTAAGAAAAGGATTAAGCTATATCTCTCTTGAAGAAGTACAAAACTGCCCTATAATGTGGCCAGCTACCTATCAAAAAGGCTGGGCGTATCATGCGTTTGGGAAGGTGTTTCTCAAAAACCCTCATCCCAGCTCCCAATTGCAGTTTGCTACCTACTCTTCTTGGCTTAGTTTGAAGCTAAAGAAACCCAAAGCCAATCTCTGCTCTCAGTCCTAGGTAGGAAAACAAAGAAGGAGAAAGGGAGAGAACCCCAAGGCCTGAGTAGTGCCTTTGAAGGCCACACAGTCTGGGAAGCCTTTGTTGTTCAATTAACTGTTCTGTATGCCATCATTCATTCCAGCAAAGAATACCCTGCCTTGAAGTTCAAAAACTGAGAAACACTGCTCTATCTCACCCATACCTGAATAAGAAGCAGAACCTTTACAACCTCCACCAACACGGTCACCCAGCCTTCCTCTGAATGCTTACTTACAAGTGGTTCCCACAGCATTCCACATTTACATAGTCATAACTGAGAAAAGGTTTTCTTGATATCAAGCTTAAAATTGACTCTTTGTAATTTATCCCTATTCCTCCTAGTTCTGTTTTCTGGGCCCAACTATTCAGCCTGGAGAAAAGAAGAGTGGGAAGGCTGTCTTCAAGCCTCTTCGGCATGACTGCCTTTTGAATACTTTAAGACAGTCCTACTATCTTTCCCTCCATTTCTCTGTGACAGGCTAAATACACACCATTCCTTCAAATGACTCACATTAAAGGGATAAAAAATTTCTGTTCCCTGAATCCTCACTAGTTTTTTGAGATTCTTCTTTAAATGAGGTGCTCAAGAATAGAAAACAATATTTGTAGATGTGCCCTGACCAGAATTTAGCACAGTGGGATTATTTTCTCCATATTCCTTGAAGTCATCTTAATGTAATCTAAAATGTGCTCATATCTTGTAGTTTTCATTGTTGTTACATCATCTGTTAGGTGAAACTGAACTTTTGGTACAGTAAAGTTCTCAAGCTTTCTCAAATGGTTGTCTAGCCACACCACCCACTGATAAAATACTGTGTGAAGTTTGGAAGATATAGATGGAATTGAAACAAGTGTGAGGCAATAGGGATTTTGACTAGGAGAGAAGAGGAGTTATTTCTTTTCCACATCATTTCCGTCCACTCCTCCCAAGGAAAAACTGTCCTCGAGTAGCCACCACACACTGGCACTCCTATTTGGGGGCTACCTTTTCCTTTTAGATAGGAAGTTCTATTCAAAGGTAGATAAGAGCACCCATTCTCCTGGAATAACTATATGGCTGTTGAATGATCCAATAGGTTTTCAACTTCTTTCCTCCCTATAAATGAATTTGTCCTAATCACTAGAATTCTTAGAATTCTGAATATACGGTTGATTACTTTAGTCTTCTCTGCTCCACCTTTTCCCATTCACATGGAACAATTAAGAAAGCAATAAAGCATTAGTATCTATTCCTTACTTGCCCAATGGGCCTATCCTTTCTGTAAAATGACAGAAAAAATTCTATTTCTCTGGGTATTATTAATGGTCTGGAGGTAAACATGGACTCTTGTTTCAACTTTTCCCCCACCTTTCTCTTTGGAAAATGTGGATTTCACACCACATGCTGCTGCCTGTATAGAAACCACACTAAAAACTATGCAAAGTTAAATTTAGAAGCTAGAAAAACACTCAAGTTAGAGGTCCTGGTATTACAGTGACAACTGGCATTTTCTCATCATCCTTACCCTTCAAGGATGAGAGAGTTATGTAACAGGTGACCAGTTTTCAGTTTATAACTGGGTGAAATATCAAATGGGAAGCAAGAACAGGAAGTCTAAATATCAAAAAGTTATTTGCTGCTTTCATGTGATTTTTCAAAAATTAATAAAAAATAAAAGACCAACCAAAAAAAAGTAAAGACAAAAAATTAAGGAAAAAAGAAAGAACAAACAAAAAGGAAAATGGATATTTTGTTATCTTCAGCATCAATGGTCTTATGGGGAATACATTCAGAGGAGAGTATGTGCATATAAATAGAGCAAATAAAAAGGGTTCACCTACCAGGGCTTTCTACCCGTTTGTAGTGGTATGGATTGATGCAGACTTCCTTCTGCTTGGAGCCAAAGGGAAACTCACAGCACTCCAGTGGTTTCAGTTCATGATGGCTCTGAAGGTCTGGCCAACGCCATACTCGACAGTAAATGACATGAGGCAGCCCCTTCCGGTGGGAGACCTGCAGCCTGCCATCCAGTGATCGAGGAATGGTGACACAGTTGCTGGGCTGCCCTGGACAGCTCAAAGCCTTTTCTAATTCCTCCATTGCCCCCTTCTTTTTCTTCAGTTTTTTGACCAAAGCATCAACAGCCTTCTCTGCCCATTTTTCTTCTTCATCCCCTTGTTTCCAACCCAGAAGCCTCTTCACAGCTGGGCTGGTAAAGGAGAATAAACTTGTCACATTCATAATGGAGTACTGTAGGGCTTGCCAGATACGTCAGGAAATCAAGTCCTGGAATGTCCAGACAGCAAGTCCTGGGAAGAACTGAAGATGACGCTGGACTCTATTCACACCTGGTTTGGTTTCTGAAGTCTTGAAAGAAAGAAATCAGCATTCCCAATGCCACAGAAAATCAAGTTAGATTTCTACCTGAACTCAGGACCTAGAAGAGAAAAGAAAGGAGGAACAGGTTTTTTAAATGTGCTTTGGTGATATTACTAGAGGTTTCCAAATATCTAAATTAGATTGACTAAATAAGGATCACAGAGCAAAAAAACAAACAAAAAACAATTTTCACAGAATACTCAGATGCTACTGTGTATTAAATCTTACAGTTCAACTATTTAGAATTATAAGAATGTATTCAAACTAGTATTGTTATTACTGATTACTCCAAAGAGAACAAAATCAGAAAAGTATCATATACACCAAACTATTCATAGCAGCAGTTTTTGTAGTAACAAACAAAAAACTGTAGCCAAAGCAAATGAGCAGTGACTAAGGAGTGGCTAAGCAAATGAATATAGCAAAATACTACTGGGCAATACAAATGAAGAATTGAGAGAAACTTAGGATGACATATTTGAACTGATCCTGTGAAGTAAACAGAACAAACAAGATATGACTCTACTAATATAAATGAAAACACTAACAAAAGGCAGCTGAACTCAAGTTTAAAGGCAATAACCAATGTTGTTTCAGAGGACCAATGATGAAACAATTTATTCCTCTCATTAAGAAGGTGGCAGAGACAGAGGCTTAAAATTTGCACACATCATCAGTTGCGAAAAACTTCTTGATACAAAAGAATTCAATAGAAGTGGAGGTAAGGTGGGAAATGACTATTTTTTAGTATTATTTTCATCTTGGACTAATACAAAATAAAATGAGCATACATGCATTTAAGTATATAAAGAGAAAACAAAAAATTATAAATACAAGTAGATTTCTATTATGTATAATTGACTTTTAATTTTAAAGTATATATGAAGTCCAACCCATCTTTCAAAGCTATAAATTATGATATAAAAATTAAAAAGAATAAGCAAAACTAAGGTAAGAATCAAATGTCTTTCCCACCAATCTTCTTTTGTCGATAGTGAGAATACTAAAGAAATTATTTTATATGAAGTTTGAAAGGGTGCAAGGCTCAACTGTTAAGATCACAAAGTAACAGCACCTGCCATCTCTCAAAACTGAAGAGCTTGATACTTTTCATTACTGTTACTTTTTTTCTTTCTCCCCATTGTAGTTATTTTTAACACTCACCATACCATGTCTACTAGTAGCAACAACAGTTCACATTAATAGTGCTTTAAGGTTTACACACTTTGAGGCTTTACCTATATTAACATCTTTAGTTCTCTACCAGATGCCCACTTATTACCATACAGTGCTGCTATCCCTGAGATGCTGGTGGTTACAAAAAATGTCTGCCTATGAAAATAAAACCAGATCAAAACAGCCTGGAGCAAAACCATGCGCTTTCACATTCACATTTTCACATTTCACATTTCAACCTCACTTGTGAGGCTGAGAACTTCTCATGGACCTGGCTTCAAAAGGTTCAAAGGGGCTTTATCCAAGTTTATCATAATTCTGGCGGGATAAGTTTTGGCATTACCACTTTAGAATTCAGAAAGACACCAAAGAAATGAATTGATTGTCCAAGGTCTCCTCTAACATTCTGTAATAGTTTCAAAGTCAGATGATACCCAAATGGGCAAATTAGTTACTAGAAAAGAAATATATAATTTCCTCTTCTGATTGTCATATTCCTCTCTCAATCCTCCCTCCAAAGACATACTACTTTGTCCTGCAACTCTCTAATTCAACATTTATGGTGATCAATGTTTTCCCATACTCTCCATTTCAGTAGACTGAAAACTATATTAGATTAGAGACCTGGTTCATCTAATCTTTACAATAAATATAAATATTCTTAAAATATATAATATATAGGAGTATGAGAACTTCAAAGAAACATGAGAAGACCTATATGAATTGAAGCAAAGTCAAGGAAGTTAAACCAGGAGGAAATTAAATTTGAACTGATGCAGTGAAGTAAACAGAACAAAGAAGTCACAATTAAGTCAATTAGATGAAAACATACTAAATTAAAACAATACTAAAAAGCAGCTTGACAAAAGAATAGAAAACAACGGACAATTTTGGTCAGAACAACAAATGATGAAAAATTCTCTTCAGAGGTATTAACTTAGGGTCCATTTTTTTATATCAAATTTCCTTTTAATTGAAAACTTTTCAGGAGTAGAATGAGATAGCTTGAGACATAGTAGCTTCCTTTTCCCTGAAAGTGTTTTTGAATTGTTTGTTGGTTACATTTAAATTCCCAGGGATTATACCCTTCCCCAGACCCACAGAAGGCATTATACAACCAAATATATATATATATATACATATACATATATATATACACACACACATATAAATTATGCCTTTCACTATGAACTTTAAAAAATATATAATTTGATAGGTGTATTTCAACATAATGTGTTTCCTTTGTAATATTTTATTTCATGAACTGAAAACCATGATTAAAAAAAAAGGGGGGGGGTTCATAGGTTCCACCAGCTTGCCCAAGAGATCCAAGACACAAAAAAGGCTATGAAGCCCTACTGTGGGACAGAGGAGAAAGACTAAGTATGGCACGTTACATATTCTGGCTGTTGTAATCCTTATCAAATTAGCTTTCCATAGCTGGTTGGTTGGTTTTTTTCCTGTTACAAGAGAAGATTCACGTAAGGAACAGAGACTATTGGGAGATGACTAGTTGTAGAAAACAAGACACCAGTAAGACTTAAAGAAAAAATTAAAATTAACTCTGTACCAGAAAGGAAGGGATATTGCGTTCAAAGTAGGTACTAACTTAAGTGTTTGCTGAATTGAAGACAAATTTTAGGCCCCTATTTCAACTGTGAAAAGTAACAGGGGGGCACTTTGTTAATGCTAAGTCCAATTAAGCAGTTACCTATTACATGACAAATATAATAAATCTTAACAACCACACCACTCATCACTGTACTACATATTGGAATACCGACTTTATTGCAACACAACAGCTGGTGTGATCCCAGAATATTCTTACAAGTGAGGAAATAAACTGAATGGAACCAATAGAGTCTGAAACTATTCTACCCTGATACCCTACCACCACCAAACTACCCCGGGGGTTCTTAATTTTATTTATGTGGGTTGACTTCATTGACAGGATGGTAAAATCTACAGACCTTTTTGGAATAATCATTTTAAATGAATCAAATACACAGTATTAACTGTGTATTTTAGGACAATTAAGGACAATTTTCAAAATGTTTGTAATAAAAAACAAGTTCACAGCTCCCAAGTTAAGAACTCTTTGCCTTCACCAAAAAAACCATATTGACCAGCATGAGCTGGAATTAAATTCCAATAGCAAATTAAAAAGCATTATTACTTGAACAAGAAAGCCAGTTAAACTAAAAACCTAATAATAATAATGCTGTTAGTGATGATGAGGAAGAGAAAGAAGGGTAAGGAAGATGAAACTTTTTACTTCTTTTAAGTTTTATTAACAATGAATATCAATTAAACCAACTAAAGTCATTTAAATCATTTTATATTTTATATATCTATCTGATATTTTATTCGTTTCAACACAAACTAGCATAACTTTTTAGCTATGACTATGGAAGGCTGCAATAATATGGTAGAAGAAATATTGGATTTTATGCCAGAGGCCCTAGATTAGAATCCTCTGCCACTTATTGTCCCTGTAATTTTGGGATCAGTTTCTCTTCCTAGGGCTGTTGGGGGGGGGGGGGTAGATTAAATAATCTTTAAGGTCTCTTCCACTCTAGACAGTCTATGAATATACGACCCTTTAAGTCCCTAAAAGGATTCTGTCAATACACTATCCTTCACTTTTTTTGTCCTATATCTCTCAGCATTATTTCACAAAGGTTTCTCCTTTTGTGTCCCTCTTTTTATTCTTTATACCTGGTTAAGTCCTAATGGCACAATAGTATTCCATTCCATTAATATACCATAATTTATTTAAACATCCACCTACTGCTGAATATTTAGGTGGCATCCTGCTTTTTTAAAAATTACATATACTTTGAAAAATCTTTTGAGCAGGTGGTTCTTTCTTGCTTTTTAACACCTCAGGGTACCCTCTCCCAAATGGAACTATTTATTGGCCAAGTTCAGAAAGCCTTTTCTCCAATTCCCTCCTTACCTCCCACTGCTTCAATTACCTCCACAAAAAAATATAAAATCCTCCTTTGGGCTTCTAAAGTCCTTCATACCACATCCCCTCCCATATTTCCAGTTTTCTTATATTTTGCCACTGCCCAAGTATTTGACAATCCAGTAATACTGTACTCCTTGCAGTTCCTCAGAAAAGATTCTCTATCTCCTCCCTTTGGGAATTTTCACTGGCTGTCCTCCATTGGGGGAATGTTCTCCTTCCTCAACTCCACCTCTTGGCTTCCTCCATGTCTCATCAAAAATCTCATCTACAGGGAGCCTCTCTCCACCACCACCCCTCCATTCTAGTGTCTCTCCTCTGAGATGAGCTCATATTTACCAGGTATGTATCTTTAATATAGTCCTTTGTATATTGCCTCTCCATTTAGAAAGTGTTCTCTTTGGGGTTAAGTGATGATTTTGACTTTCTTTTGTGTTGCCTTCAATCAATCTACTAGCACTTATTGAGAGGGTATCAATACTCTCCACTATGCTACAAAGGAAAGGGCAAAAGTAACAAAATCATAGTCTCTGCCCGAATGGAGCTCCCAATCTAATGGGGTAACAACATGGAAACCATTCTGTACAACAGATCTAAAGAGGAAAAATTAGAAGTCATTTCAGAAAAAGACACTAAGGCTAACAGAGACTTAAAGGCAGGGCTGTAGGATCATGTTTGAGTGACTGAGAACTATGAAATCTTTTCAGAAATGTATCTTGACATGTAACTGGCAGCTAGGTAAAACACAACACTTGAGAATAGAACTCATTATACTATCAGGGCTTTATTAACTTGGTAAATCTATACTACCTAACTTTTATCACAAAGAAACTGCCCATATCAATTTAGGATTATTTAATAGAAAGAGAGAAAAAGTTAATGAGTCCTCTTCCCCTGTCATTTTTGCATTCAACTTTACCAGGCTCCTTAAGGGAAGGGGAGATATTTTCAATTTTGTATTCTCAGATCTGACGCAGAATAGGCAATTATGAATGTTGGATTGAATGGGAGATGGAAATAAAATGGTACTATTTTTAAAAGAACAAGGTGAGGAGTTTCTTCACAAATAAGAAATATATTGATTTATCCTTTACTTCATTCAGTCACATCCAAAACACTTTTGAAAAAACTACTTGTAAAACCTCTGAATCTCTAATCATTCAACCTGAGAAGGGCTGAAGTTTACCTTTGTACTACCTCTAAAAGGGCTCACCAAATAAATGAATATCAGAAAAGATTGAAGGTTCCTTAATTAACCAGTTAGAAAACAAACCTTCCAAAGGGCTTTCAGCATATTCTTTGTATGTAAAATGGTTGGTGCTAATTATAACTTATCAGTTCATTATAGCAGACTCTTATCAGTTCATTAAATACCTCCCACCAGGTAGTTCTTTGCCAACAGTTGGACAGGGCCTATATGTATACTAACAATCATCTTGAAGTCCTGATGAGGTCACTGTTCAGCCCCAAAAGCTTCCACAGTCCCTCAATACATTATAATTTGATAAAATATGAACTCCTCAGACTGGTATTTGTTGTTATTATTTAGTCTTTTTCAATCATGTTGGACTCTTTGTAACTCTAATTGGGGTTTTCTTGGCAAGGATACTGGAGTGGTTTGCCATTTCCTTCTCCACCTCATTTGACAAGATGAGAAAAGTGAGGCAAACTGGGTAAAGTGACTTTCCCAGGGTCGCCTAGCTAGTGTCATATTTGAACTCAGGAAGATGAGTCTTCCTGACCCCATGTCTCACACACTATCCACTGAACCACCCAGCTGCCCTCAACCACAACCCAAACTCCTCAGAGTGGTACTTAAAGCCTTCCAAAATATACCGCTTAACAACCTTTAGAGCTTTTCTTCCTGCTGATGTCCTTCCTAAAGTTCTTATATCAGGCAGTTGACTGGCATATATTAAATGCCTACTAATGCCAGATACTATATGCTAAGTGCTAAGTATATAAAGACAAAAACCAGATTTTGTTCTCAAGAAATTGTCTTATGGGGCGAGGGGGGTAAAATCCAAACAACTATATAAAAACAATATGTATACAAGGTCATCTCAAAAGGAAGCTACTCCCTATTAAAGAAGACTGGGAAAGGTTTTTTACGGAAGGAAGATTTAAAATTGAGACTTTAAAAAAGCTGGGAGGGTCAAGAGAGCTAAAAAGAGAGTATTTCAGGAATGAGGGACAGTCAGTGAAAATGCCCAGAGGCAGGAGATGGGAGTGCTTCCTTCCAGGAACAGGAAGAAGGCCAGTGTCACTGGATTGTGGAATACATGGAAGAAAGTAAGGTGTAAGAAGCTTGGAAAGCACAAAGTGGCCAAGTTACCAAGGGCTTTGAGAGCCAGAGAATTTAGTATTTGATCCTAGAGGTAATATAGGGAGTTGCTGGCACAGCAGAGTAGAGAGGGTGGATCTATTAAGCTAGACTGTTAGCTTGCTCCTAGATACCAGAAGTACCATCATTAAGATTCCTTGCATTTTTAAAAAACCCTTACTTTCTGTCTTAGTATCAAAACTAAGATAGAAGAGTAGTAAGGGCTAGGCAAAGAGGGTTAAGTGACTTGCCCAAAATCACACACAGCCAGAAATGTCAGAAACCAAAAATGAATTCAAGTTCTCCTGACTCCAGGTGTGCTGCTCTATCCACCATGCTACCTAGTAGTCCCTATTTCTTGCATTTCTAAAGGCCACTCTCTCCTGGTTACATTCCACAAATGTTCACATCTCCTTTCAGAATTCTTCCTTCAAGTTTCAGTCCAAGGTACCAGCGCTCCTTATCCCATCCTTGGTATTCTCCCTCCCTTCTCTATTCCCAGTTCATAATGCTCCTTATCCTTTTACTTTCCTTGTAACATACACATTGATATTAATTTTCCACCCCACCCCACCCAAAGTTCTTGAATACAGAAACCATTTTATTTTTATCTTTGAATCTTCAGCTCCTTACCTGGCACACAGTAGGTGCTGATTATTGGCTGAGGTTTCTTCCAACTTTTGAAACTTTGGGTCTAAACTGAAAACAACATAAATCATTATCTTAAAATATTCTTTAACTCATAACAGCTTCACCAGAGTCTGACTTAGTAAAGTTCCAATTAGAAAAAGTCTTAATAGCCAAGCAAAGGGGAAGTGTGTATTTAATTTGGCCATTTTCCTAGGGTTCTTTGAATGGGGATAGAGGCACCAGGAGAACTTTTAAAATACACTAGCCTTCTATTCAACTTAAATTTAATTTGTCAAATCCATAAGGGGGGGGGGATTTTTTTTTTATCTGAGGCTCTAGTCTACAAACATAGATTTTGGTTGACATGGAATATAGATCCTCAAGATGGAGACTCATTTGATGCCAAACACCTGATTTTCACAAAAGGTTGGAAAGAAAATTATCCTAAAATCAACTAAGTAGAGTTTCAACAATCCAACCTATATCAATTCCTGCAAGAAAGTAGCAGTAGAATAGATAAAAATAAGCAGGGGAAGGGGTACGGGTACCTCTTGATCAATTTCACAGAAGAGGAAGCTTTGTGATTCTGACATGAATCCACTAACTTGGTGGCTACTAAAAAAAAAAAAAATATATATATATATATATATTTATATATATATATATATATATATATATTCCATTAAATACTAGTTCAATAGAACATGACACCAAAAAAGTAAAAAGGGAAGGGGGAATGAAAGCAAATGCCCTGTAAAATCAAAGTGTAAAAAAGAAAAATGGTCCTATCTTAATGCAGCAGGCAAAATATTATATAGTAGAATTATTTTCCTCCTGTTATTTCTTATCTTAGGGTCACTGTTCTGCCCTTAAAAGCAAATGGTAAAAATTCATGGCATAAAGATCAAGAGGGTCAAGGGGATCTGATTTTCTTAACAATTCTCAATGAAAAAAAGCCATTTAAAAAAATCCCATTCATGATCCTTCCCCCCACTGCCAATAGAGAGAGAGCAGAAGCCACAAAATACATTTTAAAGTATCCATTATACATAACAGTTTCAGATTTGGAACCCCTGGCTCCCACTTCCTCCAAGCTTTTCTGCTTTCCCATTCCAAATGAATATTAATTTGCTTTGCTTCACCTGGTACACGGTTTCCAGCCCCCTACCCCCATGAATGCAACACCTTTAAAGGAGGAGACTATCACTTGTCTCTGTTATCTCCAGCACCTAGCATGGGGCCTAGCCCAAAGATACTTAATGATAAATGCTTGTGAAACTAAATTGAAATTTACATGGCTTTCACCACAGAATAAAAGACAAACAGGCATTATGGTCTAGTTAATCAGGAATTCGACATTTTAAAGTCAAAAACAGACCTATTTTAGGAAGTTCCATCAATGGTGGAAATCATAATCAAAAGCCATGACCTCCATGCATGACTCGTTTTTCTCCATTATAAAACTGGAGCTCATACCTAGACTCTACCACAACCCTGCTGGAATGCTATGAGGATGTGAGATATTGAAGTACTTTAAACTTCTCAAGGATCTTTGTGATAAAAAAAAAAAACAACTTATGCAAACAACAATTATTACGGAAAGGTACATGCTTCCTCTCAGAAAATGGAGGATTAATAAAAATAAGCTGCCCTGTCACTCTGACAACTTGAATTTTTTCTGAGGTCAAAGATTCATATATTTAAATATATAAATATAAGTATCTTAGCAGATTTCAAATATTCTTTGCTTCTAAGGCACTTAATTCCATATATTCTTTTCTCCTTTCTTTCTTCTGTCAAACAGGGGTTTTTAACCTGAAGTTCTATAGATAAGATTTCAAGGGGTCTCTGACTTTGGATGAGGAGGGGAAAAAATCATCTTTATTTTAAGTAGCCTTTTGTTTACTTTTAGAGTATTTTCTACAATTAAAAAATTACTCTGAGAATGACTACCAGTTTTCCAAAAAAATCTGTGACACAAAACAGGTTCAGAATTTCTGCTCTAAAGGGGCAAGAAATAACAGAGCCCTCCATACTCTCAAATTTAGAATCTTGAGATTTAGGGCTAGAAATGATTTCAGGAAAACCCAGTCTATCATCTTCATTTTATAGGATAAAGGAACTGAGGCCCAGAGGGGGAAAACAACTTGCTAACCTTTATACAGTCTTTTCTAATTCACAAAATGTTTTACATATATTATCTTTTTGCAACCTATCAAATCCATGAGATGGGTATTATTATTATCATCCCCATTTTTATACATGGAAAAGCAGCAGCTAAGAAAGGTTAGGTGACTTGTGTAGGTCAGAAAGCTAATGTCAAAAGTATATTGCATTGAGCTGATTCTGAATTAAACACAAGGTATACCACACACACACACACATACACACACACACACACACACACACACAACACATCCATGAGCATTGTAGGAGCTTATATGTGTGAATAGGTGATGAGAGTGGATTGTGTGAAAGAGTCTGACAATTAAAAATATTAGTCAATTTCTGGCTGATACATTTCCCAATAGAAACAACTTCATTCCCCTTCACAGAAAATAAGAAGATCTTAGAATAAGGGGAACTATAAGGGAATTATAGAATCAATGTTTTCAGATATAGAAAGACTGGATTGTTAGTGAAGAGATTCATGGAAAGGTTTGTATAACCTAAGACACAACAAAGAAAGCTGAGCCAAGAGAAAAATATTCATAAGGATGATATAAATGACAAAACCAAAAGATTAAATATAATGAGCAAACTTGGTCCCAGAAGTCTTATGATGAACACAATATTTCTCAGTAGATAGGAAACCATGAGTACAGAATGTGCTAGCAAACATTGCCATGTTGATTAGTTTTACCTAACTCTTCCTTCTTTATTATAAGGGAAAAGCAATTAAAAGATCACTCTACAGCAAATATGAATAATACGGAAATAGGTTTTGAACAATAATACATGTATAACCCAGTGGAGTTGCTAGTCAGCTCCAGGAGGGGGTCGGGAAGAGGGGTAGAAAAGATCATGAATCTTGTAACCATGGAAAAATATTCTAAATAAATAAATAAAATTTTAAAAATATATAATTCCCCCTACCCCTCCAAAAAATAAGGGGAAAGCAAAATTGGGTGTAAAAACATGGAATTGTTTAGTCTCAAGAGAAATTTCAAAGACAACCAAGAGTAAAAAGAGTTATATGATAAAGAAAGAGACAATAGGCTAGTCATATGGAGAGGGTCAATGACAAGTGCACGAAGTGCTCTTCTCTTTGGATGTCAGGCAAAACCCAGAAAAGTCTATAATCTATTGGGAACATGGGTATGGATGAATGACAAATGCTTATGTAAGTGTTGGGTTTTAATAGTATATACTAAATTTGCCTACTGCTTGTAATCTCAGCAGATTATCTTCTTCTCTGCTATTTTTTTAAGTTAAAAATTTTTTTATATGATCAACATCTTACCTTCTTTCCCTCCCATATTCCCTTCACTAAAAAAAGAACAAAATGCTTGAAACAAAGATGTATAGTTAAGCAAAACAAATTCCACTATTGGTCATACAAATAAACATATCCCAGAGTCTTCTGGAATCCAAGTAATAAGTATATCCCACCACAATAAATAGCTGAGGAATCAGTGGAAGGAATTTTGAATACATGAGAGATCACAAAAATCCATTGGAGTATTCTAGTACAATCATGCCTTCAAATCTGCTGATTTATTTGTTATCTGCTGATTCAGTTAACTGAGGTCAACCATAGGGGGGAAAAATGGAAATTTTGTAAAATTTCAGCAAATAAAAAAATAAACAGTTTTTAAGTTTCAAACTGCCCGCCAAGTGAGTACAGGCTGTAACATGGTGAAGTCAGTATATGACTCATTTCCCTCTGTCCCCATCCCATACTCAAGCTCCCATGGGAAACTTTCTATCCAGTCTGTCTCTAATGTTCCTACTAAGTGCATTCATTGGAGTGTTACTATAATGCCTTTGTTTAAGAAAGCCCTTATTTACTGTAATAATGGCTCCAAAGCACAAGAGTAGTGATGCTAGTGGTGCAACTGTGCCCCATTATCCATTGATTCAGCTACCTGGTGTTAATGGCAGGTGATTGAATAGCAGCCATCCATGATAAGTCTTGGAAGGAATCACTCTAGAATGCAGGGGACTTACTGTAGAGAGGAAGGTTAGGAGGATGAAGTAGAAGGGAAAGGTCTTGGGAAATGACTGTGGTCCAAAGTATAAGCATTTTTAAGGAAAACAAGAATGTTATGATTTTTTTTATTGACATCTTTTTGTGCTGTTTTATATCAGTGCTTTCTGAACACATTTGCTCCTATCACTATATTTGTGTCTATTATCTATTTTAAACATTGACTCTAGCTTTTCCTTGGTCATCTATCTGTAAATGGAAAAAAGATCTGCTAGTCTATAATATAGTAGAAGATCAGAGGAAAAGGAAATAAGGGGCTTTGGGGAAGACTGGGAAGGATTAGAGGAGGAGAGAATTTCATATAGCAAATTGGTCATCTTTTTTCCTAGTTGCTTCTTGGCAAAATACAATTTTAATGAGTAGGAGGGGTGGCATCCACATAACAAAATTAGTTTTATGATGGACTGACTGGATTTCCAAGTCCTAAGAGCTAGTATTATCTTACTAGTAGTTACTGTAGATGAAATCAATTCTTGCTTATCCCCAAAGGCTTATCTCTATTCCATTTTTGCTTATCTCTAAAATCAGTTAATTAAAGACAACAGGTTACAAAAGATCAACTAGGCATGGCCTCCAGCCTAGAGGCCCTTTTCTCACCAAAAATAACACATTTGAGTCTTTGTAAACTACTTCACTCCCTACATTCTTAAGATACCCAAGCCAGGCATGTTATCTAAGCAAGTCACTTCATCTTGGCAATGAAGCATGGCAATGTTGAGTTACAAAAGAATGCTGGGCTTGGGAATTGGAAGAACTTGGGTTCAGAACCTAGCACCACTACTAACTGCCTATGCTAGCTGTGTGAGCTTAAGCATTCAACTTAACCTCTCTCCAGGTCTCAGTTTTTAATCTATTATATAAGGGGGTAAAAGGGTAGACAGGCAGAAGGGTGGAAGTTCCAACCCTACCTTAGCCTTTCACAAACTATCAACCCCCTGATGTCATTGGTCCTCTTCAAAAATGAAGGACAAACATCAACACTCATAACCTTGTGTAACCGAGGTAAGTCACTTTATTTCTACTTTCATCATTTGTAAAATGGAGACAGTAACAGCACAACCTGCCTTACAGGTTTATTATAAAGTGCTTCTATATTTTTATGTAAAGTATTTTATAAAACATTAAAAACATGCACCATTATAGTTAAGATCCAGTTTGAAATCTGTAATGTTATGATCCTATTAGCAATTGCTCCATCTCCACCCAAAAAGGGGGGGAAATCATAATTGCATCTTAAAAAAAAAAAACATTATCTTTCATTTTGGAATCAAGTACTGTGCAGTGCTTCCAAGGCAGAAGAGATGTAAGGGCTAGGCAATAGGGATTAAATGACTTGCCCAGGGCCGCACTGCTAGGAAATGTCAAGAGGCCAGATTTAAAACTAGGACCTCCCAACTCTAAGCCTGGCTCTCTATCCAATAAGTCAGCTAGCTGGCCTCAATGGTAATTGTATCTTAAAAATGAAGGAATACCAATCATACAATGTTCTATAAATCTCAGAGGAGGAGCAGGAAAAATCAAAGATCTACCACCAGCCAGAAGAGCATGAGTGAGTAGGAATACAAGGATGAAGTGGTGCAGAAGAAAGTCACACACACAGGAGAATTCTGGATAATACAGGTGAGAACCATGATAGGAAGAGCAAGAGCTACTTGGAATCAAAAGATAGGGTCACATTCTGGAAGTATAACTTCCTTACTTTTGGCTTTATTTTCCTCGGCTATAAAATGAGGAAAATGAACCAGATTATACTTTCTACTTTTAAATCTTTGTTAATATTTGTGAAGTGCTTTGTAAATGTTAAAGTATAAATATAAATGCTAGCTATAGCTATTGTTGTTAGTATAATTATACTTTTAAGATTTTGCTTGTACTATCTCTTAGGCTCACCTTCATATATCTGAACACCTAGCTGGGTCAATGGAAATTTAAACGTAATTAATTGATAACTGTTAAAAATGATCCTAGAAACATCTATTTTGGCCCTTAATTGCATTGTATTCTACTTGCACTTTTCAGTGAAGAACACAAAAGAGCTGAATTCTTTTACATCTCTCTTGATCTTTTCCTCAAAATAGAATTGCCTTCTCCTTTTTAAAATTTAATTTTTTTTAATCAGTAAAAATCTACCTTCTCCCCCTACTCCTGTTGACAACAAACTAACTTCAGTTACAAATATGTAAAATGGAACAAAAATTTCCCTTCCAGTTCCATTGGCTATTTTCAAGATGGATGGATAGATGTCAGATTGATAGAATGGACTCATTCTGCATTTCATCTCTCCATCAGGAGGTAGGTAGCATATTTTATCCTTAATCCTCTAGAATCCTAATTGATCATCATGATCAGATCAGTTATAATATTGTTATCATTCAATAACTTGTTCTCCTAACTCTGCTCACTTCACTCGCATCAGTTCCTATAAATTTTCCCAGGTTTCCTTGAAAATATCTCCATCATTTCTACAGTACAATGGTAATTCTATCACATTTTCACAAAAATAACTTGTCACAAAATAGTAATCATTCTCAAAAGTTCTTTCATCCTTCTTCCTTGATATTAACACAAAACTTTGCTCCCATACCTCCAAATTTTAGATAAAAAACACCCAAATTCTCCAATTTTGCACACAAAGATGCTCATTATTTAAACAAAGGATGGAAAGTGGTTCCCATTTTCCTTTTCTTCCCAGCTAATTCCCAAGTGGGAATCCAAGAATCTTAACATTGGAAAGGCCTTCTTAAGGGTCAAGTAGTCCAAACTATACCTGAGAAATTGTCTTCCTTACAAAGTCCCCAACAAATGGTCACTGATCTCTCCTCTTAAGAACAACCCCTTCCTCACTCCTCCTCTTTCCCAGATGGAAAACCTATCACACAACAAGAGAGCCCATCACAGAATAGCCATTGATGTCTAGAATGAAAATCAAATCAATAACTATTTACTGAGACCACATAAGACACTGGCAGTCTTTTGATAACCCTCATTTTCTGTTCTTTTAGACATTTTGGCTTGAAATAATTTACAGCTCTGCTCTATGCATGACTGATAGTAATAGTAACTACATCCCTCAGTTATCTCAGCTGAGACACATATTGTAAGCCCATAGTGAAAGGATAGCAGTAACTCTAACTCTGACTATCCCTCAAACAATCACAACGACTTAAATACTAAGGAAGAAGGATATTATCTCTAAGCCCATATAAAATAAAGAAGATGTGATTCCTCTAAGATGCATGCACTCTGAAAGACAAAAATAACAGTGATTTGTATGACTGGGGAGGTCAATCATTGGCCAGTGGAGTCTCTCAGAAGCTCAAGTTAGAAGATGGGATGTTTCAGGAAGTGGAAAAGGAATAACTTTCATAGAATATTCTAGCAAGAAAGACCAACGGAGGCCACCTAATCTAACACATACTGACATAAGGAACCTTCTCTATAAAAATGGCAATTGGTCACACAAAACTTATCTTGAAAATCTATAGTGAGGTACAAACTACTACTTCCAGAAACAACCCATCCCACTGGGCAGGAAAGCTCTAATTGTTACAAATCTGTCTACCCATTGCTCTTGGTTCTGCCCTTGTGAGCCAAACAAATTTAATTCTTCTTTCAATCATATAAATTATTTGTCTGTTATGATATTTTGAAGCAATTTCATTGGAGTACCTTGTGTATCCCAATGAAACTAAAGAAACGGGAGTCAACTGGCAGTACATATGTATGGGTTTACAATTACATGACCATTTGTCTTTCTCTGTGTTTAAATGCATTATTGTTCTAGGTCCTTCCCTAGATTTCAACTTCTTGAGAATACAATTAACTGCTCTCCACTGCACCTCAATTCTTGCCACCTCTTCTTTTCTACTTTGATGTTTCTATCAGTAAGATCTCTCTAGCTCTTTCTTTGCCCCCTCCCAATCACAAACAAATGTCTCTCTAATGACATACCCTGACTCACACTCAGAAGCAGAATGGCAAAACTACTTTCTATCTATACCACAATCCTCTTGAAATCTCCAGCTACCAATAGCTCCACCACACATACAAAAGTCAATCTCTGTTCATCCTCAGCTCCAGAACTGATTGGTGGTTAGTCCTTTAAGTGCCTGTTTCCTCAAAGAGAGGAAAAACTAAAAGAAACCAAAGGGACTTTAAAAAATCATATTCTCTATTCATAGCTGCGCTCTTTGTGGTGGTCAAAAATTGGAAAATATGGGGATGCCCTTCAATTGGGGAATGGCTGAATAAAGTGGAAGAATTCCATGGGAACTAGAATGACCTCCAGGAAGTGATGCAGAGTGAGAGGAGCAGAACCAGAACATTGTACACAGAGACTGACACACTGTGGTACAATCGAACGTAATGGACTTCTCCATTAGTGTCAATGCAATGTCCCTGAACAATCTGCAGGGATCAAGGAGAAAAAACACTATCCACAAGCAGAGGACAAATTGAGGGAGTAAAAACACCGAGGAAAAGCAACTGCTTGACTACAGGGGTTGAAGGGAAATGACTGAGGAGAGACGCTAAATGAACACCCTAATGCAAATACCAACAACATGGAAATGGGTTTGAATCAAGGACACGTAATACCCAGTGGAATCGCATGTTGGCTATGGGTGGGGTGGCGGGAGGGGGGAAGGAAAAGAAAATGATCTCTGTTTCCAATGAATAATGTATGAAAATGCACAAATAAAATAATGTTTAAAAGTTAAAAAAAATCATATTCTCTAAATCATTTAGAACTTTAAAGGAGTTAGTGGATAGGCCCTTAAGAAGAACAACTAATCATTAGTCATGGCAATAATTTTTTAAAAATCCATCTTCTTGGGGGCATCTGGGTAGCTCAGTGGATTGAGAGCCAGGCCTAGAGATGGGAGGTCCTAGGTTCAAATCTGACCTCAGACACTGCCCAGCTGTGTGACCCTGGGCAAGTCACTTGACCCCCATTGCCTAGCCCTTACCACTTTTCTGCCTTGGAGCCAATACACAGTATTGACTCCAAGACAGAAGGTAAGGGTTTAAAAAAAAAAATCCATCTTCTTAGATTAAGTCACTCTTTTAGAAATTAAAAAAAAAAATAAAAAACTTACAGGCCAAAAACAATACCCTGAGAGAAAATTTCCACCAGTGATCAGTTATGAGGCTTTCATTATTACTAAGAAGACAAACCATTAACCAGTAAAACAAAACAAGCATGTCTAAGTTCCAAGTACATGGGTAAAACTGGGGAGGGGGGAGGAAGAGGGTGGCTATCTGTGAGAGAAATCTGATTTTCCTTTTATCATAAAAATCCTGATGTGCCTCATTTTCCTGAGATCCTTCCCCTTTCCTGACGTTTTGAACTCTTCACTAAACAGGTGCTGTTTACAACAGCAGAGTCCATCTGTAAGGGTGTGCTGAGATACACAAAGGCAGGATAGCCCAAACCTTCTTCCTATATTTAGATCTGTCAGCTCAGCCCTTAATTGCATCATTTAATCGGGGACCCTCTAGAAGGGAAACACATCCATATTCATCACAGGCAGCAAAGGAAACATCTTTACAAGCTATATCCTTTTACAAACCAACATATGGTCTCACTCCTCTCTCAATTGTTGGACTCCTCCTCTGGGAAGGGCATGGAATTTTATTTCTTTTTTATCATTTGAAAAAATCACTTCCCTTCTCATTCAGTAAAGCTGGGTGGGGCTGCTTCCTTCACAGGTGAGGGGAATAAAACTTGTTAACTTGTCACTCAGGAATTAAAAAATAGTTAACTTTAAAATATATATATATATATATAAATGCAGTTTTAAAAGAGAATATGAGGACAGAGACAAATCTACTTAGCAGAGAAATGAGAAAACAGATATACTGGGCAGATTATAGTCATCAAAGGAGAAGTATTTTAACATGATACTTAAGCCACATAAAACATTCAAGTCATTGCAAGCTCTCTGAATTAAAAGACCTTATTACTACCACCCCCCAATCTTGCCACAAAATATCTTTTACAGTTAAATGAAGAAACTTTTAGAAAGAAAAAAATGTTCAGAAAATCTGAACTAGTTTTTCACCAAAGCTTTATGTTGTGGGACTTAATAATAACTATATTAAAATGGGGGGGGGGGGGGGAGAGAAAGAGAGAGACACAGAGAAAAGGGGGTGGGGAGAAAGCAACATGATCTTTGTCTTCAAATGTTTGAGGGGTTGACATGTTCTGATTGACAGCATAAGACAAAACTAGAAACCCCTTGAAGGTACAAAGCAAAATTAGCTTTCATAACAGTGAGAACTATCCATCCATAATGTTCCCATCCAATAGTGCCTGCCCTTCCACGCCCCCTTAGCCCCCCCTTCACTGAATGACTACATGCCATGGATTTTGTAGAATTCTTGTCCATATCATAGTTGGTCTGAGTGGCTTCTGAAGACCTTTCAATTCAATGAAATTCTGTGATGGTAACTTAAGAGGCTATTCTAATTCAATCCAATCCAATCCCATCCCATCCAGAGATGTCCTTCATAGCACAGTGTCCTTCATTCAGCCTCAGCTAGCCTCAATGGAATCTAGCTTGCCCCGCCCCACCACCACCATTTTTGGACAACTCTAATTGGAAGTTTACCTTCATATTGGGCAAAAATGTGCCTCTTTTTCATATCCTACTTGTTGTCTAAAAATTTAATTCCTCCTCTAGATCATAGCAATTAAACACTCAGTTTTCAGTTTCAATCCATGTCATCATCTCTGAGCTAAAATATCTATCTCTCCAAAAAAAAGTCTGAGGTAGGAATCCAAAACCACTTCCCATTGTAGACACAGTCCTCTACTTATGTTCCAAATCGGGGATATCTATCTTAAGATATGGAACCCAGAACTAACATTATATTCTAGATAGCTTCAGATGAGGGGAGAGGATGTTGGTACCACCACCTCCCACCTCCAAGACATTAATTTTGTTAAGATAATCAAGGTTTCTGGAGGAACTGCAAGGTTGAGATGATTTTTTCATATAAGCTTCTGCTAAATCAGATCTTTCCAACCTAGTAGTTTGTATAATCTGGGTAGGATTAGATATGTATATAAAATATTATAATATATAATATAAATTATACATATATAAAATAAATATAAAGTGTTTGTATGTAGACACCTCTCTAGATAAAAGCTATGCTGCTTTATTTTTTACAAATAAATGTTTTGTTGGAGTGCTTAAAAACATTGCTATCACTTCCTAAAGGCTCTTTCCTTCCCCAAATCATATCCTTTTTCTTGCACCAAAGTAATACAGCCAAGCAAAAAAGGAAAAAGCAACCCAGTTATGTTAGATCTATCACCCAGGAAGGCATTTGAGACAGGAAAAAACAAAAAACAAAAAACAAAAACTTGACTCCTCCCCCACTCCAAGTCTGGAGTTTAGAACAGGAAGTATTTATCTCCCTTGGGAATGATCAATAGGATAAGAAATAAAGATGCTTAGAACCAAGACATTTTTGTTTATTGAAGTCTTTTTAGGGCCCTAAAGAGCTTTAGGGAGAGGGTAGTACTTAGAGACTGCTTAATAACCAAGAAGAGTAATGCAGTGGTAAGAAACTAGATTTGGGGGCAGAGACAGTCTGGTGAAGCCTAACATTGCACCCATTTTCAGAATATCTTTAAATGAATAAAATAAAATGCATAAGATTACAAAGAAAACTATCCATACTGAAATACAGTTATCAAGGTTTTTTAAAGTTCATGGATTACAGATTAAGGACCCTTGTCCTAAAGTAACAACATCCTTATCTGTTCTTATTTTCCAGTTTGTAAATGTAGCCACCCAATTTTAAAGATTAAGTAGCTTCCAAAAACCAAAGTTAAAATGATGACAAACACTAAATAGGCCAGATTTTCACCTTACTCCACATGAAAGTCAACAACTACTTGCTTCTCACCTGCCAAACTCACCATTTGACACCCAATTTTTCTTTGAGGGTGACACATTTCTAGGGTTGGGAGGCTGGGGAAGACCTGTATTGTTTCAGAGTAGCAATTGCCCCAAGAAGAACATGAAGAAACAGATATGATGAGTATTTCAAAGCTTAAGGAAAAATTACTGTAAATAATTTAAGAACAGGTGACACTTTACTAAGAGTTCAATTGTTCATCCTAGTCTATCCTATCCCAAATCATTAACCAGCCTACCCTCTCTCCTACATAGTCCCAAAGCAAAATTCAAGAGCTACTGATCACATGTATAGCAAGCATCCTGTAGGAATAGGAGTGGACACAGAGAGATGAGATCTAGTCGGTCCTTGTTCTCAAATGCTTACAATCAAGAAGGAATTCCAGTGTGAGTAACTAATATAAAACAGAACATAGAGAGATTGTGAGCAATGTGCCATTGGAACAACCGGACACAGATATCTGAAAAGGAATTAAACAGAATCATGTTTAGAGTTGGAGATTGAGATATGGATGTTGTCCTCATAGGTGTTGAGGAAGCTATTTGGGTGTAGGCTATATCATCAAGGGGAAGAGAACAGGGATAGAAGAGGAGCTGAGGACAGAACACTCAGGGGAAGAGTAGTAATATTGAGGAAGAGGAGCCAAATGGAAGCCACAAAACAAACTAAGAGTATGGTATATCAAGGAATCCAAACAAGAAAGAACATCATATTCTACTTGCCCTCTTTGGTGATTCCACTAAGCCAGTATCAATCACAATTCCTTCCACTTTTCCTTTTTGAGTTCTCAAGTACATGACTTTCTACTAACCTTCCACAAGCAATGAAATGATATTGATTCAAATTTTTAGACATTAATAGAAGATTTCAATGATGGGTGGATAAAGGTATCAAGACATGCAGCTCATGTCCAAGTGCAGCCTGAACCAGATTAAAATGTAACTGAGCAATATTTAACAAAATAAATTAAAATATAGAACAAAGGTAGTATTAATATATAGTTTTCCAAGTCAATATGCAGCCTGCAGGGATTCTGAAGTACCATTTAGTGGTCCCTATTTCTATTTGAGTTTGATTATCACTGGTGTAGCCAGGAAGTCAGGGGCAATGCCTCTGACACATATTGGCTAAAGTCGGGACTCCTATTTAACTGCAGTTTCTTATACTAATGAAATCTGGACTGAGAAAAAGTAGAAGAGATCAGTGGTATAAACAAACAACTCTTTATTATTAATTTTAAAATGCAATAAGGTTTTGCTTTTATTCTTTGCTTGCCAAATTAAAAGCTATTTTACATTTTGCTATTTGATTGTCTACATAAATGAGATGGCCCCAAAGAATGCTGGGTGATAGGTAGGTACCAGCACTGAATTTATTGTAGATAACTGAAATTATTAAAGGACAGAAAGTAAAAAGGATAAAAAACTTTCTCCATTGTAGATTCCTTTTTTCTTCCAAGACAGAATATTATTAAACCAGAAGAAATGGCTAAATAGGCAGTTTCAAGAAACCTGGAAAGATATGGTCAACCAAGAGAATAATTTATAGGATAATAACATTGTGAAGACAAACAATTGTGAAATAACTGTGAAATTACTGTGATGAATACAATAATCAATCATAATTCCAGAAGATCAAGGATAAAGCAGGATACTCACTTTCTCAAAGTCATGAGAGGAAAGATAACTTTTTGAATAGGGTTAATGGAGGAATCTGTTTTACTTGAATATGCAGATTTGTTACAAAAGTTTTGTTTTTCTTTTCTTTTTTCCAATAATGGGGAAAGAGGTTAAGAAAGGGGCATATTAACATAAAAAAGAGGGGGTCAAAGAAGTATTTTTTAAAATGCATATAGCCAGAGCAGAAAGAAATACAGAGAATAGCTAGAAAAGTTAAATAGTTGACTTTAAAGGGAAAACATCCTCTTTTTCATATATGTGAATGCTCATTTATTGGTATTTGTTAAGATGGGGGGGGGGGTAAAGAAAACCTGTGTGAAACCAAAAAAACTCAAAATGTAACTAGGTTGGGAGTCTTTCAGTTAAAATGGCACCATAAATGACTGCCCAGATCTGCCACATGAACTCCAATAGGTGGAGGAACCAGACTGTCCTACAGGCATGAGCCTGCTTCATCCTGTCCATTGTATTAGAAACACCAAATACAATGTCAGGTCTCAATAAATAAACAAAAAGTGGTTTAGGAGGTCAGAGACTTCCTGAAGTTAGGAGGCAGGAAAACAGCTCTTCAAGTCTTTGACCATACCATTTTGGTCTAACTCTACATGGAGCTACATGGAACTGAATTAGTCCCTGATCTTCAGGGGCTTTCTTTCACCTAACAAGCAGGAGAAACAGAAAGCACTAATTCAGTTACTTTAGATAAAAAAAAAAAGCCACCCTGGCTAAAACTTTGCTGTTTTATCTTTATTCAATATCACTGCATCAGGGTGAAATGTATTTCAGTGGGTTCCTTCCAAAGCAAAAAGAGCCAAAAGGGTTATTATCAGGAGGATGCCAAAAGGCAAACCTATACCTATTTAGATTTGGAGCTTTGGGAAGATGATAAAAGGTCTCTCTCTTATCTACTCCATTATGTAACAGGCACATACCTTAAAAAGGAAACTACTGCAAGATCAAGGGACAAAGGTTTTTTGTTTTGTGTGTGTGTGGTTTTTTTTTTGGTTTTTTTTTTGTTTTTGCTGGGCAGCTTTTGCTTGTTTGCTGTTACACAGAAACAAAACTGTTCCCATTTATTCAAAGATTCTGCTTTGAATTCTCCTATTAAAAACAAAAAGTAATAAGAACAGGGTTGGACTTTTTTTTAATATTCCCCAAGCCTAGCACATGGAAGAGGACCAATAAATAAAATCAATAAATGCTTATGGAATTAGTCAAAAATAACTAAGATCAAATATTTATTTTTTCCCCTTTTAAATATTATTTTATTTGGTAACTTTCAAACATTATTCATTGGAAAAAAACAAGATCAAATATTTAGAACTAGAAAGGTTCATTGGCTTAGAGATGGAGAAGAATCACAAAGACCATCTAATCCAACCTTCTCATTTCATAGATGGGTAAAACAAGGCTAAAAAGAAAAGTCATTTACCTAAGGTCCCAGAAAGAAGCAATTGTACTGGTGATTAGAATTCAAACGCACAGGACTTCCCACTACCCAAACAGAAATCCTACTAGATTTTAAAAGAATGAATGGATTGTTAAAAACTTCATTGTCACCTATTGGGATGAGAATAGAAGCTTGGTAATGAATGAACCAATGGAAAGAAAGGCTCTTAGGTCAGGAGAGCAAGATCAATGTGATATGTGGATAATAACTGGTGACATTGTACTGGTTCCTGCATTTTACCATCCTCCTTTCCCCTCCTTGTTTTCCATCACCCTGCTGCTCCCTCTCACTTCTTAGCTACCTGTGACTATGTCCTTGTAATCCATAAGCACTGCTTAGTTTGTGGGTTCCATTTCCCAGGAAGGTGCCACCATCTTTCAGAAATCTGGGGAACAAATTTCCATAGGGCCCATTCCAATTCTAAATACTACGGCCTCTCTGTTGGCCCCATTCCCTCAATAATCAACAATTACCTAGCACCCCCAATACTAAAAGGTCACCTTTGGAGTGCACTTCACAATTTTGAAAAGTATTTACTTTTCTTCACTGCCATCCAGTAGGGGATAGTTAATGTGAATATTATGATCAGCCCTGGTTTAGATACTGTAACTGTTTTATAGATGCAGTAACAATATGGCTACAGTAGATTCAACAAATATTTGTGGAATGAATAAGCTGAAGCTTGGGAGGATAGGAAGCATGAATCCTACCTACATTATACATTGTAACCAGATCTCACCTCAAATCACCTTTTTGCTTCTTAATGATTCTCCCCATTTTAAGAGCATGAGAAACAACTGTAGCAATATGATTGGCACTGAGACTACTACAGGTCCTCTGATTCTAAATCCAGTGTTCACTCCACTCCATTTTTTTTTGTTGGGGAGGAGTGCTTCTTAGAAATATGGCTAGTAACATGAAGAAGTGTTCTACATCTCTTATAATCAGAGAGATGCAAATCAAAACAACTCTGAGGTATCACCTCACACCTAGCAGATTGGCTAACATAACAGCAAAGGAAAGTAATGAATGCTGGAGGGGATGTGGCAAAGTAGGGACATTAATTCATTGCTGGTGGAGTTGTGAACTGATCCAACCATTCTGGAGGGCAATTTGGAACTATGCCCAAAGGGCGACAAAAGAATATCTACCCTTTGACCCAGCCATAGCACTGCTGGGTCTGTACCCCAAAGAGATAATGGACACAAAGACTTGTACAAAAATATTCATAGCTGCGCTCTTTGTGGTGGCCCAAAACTGGAAAACGAGGGGATGCCCATCAATTGGGGAATGGCTGAACAAACTGTGGTATATGTTGGTGATGGAATACTATTGTGCTCAAAGGAATAATAAAGTGGAGAAGTTCCATGGAGACTGGAACAACCTCCAGGAAGTGATGCAGAGCGAGAGGAGCAGAACCAGGAGAACATTGTACACAGAGACTAATACACTGTGGTATAATCGAACGTAATGGACTTCTCCATTAGGGGCGGTGTAATGTCCCTGAACAACTTTCAGGGATCCAGGAGAAAAAAAAACACCATTCATAAGCAAAGGATAAACTATGGGAGTGGAAACACCGAGAAAAAGCAACTGCCTGAATACAGAGGTTGAGGGGACATGACAGAGGACAGACTTTAAATGAACACTCTAATGCAAATACTATCAACAAAGCAATGGGTTCAAATCAAGAAAACATCTAATGCCCAGTGGACTTACGCGTCGGCTATGGGGGGTGGGGGGGAGGAAAAGAAAATGATCTATGTCTTTAACGAATAATGCTTGGAAATGATCAAATAAAATATATTAAAATAATAATAAAAAAAAAAGAAAGAAATATGGCTAGTAATCAGCAAGTTATAAAAGAAAAAATACTGGGCTCAAAGTGAGGAGGGCTGAATTTCAGGCCCACCTTCCCTGCCATATTACCTTAACTAAATTACTTGAATTTTCTCTGGGTCTCAGTTTCTCCCAACTATAAACTTGAGAAGTTTGGACTAGCTTACCTCTCAGGTCCCCCTTTGAACTCTAGAAGTCCATGATCCTAAAATCTATCTAGCCTCTCTTCTTAGCACACAAAACTGGGGACCAGTCAATCTGAGAATCAAACCTCTAAGGCTGTCAGACAGGTTAACTTTAGACTTTTGCTCATTCAACTTTTCAAACTGCAAAATTTCCCACTGCGGTCATCTCTACAAAAGGATCAAAGCTGGAAAGGGCCTTACAGATGATATAGTCCAATTTCTTCATTTTATAGATGAGAAAATGGAGCCAGGAATGACTCACCTAAGATCATACAGCTAATGAGAGGCAGTCTGACAGATTTCTGTACTGGAAGTAACCTTTGAGATCTAGTCAAACCCCAGTATTAGTGGTTCAGCCTTAGGGCAAGCTACTTCATTTTGGTGACTCAAACAAATCCCTAAGGCTTACCTAAATCATAGAGATTATAAGGGGACAACTGCATTGGTGGAAGGAATTCTCACACCAAGAGCACCCCATAAGAATGAAATCCTAGTTCCCTTGTATGTATATGGACACACTGCACATGCTCCCCTTTCCTGATTTATATATAACATATAAATGAGAAAGATTTAATTTTTAATAAAATAATATGTAAAACAAAAAAGGGAAATACAATAGAAATTTATGGGATACATCACTCAATATGTAACAGTAAATTTCTCAAACTTGGGTTATAGCTATAATAAAAACAAATGGTCAAAGGATGTGAACAGACTGTTCTCAAAAGAATTACAGAGAATTCATAACTACATGAAAAAAATGCTACACATCATTAATAATTAGAAAAATGCAAATCAAAACAATCCTGAGGTTTCACTTCATAATTGGCAAAGGAGCCAAAATGACAATAATTAATATTAATGAGATTGTGGAATAAGAAAGATGCTAATACATTGTTGGTAGAACAGTGAATCAGTGTGACCAGTTTGGAAAGCAATTTGGACTTATGCAAAGAAAGTAACTAAAATTTCTTTACCCTTTGAACCAGAAACTCCATTATTGGCCTTACACCCTGAGGAAGTGATAAATAAGCAGAAAACTTCCCATATAAACAGAAATATTTATAGCAGCACTTTGTACAAAGCAAAACATTTTCAGAAACAAAGCAGATGCCTGTCAATTGGGAAACGGTTAAAGAAATTGTGGTATATGAGTATGATATAAATAAATATACATATTTGACATATATGTTTTTATATGTATTTAGTTATAAATATATAACTATAAGTATATGTTTATCTATATAAAAATATATAAATGTGCTATAATAAATGATGTATCTGATAAATAGAGAAGCATGAAAAGATCTGTACCAAGAAAACCTTATACATAATGTCCACAATGTAAATGAAAAGACCAACAACATGTTAAAAAACAAACAAGTGAATTTAACAAAATGATGAAGATGAATGAAGTAGGGTTCAAAGGAAGAGATGTGACAAGACCCCCAAGCCACCCCTCTCTGGATGTAAGAGGTACACAGCTATTAAACACAGCACATGTTTTTGGACTTTTTCAGAGTATTGGTCAGTATTGATTTTTTCTCTCCCCTCTCTCCCTCTCCCTCTCCCTCTCCCCCCCCCCCTCAGGAAATATAACAACAAATTTCTTATATGGATAGCTGTCTAAGAGAAGGAGGAGGAAAGATTCTGGACAAAACTATGATATAAATAAAAGAAGGAATCAATAAAAAATTAGCTCACACCAAAAGCAGGGCCATTTTTTCATGGCCCATTTTTATGCTTAGCATTTAATCCGTTCTTTCTCCCAGTTTTTTTAATCTTCTCTTTTATCATTTTGACAAATTTAAGCATTTTAGGCTGACAGAATCACCCTTTCCCATAAAAACAACAACTCTATTTTGAATACAAAAACCTTGCCTTCTCTTCCAAACTAAGCTGTTGGTTTCAAGACAAGAACTATCATATGACTAGAGACTCAGAAAAAAGAGAAGCTGCTACTACTAGACTGATAATCCTGACCTAGAGAGCAGAAGAGAACAGGGAAGCAGAGGGCTGGCTTTGGAGTCATGAGTAGAGACCTCACTGGGTACAGTCCTGTCCATGCTAGTCCTGAAACCCAGGGCAGATCACAAGCCCTTAGGTTCCCATGCAATTTTTAAAGTCTATAATATACAAACTATCTGCCTAACTTTGTAGGATTATACCAGGAGAGGGAGTTTCCATACCAAAAATTCTCTAGATCTTTACTCTATAGCAGAGGCTTATCTTGGATTGTGTGTAGACTCCTCTGACAGTCTATGATGCCTAGGGACTCTTTTGGAAGGGGGAGCAGGGAGTGATTGAGTTTCCCTATCATAGCCATCATAGGACCTTTGATCTGCTCCATATCCAACTCAGCCTGATTTATACCCAATAATGGGGGGGGGGGGGGCAAAAAGGATGATGAGGTTTGTATGTTTATTAATATAATTAATTATAATGAAAGACACGATGCAGAATCAGTGCCTACAATGGGCATACACTATTTTGCAGGCTGCCATTCACTGATCCAAGTGCTTATCAGGGCAAACGAGGCAGAACAGACTGACAATCAGTGGTTCTTCAATGATTATGTTCAAATAAAAACTACTTATCAACCCAATTTTTTATCTGAGTCACTTTTGCTGACATTTAAGTTAAGTTAAAGGATAAAGAAAATTAAACCCACCCAACCTTGAGGATTACAGACTTGAAACTGGAAAGAAACTTAAGAAATCAGCTAGTACAATTATCTCATTGACCCACCTTAGAGACTATGTCCCAGAGGACACCTTTGCTGGCCTGACCCTCCAGGCCTACCTTTTCTGGAAAATCCCAGCTATATCATTCTACTCTCTTTCACAGCCTAGCCAAACCTAAGATAATCTTCATCTCTCCCTCCCCACCTTTCCCTTTCCAGTTTGGAAATCAATTTCAAATCATCTCTGCCATTGTTCCTGAATAGAGTAAGCTAATATAGGTCCCTACTTACTAGACCAAGTACCCATCTCTGGCCACCATCCCCTACATATGTTGGTTTCCCTATTCAAATGTAAGCTATTTGAACACAGAAATTGCCTTTGGTTTTGTATTTGGATCCTCAAAACTTAGCTCAGGGCTTGTCACATGTGCTTAACAATTTTTTAAAACCCATTTTACAGATGAGGATACTAAGACTCAAAGGGTTAAGTGATGCTGGTACTCAACCAAATAGCTAGAGCAAATCCAAGACTCTTCATTCAGATATTCTGATGACAAATCTATCACTTTGTCCACTCTTTATAGCACCTGCTGCCTCTTTCCTGCCACCTTGAACAACCCAAATGCAAAGCCTGAAACATACCACTCAGAACAAAAACAAGAAAGAGGTTGTAATTAAACATGTCAGAGTATAAAGCCAACAATGGGCAAACAGGAAGCTATAGTAGGTAAGATGGCAGGCTACAGGGCAAGTTCTCTTTCCAGATATTTTCAAACAGGACCAACATATACCTGATAAAGCAACTATGTTCAGCCCATCATTTTTCCTGACTAAATTAACTAGGTAACTCCAGAAAGAAAACTGATATACCACTCCACTCTTATACCCCATCTCCTTTTAGTAAAAAGAATGTTTATGGGGTAGATTTTGAAGGCAACCTTTCAAATGTGCATATCAGAGTAAACATTTCTTCTATTGCCATCCCCAAAATTCTTCATCCAAGAAGCATTTAAGGATGAGTAGAGGAAAATGAAAATAGTAGTCAGTGTGAGAATTTAGAAGATTTTACCCCTCCCCCCCAAAGTGGAAATAACTTGCATATCACAGAAACATACAGAAGACAGATATGGCCAACTTCTTCTATTCCTGCCCTGTCCCTGCTACCACATAGAAAAGTCATAGTGTCCCAGACTAGGATCAGAGAATTTAAATGCTGAAAGAGAATTCTGTGATAATCTAGCCCAGTCCCCTTCACCCAGCGAAGGTGGATTCTGAACTCTATTTTTACTCTAAATACATTCTTTCAGCTATGCCACAACCCAGAGAATGTTTCACTTCTGACACTGTCCTCTGCCCTCTTTGATATAATAAATATGTATTAAAACTCCTAGGGTGTGCAAAAACCTGGGTTAGACCCTGGGCATTCAAAGAAATAAAACTGTGTCCCTGCTATACTTCCTTCCACACATCTCTATGCATTCAGCAGACAAATTAATAACCATGTTTGCCCACCAGATTCTTAGGCCATGTGATATGAAGACCCATATGGAAGAGGTTACTGGTGTCCAACTTTTCAGTAATCTGAATTAGAAGGGCAGCTCTTCTCAAGACTCTTTCAAATCCCCCCAAAATTAGTATAAACAACATTCAAGAATACTCTTTTCCCTCATAATAAAAATTGCCTCCAGATCTAGAATTTCTTGGGATTTGAGTTTCTAGTATAGGCTAGCAACTTTCTACAATTTTCTTAGATGTTTATCTAGATCACTGACAAGTTAGGTCACAGCCAATAAATATCAAAGGAGAGTCTTAAACTCCCAGGCCCTAGACATCATACCTCCCAAAGACATTCACTAATGCTAGCCAGAAACCAAACATAGCCACTAAGAGTAAGGTCCATTTCAACCTCCCTAGATGTTTTTTTTAAGCCCTTACTTTCCATCTTAGAATCAATTCTGGGTATTAGTTCCAAGGCAGAAGAGCAGTAAGGGTAGGACAATGAAAGTTATGTGACTTGCCCAGGGTCACACAACTAGGAAGTGTTCCACTAGATCTTAACAAATAGAATATACTCACAAATACTGCCCTACAGCAGCAACTGTCTTCTAAATTTTTAGTTTGTTTTTTTTGTTTTTGCTTTTGTCTTTAGCAAATTGGGAGCAATTCCCTCCCAACCCCCCAGAATGAAGGCAAGTCTCAGAGAAATCTTTTAACTATTCCTATGCCAAATAGAAATAAGGGAATTAGAATGTTTTTAGCTCAGTTAGCACAAACAAAAATTACACACATATAGAAACATTCTAATACTCTATCTCCTAGTTTTGATTAGATTAATAATGCCCCACGAAGGCTTTCCTATCATACAAGTTTTGACTATTAGGAGAATCTGCTGGCATTTTTAAATAAAGAAAGAGATTCTCCCTTCTAATCTCTAAATACTTCAATCTTGAGAGAATAAAAATTTAATTATGGATCATGAAATTAATGGAATGAATCTTTTCCTTCTAAAACTAATTAGGTGAAGAAGAGACTTTGACCCTCTCTACCCGAATCTAAGCTAACTCATTTTTATGGCCTGCTACTAAAAAGGGCAAACAAACACCAGTCTGTTGTCCTGATATCACCTCAGTTGTCAGCCAACTCAGGTTTTCAATAACTTGGGAGAGATAATGGAGAGGGCAGAAAGAATGTAGTATGGGGGCAACTAGGTGTCTCAGTGGATTGAGAGCCAGGCCTGGAGACAGGAGGTCCTGGGTTCAAATCTAGCCTCAGAAACTTCCCAGCTGTGTGACCCTGGGCAAGTCACTTAACCCCCATTGCCTAGCCCTGGCTGCTCTTCTGCCATAGGACCAATATACAATATTGATGCTAATATGGAAGATAAGGGTTAAAAAAAATGTTGTATGTGAGATATAGAAAGAAGGTTAGCTTGGTTGGAATAAAGTGTTGCCAAAGGAAAATATGCCAGAAGATTGGTGGTAGACAAACATTAGTGAATACTAAGATCACAGAAAATCACAGAAAAGTATAAAAACCGATGCATGGTGATGGACCAAGGAAACAAAATACACAATGGCAGCAATGGAAATGGAAACAACAATATGAGCTAAATTGAATGATAAAAAATTTAATGACTAAGCATGGCCCTAAAAGACAGGAAAAGGCACCACCCTCTTCTGTACAGAGGTGGGAGACTATGGGTCTAGAATACTGCATATAACATCAATTGCTTCCCTCTGTGTCTTGCTGGATTTTTTCCCCCCTCTCTTCATTATTCCTCAATATGAGGAGTGTCTATGTGGGATACAGAAGGAAGAGGGAAATGATAGGAAATGTAGGTGATGTAAAAACAAAAGATAGCAATTAAATTCATTTTTTAAAAAGACTGGTAAGATGGACTGGGACTAGACTACAAAGGCACTTTCCAGTAAGATTTTTTTGTTGGGTCTACAGCTTTATCTTGTCATTTGAAAGTATTCTTATCTCCTTTAAGTTCTCAAGAAAACTAACCAGTGCAGACAGATAGGCATTTATTTCTTTTAGAGCAGTATTTCTTAACCTGTGGTTTGTGAACTTGTTTTTAAAAAATATTTTGAGAAGCTTATTTCAATATAATTAGTTTCCTTCATAATCCCATGTATTTTGTTTTATGCATTTAAAAACAGGGTTCTAAGCTTGATATGGCTTCCTTTTTTCAAAGGCTTCACAAAGAATCCACAAAACAAAAAAGGTTAAGGATCTCGGTCTTGGAGTAATATAGTAGACAACAGTTTAACAAAACTAGCCAGAATTATTTTAAAAATCTCAAAAAAGAGACATTCATCTTTCCCAAGAAACACCAGCAAATCATAATAACCTAAACACAGTACCTCTAAATGAACACACACACACACACACCCTTTTAAAATTAAGTACTATCCTGGAAAGAAACCATATAAGTAAAAATATTCAACAGCAGTACTTTTTATTGGTTCCAAGGCAGAAGAGTGATAAGGGCTAGGCAATGGGAGTTAAGTGACTTGCCCAGGGTCACACAGCTGGGAAGTGCCTGAGGTCACATTTGAACCTAGGACCTCTAGTCTCTAGGCCTGGCTCTCAATCCACTGAGCCATTCCACTGCCCCCAGCAATACTTTTTTCTGGTAGTTACCAACTAAAAACAAAGTGGTTGTCCATTATTGGGGAATGTCTACATAAACAAACACACAATGGAATGGGGCATTACTGTACTTTTAAGAAACAAAGAATTATAGAAATCCACAAAGGCTTGTGTGAATTGAGTGATTTAGAGAAAACAGAGCCAGAAGAATCTTATACTTGGTGACTGTAAATAACCCAAGTACAAAATGTTGCATGTTATCAGCTTGAACGTAGCATATGATTCCAGACCCAGAGGCTACACTGGTTTCACTTTAGGGTTTCTGTTTAACTTAACCAGGAGCCAGGGTTCAGTGAGGTTGGAATATAGCTAAGTGACCAAAGCAAGAACAAAGGACATCTTGGAAAGCCTTAAGAACTTTGATCAATGTAATTCAGAGGCTGATGATGAAGCATGCTATCTGCCCTCAGGACAGGGAAGTGGTAGATTCAATATGCATTTCTGGACAAGCCTAAAGAGGGAATCTGTGTTGTTTTGTCCTTTATCAGTTGGGGGAAGTAGGTAAAATAAAGAGAGAGATAGGGATAGGATCCCCCTCCACAAAAAAAAAAATGAGAGGACAGAAGGCTAAAAGAAATCAGATAAGCAGGATAGGACATACTTGAAAGAAAAATGACCTTTCTCCCACTTTTGCTGATGCAATATAAAATGAAGAATTAACATTATGATTCTCTTCTTTACCAAGAACAAACCAGTGACAGTTTTAATTTTTCTTTCCTTCCACAGAACAACAAAAAAGCAGCAGAGCTGTGTATCAAGATCCTCAGTGCCTCTAGAGCTATCAGAGAGCTACTAAGAGAACAGGAGGAACAAGCAGTTTAAAGGTTTTAGTTCTACTGCAAATTTTGTTTTGTCTGTCTCGACTTCCTAAATAAGTCTCCTTTATATTATATCTAGGAAATACGGGGAGTTACAGCCTGTGGATATATCAAGCCAATCAAGCCTTGGGTTACTAGTCAATGACCAGGTTCGGTGTCAGGAAATACCAGATTTTGCTACTCTAGCAACTCCCTTCTGATACTAGCTCAATGACATTAACTCTTTGGATTACTATAAAGCTAAACTTAAAATAGGGAAGTTCATCCAGGGACATGTTCTGCTTGCCTTAAGATAATAACAACCAAGGTGTTAAGACAAAATTTCTGACCCTGTCCTGTTACAGCAGTCTTGGAAACTCTAGGCCAAGCCTGAATTGACCATCTTGAGAGCTGCCATCACAACACTGTTGGAAGGAATATCCTTGAGATCACTGAGCCAAAATGACATATAATCAAGTTTTTGAGCTAAAGGAACAACAAAAGTCAACTAATCTAACCCCTTCACTTTATGGATGAGGAAACTGAGGGACAGACAGGTTAAGTGATTTGACCATGGTCATATTAAGTAATATCAAGAAAAAATTGGGATCTGAACCAAGTTCTTCTGATTCCAAAATTCAATGTTTTTCTCCACATTTCCATGATAGAAGTACATTACCCCTCGATCAAAAGTTGCTAAATTTGGTCATTTCTATTTGCAACACCAAGTTTCATGTTCTCCTAGTTAGAGTGGCCTCATGCTATACTTTCTGTTTTTTACCAATAACAGTTCTTTCTGATTTTTACTAAGTTACCAAACTTTCTATACATTTTGATTCACAAAAGAATATTTGCTCTTAGAAATTCTTCCTGCCAAGCAGAAATTGAATTACTAGAATGCAATTTTAAACATGACAAATAAATAAAGATACAGAAAGTGACTAGGAAAAAGATCTTTTAAAAATCTTAGACAACAATAATTTGATAAGGGAGTTTAAATTTCTCTTCCTGACTATAATATGTCCAAGTTACAACACAATTCAACTACTGCTGAATGTGTATGTGTCTATACACACAAAATATCAAATCAACTAAATGCTCCAAAAATATAATATGTGAAAAATATAATTATGTAAAGCCACTATATTCACATTTTACTACTAATATGTAAGATATTTTGTAGAGATGCCATACAGTTTAACTGCTTTGCTTAAAAGTATGGTTTTGTGGATCAATCACAAGAGCAGTACTTGCCCTTGGAATTTTGTTTTAAATAGGCGACAAACCAAATGACATTATATCTAAGGGCTCATGATATAGGTGGGGTTTGGGAGTAATGTGTTAGCAGTGTTATTGCAGGCATCCCTGCAAAACACTGTCTGTCTGATCTTATTCTAATGGGCAGGGTTGGATAGTGGAAAAAACCCTGTACTTGGCATCAGGACAGATGCAGTGTTGAAATCTTATTTCTGATTCCATACTAACTTGGAATCCTTCAGTTTCTACAGGTATAAAATGGGGGTGAAGGAGACTTCCTGCGCCTATCTTACTGGGCTATCTAGCCAGCTATTATTATTTAATAATCTAGACCCCATCAGACAGTGATCTATAACAGGAACTGAAAGAGAATCATGATATAGCCAAGCACCACAAAATTCTATTATTCTACAGTTAGAATTGTCACCAAAACAGGATGGATTCCCCAATTCTGTCTTCATCATTATACAGCACATCCATTATCGGACTAGCTCCTAGAAAGCCCCCCTCCCCCCAAATAAGAGTATAGGAATCAAATGAGATAATATTTATAAAGCATAAAGCACATTAGCTGGCACATAGTAGGTGTTTAATATATGATTGTTCCCTTCCCCTTTTCCTTATTACTGTCCCATTTTATAGATGAAGAGAGCAAGGGCCAAAGACGTGAAGGAGTTATCAAAAGATCATAGAGGAGCAAATAATGGCAAAGCCCAGAATGAGAATTCTGGATGTTTTATAAGTTCTCTGAAAATAGAATCAGGTATGTTTCAAGGTAGCCAATTTCCACTAACTCCACAGAGGTAAAGGCTGGAGTAGATGGCATTCTATGCTGAGATTCTGTGACTCTTTCTGACTGTGTTATATGAATGGAGTATCCCTATTGCATATAAGCATTTATCCTGCCTACAATGGAGGAGAGAATCACTGCATAAAAAAATCCAGAAAAAGGCAAACTTCCTAGAGGAGGTTTCATTAGTCCTTTTAAAGTAGGATCTTACTGCTTAATTTACACTATTCAAGCCTACCCTCTAACAAGTAGTAAATAGGGAAGGATCTAGACAATCTCAGTAGTCAGTCCTAGATAACTAAGATGCCTGAATTTTCCTTTTGATAAACCAAATATCACATCATCATAAGAGTCAAATAAACCAATATTTGGTATTCAAACAGCAATAGCTATTATCATTAGAAAAATCCCTTGGGGTAAGATTCACTCCCCCCCCTTTTAAATTAAAAATCCTCCAAGTAATTATTGACAAATCAGTTAACACAAGAAAAAGGAAAGGTGATTTAATAAATTTCTAAAGATCAAGTGGCTTCTTTGGCCCAAATGTGACTTTTCTTCACTGTCTTTAGATGAAAATCAGCAGAGCAGCACATATAGATGAAGTTCTCAAAGTCTGTGTCTTCTATTTTTTGCTAGTAATTTCCCAGATTATCTCCCATTCTTCACACTCTCTAGGATATTCCATCATTTTACTCCCACCAATTTACTCAGGCTACTTACTAGCTAGGCTTGAGTTTGTGATCATACCCTTCAATGCCATACTCATTAACACCCTAGATTCTCTAATCTTCCTTACCTTCCAATCTTCATCTTAGGATCACAAGACTTGGCAACTGATCAGATATTGCATATGAAGAAAAGCAAAGACAGGAGGATGACTCTTTAAGATTTCAGTTTTATTATAAATAATTCTGACTTGCAAGTAAATTCAGTCAATTACCCATTCATAATTTGGTTCCCAGGGAACTGCTCTCCTTTGATTTCCCCTAACCTTCCCTCCCCAAATGCCAAGTTCAATGGTTTTGTCCTCAATATTCTTCCTGACCTCTCTGTAGCACTCTATACCACAAACTGCCATTTATTTGATTTTTTGAAACTCTCCTCTCCCAGAGCTTCCATAATCTTGCTAGGATCATTTTGGTAGCCTCTTAACCAAGCTCCTGAGTTTTAATTAATTTCTGTTCTATCACCTCCATATTATCCATGCTGCACATGAAGCTGGTCTCCAAACAAACAAATCTGGTCCAAGAAGCAAGTCCACATAGGTAATGGCTGAATTGGAATGGGAACTAAGGTCTGACCTGATAATTTGTGAACTCCATATCCAAAAACACAATATTCAAGGCTCCCACATTAAATCAGTTAAACATTTACTACCCTCCTCACATCTACAAAAGAAAAAGCACCCACACAAGTATCGTGCTGTTAGCAAAACTTTGGATTGACAGTAAAGCAATAGCTTATGGCAGAAGCTTCAAAAAACAAATAAATACCTTCCCAGAAATCCCTTGGTTCAAGTGCTAGTAGATGACTGGTCGCTGAGAAGGACCTAAATGACTATGTATGATGCCCCAAATGCTAGAGAAGTCAAGTATGTACCTTCAAAATGGAGTTATTACACAGCTTAAAGAGCATAAATCTTACAATTATATTCTTTGTTTCCTGTGTAAAGAGTTAGCTGATATGGCAGAAAAGGATATATTTGTAGTCTAAAGTCCCAGTTTCAATCCTGGCTTTGATACTTGCTACCTATGTGATTTTGGGCAAGTTTAGTTAATCATCTGGGCCTCAGTCTCATCCTCTATAAAATGAACAGGTTAGACTAAATGATAACCATCATGTTCCACATTCTCTGAAAATATGTAAATGTGCTTTCTCTCACCAAAGAACAACAGAAAATTACTATTCAATAACTAGTGTTTCAATAATGCTTGCTTGTATTAAGGTTAAAAGTTTGCTTTATTCTTAGTGTTTCAAAGTGGGAAAGTTATAATGTCCTGAGATACTTATTTTGCTAAAAAGTTCTATAAAGAACCTTCAAAATAAAACTGACAATAGCCTATTGCCTATAAAACTAGGAAAATAAAAATGGACCTAATATACTGTCAGTTGGGCTAGAAGAAGGAGGCAGGGAAATGGTAGGGGATAATTATATGATAAAAGAAATGCTTGAAAAAAATTGTCCCTGACCAGGATGGACAGAGTAACTACTCATGTTTCTATAACTCTACACCTAAAAAAGTAATTTCTCTACCATACGTGAGAGACTGAAATGATTACCGCCATTTTACAGAGGAAGGAATTGAGATTCAGATAAATAATTTGCTCAGGAGAACTTGGGTCTTCAGCCTCAATGTCAAGTATTATTAAGCCTGAGAACATATAAACAACTACAACTGCTGAAGTAAAATAACAAATTCAATGTGCACTACTATGAAATGATGAGAAAACGTTGTAGCTTAGATATTGGAAAGGTAATGGCTTCAAAAAAAATTCATTCTCTGGGCCTCTTTATACTCATTTGTAAAATTGTTGAGGGTTGGGAGTTGTACAAAATGATTTCTAAAGGTCCCATGAAACTCTACCATATGATGGTTCAAGAAAAACTAGTTGAGGCATTTTTTATCCATTAATTATGTCACAGATCTTTGCTTTGACTCAAAACCAAGAGAAACTACAAAGATGGAAATGGCTCAAATTCTGTCAAGCTAGGTCTCTTCCTAGAACTCTGTTGTATTTATTTATCCCCTGCAATCAAACTTGTTTATTTTATGAAGGTTGTTCTGGCCTTTCCTGTCTGAGATAGAGCTATCCCTTATGCAAATGAAGTTTCTGCAAAAGGCGGAGATTTCTTCAAGTTGACCAGCAGAAATTATATCCTTCTCTGCCCTTTCCAACTACCCTGATCCAATCCATCTTCAAATACTACCAATCCTCTGACAGTAAAATAGATCAGTAATCAGTGGTATTATATTTGTCCACATCCTCTCTGAAGTAGAAGGAAGAAGTTGGGCTAGATAACCTCTAAGGTCTTTCCCTGCTTTAAATCTATAATATCATGATCACTGTTTTTTGACCTTGTCTCTGATCATTTGGGGTGGGGATGGGGGGGTATTTTCTATTAAAAAACTATTTGGAAACAGTTAATAAAAACCATGTCAGATACTAAACCCGACAAATGTAGAGCACTGGCAACTTAGGTCAAACTGAACATTTGTATTCAGGCCACTTATAGAAAATGGAGAGGAAGAAAGTAATGAGATTTCAATCTGGCACACACAGGAGAATATCACCCACTTGCTGCTGCAGAAAGGCCAATCTGACAGTAAGAGCAAACCACAAATAAAAGTAGCATTAGGGAGACTGATTCGTTAACCCTAAATCTTCTATTCACTTTACTGCTATCCATTTTCTCAGGTTTTAAATTAGATTTGACCATTTTTCCTTCTTGGTTCTGTCCCTTCTCTTTGAAACACCTCTCTGACTCTGTCCTCTCCAATTCTCTTCTCTGCAAATAGCCACAAAGTCTTCACTTTTGGGCTAAGAATAGAACAGATGTGTTCTGGCTCTCTGAAAGACAAAACCCTCAAAAGAAAGTACCTCTAAGCCTTGCTCTGTATCTCAGACCTGGCTGCCTAAAGGGTATGGCCCTATTATGATTTCATTTCAATGTGTATAATCTTGGATCTCCCATCTTCCAATAATGCCCCACTGATTGAATTAGATGCAAGGGTTTTGTTTTTTTTTCCAATGGCCCTCTTGGAAAAAAAAAATCAATTTCGATTTGCAAAAAACAAACAGATCTAGGGTTGTCAGACCTGACTTTCATTCAGATGAGACCATGTGAGAGAAAAGAACAGTGTTATGCCAAATGACTTCCTGATCCTTTCTCTCCACCCTGCCCCCAACTTCACTGGATTGCAGCAGGAAAATCTCAACAGCCCACAGGGTAATGAAAGAGAACTAGAATGAGTCAAGAAACTGGGAGTTCTGAGGCTGGATATGATGCTAACTAGCTACATGACCTCATCTTCTCAGACCAGTCATTTTATCTTTGCACCCCAAATACTTTCATCTGTAAAATGAGAGTACTATAGGGATGAAAGGGAGAAGGGAGGTAAAAGGAGCAAGGGGGAAGGGGAAGAGACAGAGAGAGAGGGAAAGAGGGAAAGGAAGAAGAGAGGGAGAAAAAGAGAACACTGGAGTCTAAAGACAAAGGACCAAAGCTGGACTCTGCCACTTATTATCTTTATTACCATTGGGACCAGCATTACCTCTCTCTGATGGGACTCAGTTTCCTCAACTGTAAAATGAGGTCACTTCCAGCTCAAAAATTTCATGATCCTATGATAGAAAGAAATTGTCATTGAAAAACCCCATTCTCTACAGTTGTAAGGATAATCCCCTCAGACTCAAATAGCTATTTCAACAAGACATTAATATTGAGATATGTTATTACTTTAAAGATCAGCACAGGAAATTCTTGGTTATACAAAATAAAGGGAGAAAATCATTTGAGCTTTTGGAAGCTCTGAAATTTTCCCTCTTTGGCATTAGATTTATTATCCTATATATGCTTCTCTTAAATTAGCATTAAAATTCATTTATTTGCCTTGAGCATTAACCAACTGAAAAGCAAGGCAAGTATTCTCCCCTCAAAATTTGGTTTTTTAGTTGTTAAACTGGTCAAAGGAAAGGACTGAAAAACAACTATTCAGAAAACTTAGTTGGGACAATCACTTTCACTCAAACTCAAATTCTGACAAATTGGAACCAGGAAAATAGTGATTAAAAAACAAACCTCGGAATTTACAATCTCCACTTTGCCCAAAGATTCCTCCTATCTGGAATTATGTCAAATCAAGCATTTAATAAATAATAAAGTTAATTAGTATTCACTATCTCTTCCTACACATTTTATAGTGAAGGTACGGAGCCAGAAAAGAAATAAATGAGAGTATAAGAAGCCATGGACCTGGATAATCCATAAACTGGATAACCAGCCTTGAATAATTAAGAGCTGGCTAAAACCCAGTTAAAGATTGTTTTCTTTTCTCCTGGATTACTCATGCCATTGAGTCAAACAAGTCTTTTTCTGCTTAAGACCTTGCCAACTAGATTTAAGACCAGTACAAGAGAAATAAAGTATGTCTTCCCTTCAGATTACAGCAAATATATTTTAACCCCAACCCAATAGGAAACTAGCAACAACAGGAGGTTGAGGGCCAGAAGGCTCATAGAAAGGAGCTCACTTTGCTCTTCTCTGATGTATTAGGTACTAAGTAGCCTTTGAGATCTTAGGGATTCTGAGATTTGGTACCCAGAACAGTTTTGGAGGGGATGAGTCAAGCCACCCCAGTATCAGTCTTCTTGACTACCAATAGAAAAAGCTATTGAAAAAATAATTACCTGACATCACATTTCTCCCCTTAAGTAAATGTACCACCAAACCTTTTTTTCTCTTTTAAAAACATAAATAAGTATTCTGAGGAGTTTTGGACCTTTTTTATAAAATAAAAAAGTCCTATACCATTCTCATCTCTGAAGAATAATGCCAAATTCCAGCTTAGCTGCCCCTGTAATATGGTTTAATTATGATGACTGAACTAATAGGCTGACATCATAGACTTTTACAGGCTGACCCCATGTCATCCTGATGTATCATTTTGCACCAGTTCAGTGCTGTAAATCAATTTAAGATCTCAAGCAGGTTGAAAAGGCTGGTAATGATGCTTTCTCTGCAGTCTCTGGGGACTCTACATTATACACAACTTACATTATTTATAAAGCTCAATGATGCCTCCATTAGCCTTGTAAGCCTACACAAATGAGTCCTTTTATACACACACAATACACAACTTGGACTGTATTATCCAGCCTACTGCAGCTTAAATATGGCTGTCTAATTACACCCAAGTTTATTCCTTCTTTCCAATCATTTAGCTATTAAATTTCATCTTTAACCCAGAAATACTCACAAGCCAAGGAAGAATGTGAAATTCAGCACATCATCCTTTTTAATATTTAGGGAAATGGGATTTCCAGAGTCTCTAAAAAAGATACATTGGTTGAACTTCAGTGTTTTTTTTATATTCCTATAGTTACCTTTAAAAAAATCTAACAAGTTGACATTTATTTGTTTTTAGATGGCTGAAGTTGCCACTTTTTAAAAAATGCAGTGGTCATCAGATCTTCAAGGGTATAAAAGATAAGGACACTGAGAGAAAAAAATGTATTTGGTTACATACCTATAGTTGGAGGGGTCAAAACCAAATCAAAGACAAATCCCCACCCTCTAGGGGTAACTCAATCCTTCCTTGATCTTCTCTAGAGGTTTCTGCATCACCTAGCCCCAGAAAAATCATCTCTGATGCCTCTAGTTACAGTTTAAGAATTGCAATATTACAAGCTGAGAACCACCTGAAGAGAAATATCAAATAACTACAAATGGGAAAGGATGAGAGTGGAGTGAGAGAAGCACTTAAAATCTGTATAATATATTTAAGCCCAGTACCCACAGACAAAAATGGCAATGATGCAAAGAACACTGGTGCCAACTGCAGTGAACCCTGATCCAACCTAGATTCCTTTTAAAAACATTGGTTCCACTAGAGCTCACCAGCCTTCAATAAAAGGTAAAGTGGTAATTAGAAATAAACAAGATGAAGATCAGCACAGTCTTCTCATTGTGTTACTGAAGTGAAGGCATGCCATCCCTGAAAACCAATTAGAAAGAGACATGTTCTGATAGAAAGCTGCTCTTTGATCCAGCTACTTAAAGAGTTTGTTTCAGGGACATATAAGAAGGCAGGCCCAAATCATACCACTCCTTATGTTTTGTACCATTTTTTTTTAACTTCAGCTCCAAGACAAAAAAAAAAATCAACCAGAAACATGCCAATTTTCATGGCAGGTCTGAAAGCCAAACAGATCTTTGAGCTGGGCCTCAATTTTCGGGGCCATGCATGCCTTCAAGGAAATCAGGGTTTCAATCATATCTCTAAAATGCAGTGGGAAAAAAATCCTGTTGTAGTAATCTTAAAGTCGGTCAACATTTGTTCCTCTTTCCCATAATACATCTAATGGGAAAAACCCTGTTCCCGTAAATGCTCCCATATAGTAGGCATGTTGGAAAACAAGCCCACGTTTCTTTCTCTCAGTTTTCCCGTTCCCTCTCGCGTCCCGTCCCCCCCACAACCCCCCTTACATAAACTACTAAGCGAAACACTAACAAAGGCTTGGGGGAGAGTAAATGACACAGTTGTTCCCGAGCAAACTTAGTAAATGCAGAGGGAAGGAGACAATCAGATCAGGTCGAGAAGGATCCACGGGCGTGGGGGAGCGAGATAAAGGGAAAAAGGAGAAGGCAACCAAAATCAACTGCCGCCAAATCTTGGAATAAATTGGAGGGTGCGAACTTTACTTGACCTCGACCCCAAGGATTGAACGGAGGGGCGAAAAGGAAAAACGGGCGGGGGAGAGTGGTAAAGAAAAGCTGAGTTTTCTTCCTTCTCTGCGATCCACACTTCTGAAAAGCTGGGTGCGTGAGAGAATGTGTGAGTGTGTGTGTATGTGTGTACACAAGAGACAAAACCAGCCTAGGCAGTTCCTGAAACTCCCGCAAGTTTGGCTGTCCCCCTCCCAGCTCTGCGGGCGCAGGACACAAAGGGGCCCCAACAGCAATTGAGCCAGAGCAAAGGAGAGGGAGGCCGGGAGAAAAGTCAGGAAGAGAGGAGACCGGGCCGAGGAGACCTCGGCGGGCCGGGGCGGACAGGGGAGAGGCGGAGAAGTCGGACTCCCCTCCTCCGACCCAACAAAGACGCCAACGCAAAGTTGGAAGCTCAAAGCGCACCCCTGCAGCCGAAGGGTGGGGGAGAGAGGCGAGGTGGGGGAATTAAGGGGGTCCGTAGGTTTCTAAGAGCCACCGGGAGACGCCATCATGGGGGGGGACTTCCCATCTCTGCTCCCCGAGAACACCCCCCACCCGCAAGCCCATGCATCCAAGTTGCTATCCCAGCGCTACGGCGGGAGTCTGAAACTTGGAAGGGGGGAGAGGAAGGAGGGCAACAGGGGGTCAGCTGGGAGGGAGGACTGCAGCAAACCAGGCTCCAGCCGCCCCCTCCCCCACCCATTCCCGGACGGCAGTTCCCCCCCCCCCCCCCCCCCCCCGAGTCCGCAAGAAAGAGGGGTCGGGAGGCGGCGGCAGGGCAGCCTGGCCGGGGCCGGGAGGGAAGGGGTGGAGTGGGGTGGAACGCAAAAAAGGAAAAGTTTGGGGTTCGGGGTCGGATGGGTTCTTTGGTTTTTACCCCGTGGGCGGCGCGCCCCTCAAAGGCGAGTACTGAAGAGTCCCCACTGGCCGCGCCGCCGTTGTCTGGCTGCTGAGGCTGCTGATCCCGCTGGGGCTCCCGCAGTTCCTCCGGCTGCCTCGCCGCCCCTCCGGGCCGCCAGTCCCTCCCCTCGCTCCTGCTCCAGCAGCGGCACCGGCAGCAGCAGCAGCCGCCGCACAGTGGGCAGCCCCGCGCCGCCCGCTAGCTCGCTCGCTTGCTTTCTGCTTTTCCACCCTCTCTCTCTCTTTCTCTCTCTCACTCTCTCCCTCTCTCTCTCTCTCTCTCTCTCTCTCTCCCTCCCTCCCTCTCCCGGAGCCTGGATTGATCTGGTCTCGCTGGCGTCAGGGAGTCGGAGCCGCCCAGCCTCCACTACTCCACTGCCAATACACAACACACACACACACTCACACACTTACAAACCCTCCACCACCGCCACCCCAGACTAGGGATCCTCTCCAAATTACCGCGCTGAGCACGCTCAGAAGCAACAGCTGCTGCGGCAGCAGAGGCGGAGGCCGCTGCCTTAGGGGCCCCCAACAAACACGGCGGGGGAACCAGCTCTGGGGACAGCTCTCTCCCCCTCCCCCACTTTTTTTTCCTTTACCCACTCCCGCCCCCCAAGCTCCTCCAAAAGAAGGGGGTGTGGATTTATAATACTGTTTAGTCCTCCTGAAAGTCTTGTGGCCTTTAGTCGTGGTGGGAGTGATTTGGTATGTATGGGCCTTACAAATAAAGTTTAGGGTCGTGAGTTTTATTTTCTAAAACGGTCATTCCACTTGCCCCGCCCGCACTGGATCTTCTTTCTATTAGGGGTGGTTCTTTTTTGTTTTGTTTTAAACTTGCCATCCAAGACGTCCTTTTTTTTTTTAAACTATCTGTAATCCCACCCACCCTCTTGTCTGTCCCCCACCCCCACCCCGTCCCGCCCTCCAGTATTTGCAGGGCAAAGTGCAAATAAAATATCCAGCATTAGTTGATCGGAGCCTTACAAACCAGGGCTCCCTAGCTCAGTTTGCCGTCGAAGTCAATAGATTTGGTTTGTGCCAAATCCAGGACCCATTTATTTCCCCACGTAATCCTTCTGGCCCCAAGGAGTGCAGCTAAGGAGACATTCCTCTAGAAAGCGAAAAAGCTACAAATTTGAGGTCATTTTTCTTACCCACAGGCAAAGCCCCCTCAGAAATGATCAAACAGCTTGAGGCTTTACCTAGGCTTCGTAGACATTAAAAGTCCTCTTTACTCTGAAGCACTTCTTTTAGTCATGAGTTTGGAACCTGGCATGAAATCTCGGATATCTAAAGCTCAGTGGAGACCCAATTCTTTCCAGGATTAATTACCCCCTAAGTACAGAGCCAAGTGGTAAGAGCCTGAGTTGTAAAGACCAGACAAAAACCAATCCCTGCCCTTAAGAAGCTTACATTCGGGCATACTATCCTAAACAAATATTTTTATCCTAGATAACTTGTGGAGAGGAGAGAATTGAATCTCTGGTGAAGTTTAGTTTTAACAAAAAGTATAGTCACAGTACGTGAAAGTATGGAGCAAATGTAATTAATGGCAACACTCAGTTCCTGCTTAAGATTTTTTTTTTCATTATTCACAGAAGATATAGCTTTTTTTTTAGGGCATTTCACCTCCACCTCTTACAATCTCTAGCTTCTTTCAAAATAATTGGTAAGGTACCAGAAGATCAGTTAAAGCTCTTCACTTATAAAAATTACCTTGTGTTAATTTCAACTATATTTACATAGACGATATACTACACATATACAAATGTTTAGAATATAAACCGGAAACCCATTATGTCATATGTTTGTAACCACAGTGCTTGTGTCCTGTGCACAGTAGGCACTTTATAACAAGTATGTTGCTGTTCATAAGATTTAGAGTTGGAAGGAATCCTCCGAAGTTATCATTCCATGCTGTCCGATAGGCTCTCTGGATTTCTATTGGAGGAAGACTTGGATTCCAATCCTAGGAGCACTCTATGCAGCCTATCTAATCTTGTCTTATTTCTGGGCCTTGGTTTACTTATCTGTGAAGTGAAAAAGTTGTCTTAAGTGGCCTCAAAAATAATTTTCTGCTCTCATCTGTGATACCATTATCTTATGACCTATGATATCTCATTACATTTTTTGAACCTCTCTAATCATTTAGAAGCTGTTCCTTATGTTACCAAAAATCTACCTACTATAATTTCTATGTATTATTCTAGTTTTGCCTGTATTAGCCGAGCAGAAGACTTCCATATGACACTCCTCTGGGAAGACAACCATCATACTCCATTAAGTCCTTTCCAGACAAAATAGTCTCATTTTTTTTTCTTCTCTACCTCCCAGATGTAATATATAAGCAATATCTTCTAGCTAAAAAATGCTTGTCTGATTTTGGGCAAGTTATCTCCTCACCTAGGGACTCAGTTTCCTAATTGATAAAATGAGAGAAGATGGGTGGTAGTGGAGGAGACTCTGAGGTCCCTTACAGATTTAAATCTGTGATCCTGTGATCTGATATGCCACTTCCCTCTTTTTTTTCTAGATAAGAAACCGGATCTAGAGAAGGGAAATCACTTGCTCAAGGTCTCACTGGTCTTAATTATTGATGAATACCTGATTTATAAAAACAAATGCAAAGAGTGTTTTAATTTAAAAAAAAACAGAAAAATTAGGAGAGATTATGTGCATCACAAAAAGATTCACTAGTGTTCCCTTAAATAGAAGTTCCCTAGCTACCTTTAAGTATTTGTTTATAACAGCTTCCCAGGTGCATTTAAGTGTTAGTTTGGACTTAAATGGCCTCATAGGATAACTGCTATGAGAAGGAATCCTGCAGTGAAAACTGTTTGGTTGGGGTCCTGGTGGGAGGTGCTGTTGAAAACACAGTTCCTGGGAAAACCTAGAGGGGACCGTACTACAATTCTATACATATTGATGACTAATTGTCTATGAGGTTGATATAGTACATAATGACACTTATTGGCCTTAAGGATCCATACACATTCACAAAGTTCACCAAGCACCCCTTTCTCTCCCTTAATCCATAAAATGATGCAGTCTCAGAACACAGGTTAACTGAAGGACTCTATACAGGTGAGAAGCCTCCTTTCATTATTCAAAATAATCACTCCCAATTTATCTGTTCTGAAAAATTCAGATCCACTTTACAATAATTGTTCTCAAAGATCTTCTTTCTCAATGTCAGAATTTCACACTTAATTCTGAATTCTAAAAAAATAAGTAATTTCATTATTCTTCTCAAAATTCTTCAATAAATACAGCTAAATAAAAAATCATATCAAATTTTCATTAATTCCTGATTTTCTGACACTTGCATTCATTTTGTAATTTCTATTCAACAGTATTATTAGTGGGATCCAAAGTTGCCTTTATCCTGATTGAACTAAGAGCAGCATTCCCTCTGCTTTCCTTCTCTGTCTCTATCTCCATCCATGTCCTTTTTCCTTTCTTCTTTCTTTTCTTTCATTCTTTCTTTCCTCCTATCCCTTCTTCCTCCTTTTCTACCTGCCTTTCTTCTCTTCCTTCTCATTTTTCCTCTCTCTCTTTCTCTTGTCTCTTTTTCCTGCTGAACCACCCATTGGATGAACCAGCATTTATTAAACACCTACTATATGTTAAGCTTTGTGTTGGACTGGTAGATATCAAGATAAAAATAACAAACAGTTGTTTTCTTCGAAGAGATTATATTTGACTGAAGAAATACAAGATATAAGCAAATAAGTATAAACATAATTTGAGAAGATCAGTAACAAGTAGGGGGATCAGGAAAAGCTTCTCATAGGAGTTGGAAAATAATAAAAATAATATGATAGTAATGTGAGCGTTTATATAGTACTTGAAGTTTGCAAATCTTAACTCATTTTATCTTCACAGCAACTCTGGGAGTTAGACACTATTAGTATACCCACTTTATAGATGAGAAAACTGAAGTAGACAGGGCCACACAGCTAATAAATGTCTGAAGCCATATTTGAAATTGAGTTCTGACTCCAGGTACAGGACTCTCTAGCCATCTAGCAACCCTAGAAGAATGAGAACTAAATCTTTCAGTTAGTTCAGGATTCTAAGAGAGATATTTCAGATATGAGGAACAGACCTCCCATGCAAAAAGTACCTAGAAGGAGAAAGAATGCTGTTTCCTCCTCTACTTTCCACCCTTTTGTCTTTTCTCACCCACACACAAAAATGTCAATATTCTTATTTTTAAAACTCTGTTTAGGACACTTAGTTGGCTCAGAGGATAGAGAGCCAGGCCTAGAAATGAGAAGTCCTGGTTTCAAATCTAGACTCAGATACTTTCTAATTGTGACCCTGGGCAAGTCACTTAATGCCCATTGCCTAGCCCATAACACTCTTCTACCTAAGAACCAACATACAGTATTGATTCAAAGGCAGAAAGTAAGAGTTAAAACAGCTGAGTGTGTAACAGAGGGTTCACATCAATCCATTTAGATATGATGTCCATTGCTACTGCATTCTTTTGTATCACTCAACCTGTAGTTTCAATTCTTTTTCATATAGTCTAGCATAGACTTTTCTTTATCAACTAGATGGTATCATAATATCAGTTGTCTATAACCTTATTTCTAAGGTAATCTAGTTTAACTTCTTCATTTTTGAGGGGAAGAAGCTGAGTTTTTGAAACATTAAGTTAAGTCAAGTCATCAAGACCAGGGCATGATACCCTCTGGCCTATCAAAATCTTAGCTCCACAGTTCTTTGGAAAAGATGGTCCTTTCAATTCAAGCTATCATCTGACTAACATTTTTTTTTCTGGGAAACTCACTAAACATTTATTTCTTAGCAATAAAATTCTTGACTTCTCATTTGCATTCTTTCACTCAACTCTGGATAGGGAAGCAATTGTATGGTTCTTTTGCCCATGGGGAAGATGGCATTCTCCTCTTACACTTGCCTTTCCATCTCCATACAGGTCTTATATCTAAACTATTAGAGGAGCCTCCTATCTATCTCAATTTTCCCCTGAATCCAATCCATCCTTCAAAGGTATATAACCAGATTAATCTTCTAAAATTAAACTACTTTGATCATATCACTTGCTCCCAAAAAGAAATCTTCAAAGGTTTTCTATAATCTGTCCAACGTTCAAATGCCTACACCAGAAGTGTCTAACTCATGGCCAGCTGCAATCTCCTGAGTACTGTCTGAATCAGATTAAATTGGAATTGGGAAATGTTTAACAAAATAAATAAAAATACTATAAAGCATAAATAATGTTAATTTGTGGTTTTCTGAGTCAATATGCTGCCCACAGGCACCCATTTCTATTTGTGTTTGATACCACTGGCCTACAGTATAAATTTCATGGTTAAGATCCCTAAGATTTAGCCTACTAGGAACACCCACCTTCCCCACCTCAAAACTTTCACTCACTTTTTTCTTTTGTATGCTCTACTATTGTCCTTCTACTCCCCCATGAATCCATCATACTTTTAAAATCTTCAAGGAATAATTCTCATAATAATACCATGATGCCTTCTTTCCTGTTGACATCAACAAGGAAGAGAGTAGAGGCAGGATAGAGAAGCAAAATGCAGATGAACAAGTTACAGAAATAAACAAGAAAATTGGAAGTCTATCTTAGGATATAGTAAAGGTGCTATGTGTTTAAAAGATGGATAATAGTATCATAAGTTTAGAGAGGGAAGGCATATTAGAAATCTGTCATCTATTCTAATCCTTTACTCCCTCTTTTTCTCTTCATGAGACTTAATTAAATATTCTAACCCTTGATTCAAACAGATCCTAGCAGGGAAAACTTGCTGATCTGAATCAAAAGGTCAGGATGCTCAGGAGAGCAGACATGTTTTGCTACCTGAATATCAGCATCCATAGGAGTTCTGGATGAATGTAGCTGGAGATGATTTACACTCAGGGTCTCTGGCTGTCTTCTTTAGAATTCAACTGAGGTCCTCAAATTTATAGACCTTTCAGATGAAGAAGTATCTGGAGTGGCAGGATACCTTGCTATCTGCAATGTGGACCTTGTCCTTATTGATATAGAAGCCCTCTTTGAAGGATGACTGGAACTCCCCAAAAAGAGCTGAGATACCACTCATCCACATCAAATTCTTCACCTTGTACTTGAACAGTAGCTGGATGTGGAACTTCTGCTTGGTGATGTCCATGAAGCTGGCCAGCTTGGCCATGGGCATTGTAGTGTAGACCTTCAGGAAGCTCATATGGTGAGGAGCTGGGCCTCTGCTGCACCTGGTTCACAAACATCTTCAGCTGCTGCAGAAAGGGTTCTTGTGGTGTTTGGGATATATATTGTAATAGTTGGACACAGGAGGGACAGAAACTTGGGAAAGGAGTAGCTGGAGAGCTCTTCATATACCCAGGCATCTCCCTCCTGTATGTACAGCATCTTGTTGCTTTATTTCTCATGTAGCTGCAGATGGATGCTCTTGTCAATGTACGTGTGGTTCACAGTCAGAGAGATGGCCAGCAAGAAATGCATCTGCTCATTCTGATTTTTGATCATCTCATACTAGTATGTTTTCCTCTGAAACATATTCTTGGTCCTCTGAATGTAGAACAGAATGTTGGCAAAGACGTGGTGGAGGGCATCCTGGTAATGGCACATCTTCAAGTAGGCAAACCCCACATAGTAATAGGTGGTGATCTGGCTCTCAGGCACTGGGGAATGCATGCTCTTCTTGTTCACCTCACTATTTTCCAGCACCACAAATGGGAGTGCATCCAGAACAGCCCCATTGGCTGAAGTAGCCAAGAGTTTTGGAGAGGAAGAGGTAGCCACACTTGATAGCCCACACTCTCAGGATTGCTTCTGCTTGGGTAGACCTCTAGCTAGCTGATGGTTGATGCTGGATTTGTCTACTAAGTACTGAAGCAGTTCAGGACTCTGAGGACATTCCAGATCCTAGGGTCATACAGATGAGGAAACTGAGGCTTCAGTTAAGTACTAGTTCAAGATCACACACATGAACACCAAACAGTAAAGATACATGATTGGACTTAGCTCACAACTAGCTCAGAACTTCCTGGATCAAGAAATCTACCAGCCTTAGCCTTTCTGATAGCAGGGATTATAGATATGAGCCCCCTTGTACTCCTATTCAGAAACTCCTATTCAGATAAATGGAGCTCAAAAATATCATGAGACTGGGTTGAGAAGTTTCAATAAAAAGTTATGCTACACATTCTCAACAATGCTCTCACTGTCACAAGACAATCCCTTTACACCTCCCTAATTGATTCACTGTCCCACTCACCACAGTTACTACTCCAAACCTTTTTGCCTCTCTTCAATCCTCCCCCTGTGCTTCCATTCTCTCAGACTCCCAGATGAAAACCTGAACTCTTACTCAACAGGAAAAAAATTGTGATTCTAGAGCCCAGAATTCTCTCTTTTTCTCTTCTTTAACGATTTAGACATCTTTTCCATTATATTTTCTTTCACTCCTCTTTCTGATGAGAGAGGGTCTTTCCTCTTGCTGAGGTAAATCCCTTTACCTTCATCCTTGATCCCCTCCTCCCTTCTTGTACCGATTGTCCCATTTATCATCCCCATTCTCTCTTACATTCAATATCTTCCTATCTTTTGGTCCTCTCTCTACTGCCTTAATATTATCCTTCAAAAATCATTGTTTAATCTGGCTGTTCTTGCTAATTTTCAACCTAAATATCTTTCCTTTCTTGGCTAAACATCTTGAGAAAGCCAGCTACAATCATCCATCCCCTTAACTTCTCTCCTCTCATTTACTTTTAAATCCTCTAAAATCCGTCTTCCGACATCATTACTCAAGAGAAACTGTGTTCTCTAAAGTTAACGCTGATTTCTTAATTAACAAATCTAATGGCTTTTTCCTCAATTCTCATTCTTCTAGACCTCTCTGCCACATTTGATACCTTTGATGACCCTCTCCTACTATAAATGCTCTACTTTGTTAAGTTTTCTTGATACAGTTCTCTCTTGATTCTATTCTTTTTTTCTTTAACCCTTACCTTCTGTCTTAGAATCAATACTATATATAGGTTATTCTAATGCAGATGAGCAGTAAGGGCTAGGCAATGGGGATAAAGAGATTTGACCAGGGTCACACAGCTAGGAACTGTCTGAGACCAGATCTGAACCCAGGACCTCCCATTTTTATGCTTGGTTCTCAAACCACTGAACCACCTAGCTGCCTCCTCTTATTCTTCTCTTCCTTTTATGATTGCTCTTTCTCACTGACCTTTGCTGGATCTTCATTCTGGTTAAATCCACTAACCATGAATGTCCCCAAGATTTTGTCTGGGACCTTCTTATATTTGTTTTTATGTTATCTCATTTGGTGATCTCATCACCTCCCATGAGTTAAATTATCATTTCTATGCAGACTATTGCAAGATATACGTGGGAGTACACATACTAGACCATTATATATGATACAGATCATATATAGGGTGAATGCTAGTCTTCTTCATCTGTTTGTTTGGACATCTCAAACTTAGCATGTCCAAAAGATAACTCATTATCTGTTCTTTTCTCAAACTCTTCCCTCTTTCCAACTTTCCTGTTACTATTGAGCACACCACCCTCTTCCCAGATACCCAAATTCAAAACCTAACAATCACTCTACATATCCATCATGTTCTCAAATCTCCTTTCTGTCTTCACAACATCTCTTGTTTATGTCACCTTCCCATTCACACAGCTGCCACCCTGCTGTAGGCCTTCATTTCTTCTCTACAACATTATTGGAATACTCTTTCTCCTTGCCTAAAGTCTCTCTACTCTTATTTATCCTCCACTTGAGGTGATTTTCTTAAAGAACAGGTCTGACCACATGACTTCAATTCTCAGTATTGTCCAATGGCTTGCTATTAGTTCTACGATAAAATATAAAGTCTTCTGGTCCAATTTCTTATTTTTCTTTAGTTGGAAATACCTGGTATACAATAAGAATGGTAGCAGCCAGTAAGGTGGTACAATGGACCACCCATGGACCTAGAGTTAGGATGGTCTGTGTTCAAACTAGCCTCAGGCAGTTTCAAGCTGTGTGATCCTGGGCAAGTTATTTAACTGCTGTCTGCCTCAGTTTCTGAATCTATAAAATGGGGATAATAATAGCACCTACCTCTCACTGTTGTTGTGAAGATTAAAATGAGTTAATATTTATAAAACTCTTTGCAAACCTTAAAGAAGTGTATAAATGCTAGTTATTATTATTAGCTAAAGAAAAGGGGGAGTTTTTGAATTTGGAATAAATATTATACCATTGAATCTTTTTTTAACATGTAGATACAATTTTTAATAATTGTTCTCTGACATTTTTTCAATCCATGTTCTCTCCCTGCCTCCCTCCCATTGTTCTTCCTCCTTGAGACAGCAGGCAATATGATTTAGGTTTTACATGTACTATAATGCAGTACATATTTCCATGTTTGTCATGTTAGAAAAGAAGACACATATTGCTTATACCAGAAAAAAAAAACACACGGGGGAAGTAAATTGGAAAACAGTATGCTTCAAACTGCATTCAGACTCCATGAGTTCCCTCTGTGGCAGTGGATGGCCTTTTTATCATGAATCCCTTCAAGTTGTCTTGGATCCTTTCATTGCTGATAATAGTTATGCCATTCGCAGTTGATCATCATACATTATTGCTGTTACTTTTTACATTGTTCTCCTGGTTCTGCTCACTTCACTTTGTATCACTTCATACAAGTCTTCCTAAGATTTTTGGTAATTGTCCTATTCGTCATTTTTTATGGCACAATAGTATTCCATCACCAACATGATCACAACTTCTTCATCTATTCCCCAATTGATGAGCATCCCTTCAGTTCCCTTTTCTTTTCCCACCACAAAAAGAGCTTCTAGAAATATTTTTTACAGGTAGGTTCTTTCCCCTGATCTCTTGGGCGTACAGACCTAATAGTGGTATTGCTTCCTTAAAGGGTATGCACAAATATTGTGGAATGATCAACTGTGATAGACTTAGCTGCTCTCAGCAATACGATGATCCAGGACAATTCTGAGGGTCTTAAGACAAAGAATGCTATCCACCTTCAGAGAAAGAACTGTTGGAGTTGGAATGCAGACGAAAGCATATGATTTTTCACTTTAGTTTATTTGGGTTTTTATTTTGTGGTTTTGGTTTTATAAGATTATTCTCTTATAAAAATGAACAATATGGAAATAGGTTTTGCATGATAATACATAAATAGCTCAGATCAGATTGCTTACCAGCTTTGGGAAAGAAGAAAGAAGGGAGGGAGGGAGACAATTTGGATCATATAACTTCACAAAACTTATGTGGAAAATTGTATTATATGTAATTGGAAAAATAAAATATATTTACAAAAAGAAAAAAATTCCCCTAAGTTAAAAAAGAGGGTATATACAGTTTTATGGCCCTTTGAGCACATACCTTAGCACATGTATCTTAGCAGGGTCAGTCACCATAGAGCATTTTTTCCTCTCCTTTTTAAAATATAACCTACTCCGGTAACCTAAATGCAATGTAGCCCCTTTTCCCTCATTTCAGCTAGCAGAGTAGGAGCCCCTTGTTTGAAGGGCAACAGCTGATGGAGACCAGCCACTACTAAGGCTGCCATAAAATCACCACCAATGGTGAACACAGACTAGATCTGTGACTGTGTCCTGGTTTGGAGCCAGCACCAAGCAAAGGAGTCAACCAGATAAATGTCAGCAAATATAAGGAATATACAGGCAAAATAGCTGCAGGTGTGGTCTCAGTTGGGACAGGAGCAAAAAGAACTTGAAAGGCAATTTCACTAAGTTTTGGGGTGACATGGATTACATGACAAAAATAGATCTTACCACAGGAATGTCAAGAGGTTTTAAAGGGTTTATCATCTTTAAAGAATCTTCTAATGTTGAGACATTTTATAAAGAGATTGAGTGGATAGATAATTGAGCTTCAAAATGCTGTGGCCATGAAAAAAGATCCTGGGAAGATCTTTACTGGCAGACTTAATGTGGAAATTACAGAAGATAAAATCTGATAATACTTTGTAGAGATCAAATCCATTAAACTTTCAATGGATCCAAAGATAAAAAAGAATAAGATTTATATTCATCTTCTTTTAAAAAAAAATAAGTTTTTATTGACACCTTTAAAAAATCTCATAATTTCTCCCAGTATCTTTCACACCATAAGGACCATCTCATAACAAACTATTTTTAAGACAAAAAAAGAGGAAGAAGAAAAAATCAAGATAAAATCAATATATTGAAAAGATATGAAAATATATGTAATGCACAAGACTTAAATATGTCCCACCCCTGCAATGGGGTTGGAACTGTCTTCTCATATTTCTTCTTCTGGGACATATTCTTTATAATTTTGCAATATTCACTTTTGATTTTTCTTTTCTTGTAGTTGTTCTTTTTTTGTTTACATTGTTGTTGTAATCCCTGCATGTAATCCCTGTTCTTTCCATGACTGCTTACTTCCCTCTGCCTCAGTTTATGTAGATCTTTTCAAACTTTTCTGTATTTATCACATTCATTATTTCTTATGTCACATTAATAGTTCACTACATTTGTACACAAAAATTTGTTTAGACATTCTCTAAATTATGGTCATCTACTTTGCTTTGAATCTTTACTATCACAAAAATCATTGCTATAAATATTTTGGTGTATGGGGATTTTTTTCATATCAATGGCCTCATTGGGGTATAAGCCTAGTAATAGAATCTCTAGCTCAAATCTAGGTGTATGGGTATTTCATTACTTAATTTTAATAATTCCAAATTGCTTTCCAAAATAGATACCCTGATTCATAACTCTACAAACAATGCATTAGTGTGCCCATCTTCCTACAATCCCTCCAAGACTGACTCTTCCTAAACTGTTAGAAGCAAAGGCTATCACATTTGATCATTCCACAATATTGCTGTTACTGTGTACAATGTTTTCCTGGTTCTGCTTATTTCACTCTGCATCAGTTTATGGAGATCTTTACAGCTCTTTCTGGAATCATCCTGTTCATAATAGTACAGCACAATAGTATTCCATCACTATCATATACCACAATTTGTTCAGCCATTCCCCAATTGAGGGAAATGCCTTTAGTTTCCAATTCTTTGCTACCACAAAAAGATCAGCTATAAATATTTTTGTATAAACAGGTCCTTTTCCATTTTTAAAAATTTCTTTTGGATATAGACCTAGTAATGGTATTTCTGGATCAAAAGGTATGCATTCTTTTATAGTCTTTTTGGTATAATTCCAAATTGCTCTTCAGAATGGTTGGCTCAGTTCACAACTCCACCAGCAATGAACTAGTGTCTCAATTTTGCCATATCTCCTCCAATATTTATCATTTTCCTTTACTGTCATATTGGTCAATCTGATAGAGTTGTTTTCATTTGCATTTCTCTAATCAAGAGGGATTTTGAATATTTTTTTCATCTGATAATTGATAGCTTTGATTTCTTTATCTGAAAACTGCCTATTCATATCTTTTAACTACCAATTGGGGAATAACTTGAATTCTTATAAATTTGACTTAATTCTTCATATATTTGAGAAATGAGACCTTTATCAGAGATATTTGTTATAAAATTTCCCCCCAGTTTGTTGTTTCCCCTCTAATCTTGGTTGCATTGGTTTTGTTTGTACAAAAACTTTTAAATTTAATATAATAAAAAGGATTTATACTTTGTAGTGTTCTCTATCTCCTTTGGTTGTAAATTCTTCCTTTCTCCATAGATCTGACAGAGAAATGATTCTATGTTCCCCTAATTCACTTATAATATCTCTCTTTATGTTTAAATCATATAACCATTTTGACCTTATCTTGGTTTAGGGCAGTAATGGCAAACCTATGACATGTGTGCCAAAGATGGCACAAAGAGTACTCTCTATGAACATTTGTCTACCTTCCCTGCCCCACACCCCTTAGCCAGGGGTCCCCAAACTACGGCCGGTGTGTCACATGCGGCCCCTTGAGGCCATGTATCTGGCCCCCACCACACTTCCAGAAGGGGCACCTCTTTCATTGGTGGTCAATGAGAGGAGCACAATATGTGATAGCGCCTCAAAGCGAGATGTCACTCACATACAGTACTACTTCCAGTGACATAATCTTTTGTGTGGCGCCTTGTTCTGAGAGTAACTGAATGAGAACGAGGCGCTGCACAAAGGATTATGTGGCTGCATAATGGAAGACATCAGCATGGTGAGTGGCGATCTGGGGGAGGGGATTCTGCACTGTGTATACTGCTGCCCAGTATAGTGGTAGCAGTGATGGGCCTGTGCAAGGTGTGACAGGCCTAACACAGCCAGCGCTGCAGCCCCCACTAACCCAGACAGTGGTATACAGATTGTTCAAAGTTTTGTTTTTGTTTTTGTTTTTGTTTTTAATAGTCTGGCCCTCTAATGGTCTGAGGGACAGTGAATTGGGTGTAAAAAGTTTGGGGACCCCTGCCCTAGAGTTTGTTACTAGAAAGGCAGGGGGACTCATGCAGAGCTGCTTCCCTCCTCCTCTCCACAATGCCTGATGAAATTTTTTTGCATCTCCCACTCCTCTGCCAAATAGCCCAATAGGAGCACACAGTGAATAAGGTGAATGGCTCACAGGTAGCAGAGTTGGAGGGGAGCAGAGCACTTGGGTCACTCCCCTCCCACTCTCTACACTCACTGAAGACATTCCTCACTTCATGGACCCCTCCACCGAACAGCCCATTGAGAGCACTTTCTCCCTCTCCTGTGTGGGGTGAAGGGGGAACAGGGTGGACCCTGTACTCAGTGAAGGTGAGGGGCATGGCAAGCAGCCTGGGGAGATCTGGGCATAGCATTTGGTCTATAGGGTGGGGGTGGGACCTTGCACTCTGTTTCTAAAAGGTTTATCATCACTGGTATAGGGTGTGAGATATTAATCTAAACCTAATTTTTGCCATATTATTTTTGAATTTTTCCAGTAGTTTTTGTCAAATAGTGAGGTCTTATCCTAAAAACTGGGGTCTTTGGGTTTATCAAACAGTAGAGGTCATTTACCCCTAGTCTATTCCATTGATCCACCCTTCTATTTCTTAGCCAGCACCAGATTGTTTAGAAGCTTTATAGTATAGTTTGAGATCTGGTACTGCTAGGCCACCATCCTTCACATTTTTTTCCCATTAGTTCCCTTGATATTCTTGACTTTTTGTTCTTCCAGATGAATTTTGTTATTATTTTTTCTAGTTGTATAAAATAGAATTTTTTGTTTTTTGTTTTTTAGTTTGGTTGGTATAGCACTGAATAAGAAAATTAACTTGGGTAGGATTGTCATTTTTATTATATTAGCTTGACTTACCCGTGAGCAATTAATGTTTTTTCTATTGTTTAGATCTGTTAATTTATGTGAAAAGTGCTTTGTAGTCGTGTTCATATAATTCCTGCATTTGTCTCGGCAATTAGATTCCTAAATATTTTATATTGTCTAGAGTGATTAGAAATGGAGTTTCTCTTTCTAATTCTTGCTACTGAGTTTTTTTGGAAATATATAGAAATGATGATGATTTATATGGGTTTATTTTTTATCTTGCAACTTTGCTAAAGTTATTAATTATTTCAACTAGCTTTTTTAGTTGATTTTCTAGGATTCTCCAAGTATACCATCATATCATCTGTAAAGAGAGATAGTTTAATTTACTTATTGTCTATTTTAATTGTTTTACTTTCTCTTTCTTCTTGAATTGCTACCACTAACATTTCTAATACAATATTAAATAATAAAGGTGATAATGGGCATCTTGCTTCACTCCTGATCTTATTGGGAAGGTGTCTAATTTATCCCCATTGCAAATGTTACTTGCTGATGGTTTTAAATAAATACTAGTTATTATCTTGAGGAAAGGCCATTTAATTCCTATGCATTTCAATGGGAATGTGTATTGTATTTTGTCCAAGATGTTTTCTGCATCTATTGATTATCAACATGGTTGATTATGCTGATAGTTTTCCTAATATTAAACTAGTCTTGCATTCCTGGAATAAATCCCACCTGATCATTGTGAATAATCCCTGTAGTTTCTTTGCTAATATTTTAGTTAAGTTTTTTGCATCAATTTTCACTAAGGAAATTGGTCTGTAATATTCTTTCTCTGTTTTTGGCTTCCTGGCTTAGGTGGCACCATATTTGTATCATGAAAAGAATTTGGTAGGACTCCTTTGCTTATCTTGCCAAATAGTTTTATAATATTGGGATTAATTGTTCTTTAAATGTTTGATAGAATGCACTTGTGAATCCATTTGGCCTTGGGGATTTTTTCCTTGAGAGTTTGCCGATTGCTTGTTCAATTTCTTTTTCTGCGATGGGATTATTTAAATATTGCATTTTCTCTATCTACCCTTTGACCCAGCCATAGCACTGCTGGGTCTGTACCCCAAAGAGATAATGGACAAAAAGACTTGTACAAAAATATTCATAGCTGCGCTCTTTGTGGTGGCCAAAAACTGGAAAACGAGGGGATGCCCATCAATTGGGGAATGGCTGAACAAACTGTGGTATAAGTTGGTGATGGAATACTATTGTGCTAAAAGGAATAATAAAGTGGAGGAGTTCCATGGAGAATGGAACAACCTCCAGGAAGTGATGCAGAGCGAGAGGAGCAGAACCAGGAGAACATTGTACACAGAGACTAATACACTGTGGTATAATTGAACGTAATGGACTTCTCCATTAGTGGCGGTGTAATGTCCCTGAACAACTTGCAGGGATCCAGGAGAAAAAAACACCATTCATAAGCAAAGGATAAACTATGGGAGTGGAAACACCGAGGAAAAGCAACTGCCTGAATACAGAGGTTGAGGGGACATGACAGAGGAGAGACTCTAAATGAACACTCTAATGCAAATACTATCAACAAAGCAATGGGTTCAAATCAAGAAAACATCTAATGCCCAGTGGACTTACGTGTCGGCTATGGGGGGTGGGGGGGAGGAAAAGAAAATGATCTATGTCTTTAACGAATAATGCTTGGAAATGATCAAATAAAATATATTAAAAAAAAAAAGAAGTGCAGAAAAGCCACAAAAAAAATATTGCATTTTCTCTTCTGTTAATCTAGGCAATTTATTTTTTTTGTAAATATTCATCAATTTCACCTGTATTAAAAAAGAGGGATTAAGACTTTCAGTATTGAGAGGGGGAAAGAAAGGAGCCTCCCCTCCCACAAAGTGGGGTACAGGAGGGACAGCTGATCTTTATGATTGGCTCAGAGAGGAGAGGGGGTTTGAAGATTTTCCCCCTTCTGCCTTCCCTCCTTTGCTAAAGCTGCTCTCCCTAATTCTCTCTTCTCCCTCTTGTCCCCCCTCCACTACTGGAGAACAAAGGGTCTCCCCTTGATCTGTTCACTCACACTCAACTTGGGGAACAGATAACTTTTAATGTTAACTCATCAAGTAATACAAAAAGGTATAATGGGCAGGGAAGAATGGGAAAAGGAAAGTGGGGAAAGGGAATCCCTGTCTCTATCTAAACCTTTTCCCCTCCCTCCTCAAGTTTGGGGTGAACTTGGGCCTTGGCAGCCTGAGCCCCCTGAGAGAAAGTCAGGTTGATTCACCCCTGGGCAATAGGAGCTGAGGTAAAGTCTGCTGAGGTTTCTCTTCAGAAAGTCCCTTCAATTAGGAAGTGTTGAGGGGAAGGATTTCCAATCACTAGCAGGAAAAGTGGGTAACCCTTAGGGGAAGGTCTTTATACATCTCTCCTGACTGAGAGCCTCACTGCTCACTCTCTGCCAGAGTCTTCTCCTCCTCCAGATTCCAAACTCCTGGGCCCTTCCTCCATTGAGGTGATCAATTCCACATACTCTTCAGCTTGGCACTTTTTTTTCTAGTGCCAGTCTCTGTCACACACCTAGATTGCAAGATTTACTGTCATATAATTGGGCAAAAATAGTTCCTAATGATTGCTTTAAATTTCTCTTCATTAGAGGTAAAATCACCCTTTTCATTTTTGATATTGGTTATTTGATTCTCTTCTTTCTTTTTTTTTTTAAGTCAAAGTAACCAATACTTTATCTACTTTAATTTTTTTTCATAGAACCAGCATCTAGTCCCATTTATTAATTCAATAGTTCTTTTACTTTCAAATTTATTAATTTCTCCTTTGATTTTTAGGACTTCCAATTTAGTCTAATTAGGGATTTTTAATTTGTTCTTTTTCTAGTTTTTTAGTTGCATTTCCAATTCATTGATCTGCTTTCCCTCTATTTTATTGATAGATGAATTCAGGGATATAAATTTCCCCCCTGAGTACTGTTTTGGCTATGTCCCATAAATTTTGATATGTCAACTCCTTGTTGTTATTCCCTTCAATAAAAAAGGGGCTTTTCCCTATGATTTGATCTTTGACCCACTACTTTTGAAGAATTCGATTATTTAGTTTCCAATTAATTTTTAATTTGCTTTTTCATTAATCCTTATTGATTATAAATTTTTGCATTATGACCTGAAAATGTTATATTTATTATTTTTAAGTTTTTATGTTGTAGTATATGGTTAGTCTCTGTATTGTATCACATATATGTACCATATGTTAGTGAAAGGAAGTATATTCCTTTTATCTCTATTTACAGTAGTAATTATAAGCAGAAATTGAAGGAATGGTTTTTTACTCATTAATAAAATATTCCTAATGAGACTACTTAGAAAGGAAGCTATATTTCACATCTTTATTGTTAGTCCTTCACATTCTGTTACTATATCACAGGATGTGAAATTCTTCCTTTGAATTGATTATTCTATTGTTATGTCTTAGTTTATATAGTGTTTGGCACAATGGATAGAGCATTGGGCTTGAAGTCAATAAAGACCTGAGTTCAAATGTAGTCTTAGACATTTACTAAGCTGTATGTTCTTGAGCAAGTCCACTTAACATTTGTTTGCCTCAATAAACTTAAATGTAAAATGGGAATACACCTAACTCCCAGTGTGGTAAGGATCAATTGAGGTACTATTTGTAAAAAGCATTTAGCACAGTGCCTGAACATAGTATGTACCATATAATAAATGCTTATTCTGTGCTCTCTGCCTTATTGGTATGTTACAAACCAAGCCTCCCAACATCTCAAATAGAGGTTGCTTAGAAGTCTCAGAGAGATACCATTGTTTGTAAGAAGTCTTTAGCAAATTCCACATTGTTTCAGTTTGGGTGACACAGTGTAATATCTAAGAAGGGGAAACCTGGAGTCAGCTACCTGGAGTCAATTGTTAAACTTTCATTCTGAATATTCATATCTTCGAAACTGGAGAACTATCCAGATCAGGACTTGATTTATTATTTTGTTGATTGTATAGACTTAAGAAAGTGATGAAGAAAATGTTAATAATGCAGATTAAACTTTTTAAAATACACATCTCATATATATTATATGTATTATTCTATTGTTTTTTCAGTCCTGTCCAACTCTTTGTGAACCCATTTTGGGTTTTCTTGGCAGAGATAGTGGAGTGGTTTGCAATTTTCTTCTCCAGCTTACTTTATAGATGAGGAAACAGAGGCAAATAAAGGGTTAAGTGACTTGCCCTGGGTTATACAGCTAGTGTTTGAGGTCAGATTTGAACTCAAGAAGATGAGTCTTGGTCAAAGTATAGTGCCAAGTAAAGTACTATCTATCTTCTATGGGTTGAGGAAGCTGGTCTGAACCACCCCAATCTTCCACCAATGCCTCCAGTCCATGAGAACCAGAGGTCCTGAGTATCAGCACAAGGCTATAGATGTTGCCACTATTTGTTACAGTATTTATGGATTTCTTAACTATTTAATATATATAAAACCATGCTACTTTTTTATGTCATTGACAAAGTTTTTCTGCATGGTGCCCCAACTCCATTTTTTTCATAAACTGTTGTTTTTATTGTGCCATTCTGTCTAGTATAGTGCCTTTTGGAAACTCATATGCCCTATTATAGCAGAAATGATTGTACAATAAAATTCAGTTATTAAAATATATATATTTTTTAAAAAACAAGTTCATTGAGTCTAGGTTAAGAAACCCTGTTCTAATCAATTCAGGGAAAAGCTTTGAGGAATATGAGCTTCTGTGAACTATTATATAAAAAGTTACCCACTATGGAAAAATAATCCAGGCCTCGAAAAGGGATTTTTTTCCCTTAACTGTTGGTAGTAGGGGAAGGGGAGCTACTTGTTTCAGGGAAAGAATGAAGGCATTATGAGCAGAGAAGGGATAACTGGGGTTTCCATTGCCCTGAGTGGTCTGTGTCCTGAGTAGCAGGTATGTGTGTTCCCTACATACAAAAGCCCAGATTTATGGGGAACGCGGGGGATTATAAGAATGTTTTGTTACTTTGTACTTAATATAAAAACTCAGTAAATGCTTTTGCATCGAGTATTTGCTTCTGCTATCTGACTATTAAAGGTAAATGCATTGGTTGGGGCTCAATGAGCTTTTTTTTTTTTAGGAATTTGAATCCAGCATATCTTAAACTTGGGGTAACCATACTCAGGAGAGCCCAACCCATGAACATTATTTGGGGTTAAATAGTTCAGAGAACATGTTACAAATGGTAGAGATAAAAAGAATAATTCATAGAAAAAGGTGATTGTGATGAGCTACAGTAGTAGTAAGAAAAGGTATTATGGAGAAAGTAGAACTTGAACTGGGCCTCAAAAAACTGAAGGCTTCAGAAAAGTAGAGAAAGAAGAGGATTAAGCAGAAGGCATCTCAGATATAGAAGCAGACACACCCAAGGTGCATTTTTTCCCTTTCCCCTTTTCTTTTTTCTCTTTTTTCAATCTTTCTTTCCTTTCTTTATGTCTGCAGATGGCATCTGAGTGCATTATTCAACCCTTGGGGTAGCAATCAAGGCTAAATAAGTTGCTATAGCCTTTCTGAAGGAATTATTATTAGGTAGGGCATTTGGCAACTGGAGAAAACAGAATTCCTTCCAAAACTAAAATACATAAAACCAAGTACTGGCAATAGAAATAGCATTTTAATCACCCACTGAGTACCTAGAGAAAATTATTTCTGCGTCGTGTCCAGAAAGTACCCAAGCTGGCATTCATTTGTGTTACTTTAGTCCAAAAATGCTATTCCTTCACAGAAAATGACCTGGTTCCCTGAAGGGCTCTTCCATTGAACATAAGCAGAATTACTATGACTGATCTCATCTTCCTCCAGAAAGGATGTCTAAGGTTGCGCCTTTGCTGCTGACACAAGGTATTCAAATCTTTGTGGGTTTTTCCCTCCTCCAGTCAACCATTATGTACTCTGATTTGCATAATGTTTAGAAACTTTTTTATTTTGGATTCAAGAAGCTCAGAGACCCAATATATATGATTAAACCTGCCATAGTTGCATTCTAACTCAATATCCCAAGCTTACCATAACAGAAGTGCCTATGAGATGCTTAACTCTCAGGACTAGAGGCATCAAGGCATAGTATAAAGAAAACTGAAATCAGAGGGGCCCGATTAAAGTAATCATAAACTTGGAGTATTGAGGACTAAGCATGGACCCTGCCACCCACCTCTAGCCAGAGAGGGGAGGAACTTAAATCTAGAAGAAGAGAGACATTTTTCAATATGCCCTAAGTAGAAATTTGTTTTACTCAACTATGAGTAGGTTGAGGGATTGGGTTTTTGTTTTGTTTGTTTTGGTTTGGTTTTTACTGTGTATTGGTTTTAAGGTAGAAGAGTGGCAATGGGGGTCAAGTGACTTGCCCAGGTTCACACAGGTAGGAAGTATCTGAGGCTAGATTTGAAATGAGGAGCTCCTGTCTCTGGGTGACTCTCAACCCTCTGAGTCAACTTGCTGCCTCTGTTCTGAGAATTTAAAAAAATTGTTCAATTGGGAGAGGGACAGGGATTAAGAGAAAGAGATAAAAAATGCTTGTAACAATGAATGAGTGAATGAAATGGATAAAAAAAAGAAAGACAAAGGACCACAAGTATCCTCAGACAAATGACAATAACTCCAGACAAAGTTAGTCTTCTTTGGTCTTCCAGAGAAGATAGTCTGACAGCTTCCAAAGGTATCTTCCAACTCTACATTCTATGAGGATAAATAATGAGCTAGAGAAGGCTGGGGTAGAATCTCTTTCTTCATATTCCTAAATATCTTCCTGGCTCCCAAACCCAGGAATATCAGGACCATAATCTGATTGGAGTCACTCATATGAGGTCAAAAAACTATCTGCTGTGTATTTTTTTACCTTCTTGTTGATTACCCTGATTCTTCAAGCTCTCATGGCCCCGACTTTTGGTCTTAGGACCTTGCAAATAAAACTGGCCAATATATAAAAGTATCTCCAACTGCCTTTCAAACATTTCAAACTGGAAGTCCAGGAGACATCTTAAACTCAATGTGTCCACAATAGAACTCCTCCCATTTCCTCCTAAATTCTCCCTCCTCTAAAATGCTCTATTACTGTCAAGGACACTACCATTCTTCTAAGTTCCCCATAAACACAGCCTTGGTGTCATCTTTGACTTCATTCTCTTTCACCCCCCCATTTCCAATTTGTTGCCACCATCTGTTGATTTCACCTTTGCCACATCTTTCCAATTCACTTCCTTCTTTCCTTTCATGCTGCCAACACTCTGGTGCACACCCTAGACACCTCAAGATTAGATTATTTTGCAATAGCTTGATGGTGGGCCTGCCTGAATCAAGTTTCTGCCCACTTTAATACATATTCCATTTAGCTTCCAATGTAATTTTCCTAAAGTTCAGGTCCCAAAATGCAACCACTTTAATCACTAGACTTCAATGGCTCTCTATAACTTTTAAGGCCAAATACAGAATCTATTTGCCACTCAAATCCCTTTATAACACCATTCCTCCCACCTCCCCAACACACCCAACTTTCCTTCCATATCATCATTGCTCCAGAGATCTTGGCCTTCTTGCTGTGCCATGAACAAGAACAATGAGACACCCCACCTCTCTACTCCAGGCATTCTCTTTCTCTCTTTCTCTACCTACTGGCTTCCTTTAAGTCTTGACTAGAATCTCACCTTCTACCGGAAGCCTTTTCCATCCCCTCTTAATTCTAAAGACCCTATCCCATTAATTATTTCCTATTTATCCATTATGTGGCATATGTGTGTATATTTATATTAGTATGTCTGTCATCCCTATTAATTGTGAGCCTCTTGAAGGCAAGGATTGTCTTTGGTCTCTTTTTGAATCCCCAGAGCTTACTTAGCAGAGTGTTTGGTATATAGTAGGAGATTAATAAATGTTTATTCACTGGTCAAATGAATATATGCCCCAAGAAGAGTAAAGTTCAAAAGGTTCCATTTACACCAAAATGTCCATAGCAACACTTTTATGATAGCAAAAAACTAGGAACAAAATGGAAGTCCCTGGATTGAGAAGTGGCTAGAAAAACTGTCATGAACTACTTCCCAGAATTTATCTTAGTTCCTCAAATATAGTAGGTACTTAATAAATGCTTGTTGAAGTGAATTATTATATCATAAAAATGGCAAATAAAATATGAGTTCAGAAAAACCTGTGAAGATGTGTATGAAGTGATCTGGCCTCAGACACTTCCTACAAGTCACTTTGCCCCAGTTACCCAGCCCTTACTGCTCTGCTGCCTTGGAACCCATACTTGTATCAATTCTAAGATGGAAGGTAAGGGTTTCAAACAACTATATAAAAGATTTGAATAAAGTAATAAAAGCAAAGAAAGCAGAAACAGCAGGATGCCCTCAGCAGTAATAGAAGTCCAAAGAACAGTAAAAGAATCTAAAAACTCTGAGTCACTGTAATGATCAATATTGGTTTCTCAGAATGAATCATGAAATGGACTTCTCAAGAGAGAGTTTAGGGACTCTGTATGAAATGTTACCAGACACGATTACTCTGGGGTTGGTTTTCTTTTACAAATATTTTTTTCATCATGTAGTCTACAATCTTCCACAATCACAGTTTTTCTTGACTTTTTCTTTTTTAGTCAAGACAGAGGCTATATCTGAAAATGACAAATAGAGAAAACCTTTTTTGTGATGCCACCTTCTGTTAACTTTTGACCAAAACAAGTACTGATTTAAATTGGTTACCACCTTTCTCTTCATTGTTCCACCCCTATAATTAATTGGCTGACCATACAGAGAACAAATATCATTAAGATCTACTGAATCATTCAACATGCCAATGGCTCAGTAACCTCAATACCACTGGTCCTGTGCTCATGGGTACTTGTTGTGACTGACTCTTTTGTACCCTCCCACTCTATGTTATTCTTCTTGTCTATATCTTTCCACAGAGAATCTACCCAACCTACCAGAGGCCTTTCTCTGGTTCCTTTAATATTGAGACTATGAGTATAGCACTGTCTACTTCTTTTACTCATATACTTTTTTCTTAAAAAAACAAACAAACCCTTGCCTTCTTTCTTAGAATTAATACTAAGGGGGGCAGCTGGGTAGCTCAGTGGATTGAGAGCCAGTCCTAGAGATGGGAGGTCCTAGGTTAAAATCTGGCCTCAAACACTTCCCAGCTGTGTGACTCTGGGCAAGTCACTTGACCCCCATTGCCTAGCCCTTACCACTCTTCTGCCTTGGAGCCAATACACAGTATTGACTCCAAGACAGAAGGTAAGGGTTTTAATAAAATTTAAAAAAAAAAGAATTAATACTAAGTATTGTTTCCAAGGCAGAAGAGCAGCAAAGACTAGGCTATTGGGGTTAGGTGACTTGTCCAGGGTCACCCAGCTAGGATCTGAGATCAGATTTGAACCCAGGACCTTCAGTCTCCAAGTATAGTGTTCTACCCACTGAGGTACCTTGCTGCCCCACTCATACACTTTATAATGCATTTAATTCCATTTCTAATATTCATTTTCAAAGAGGACCAATGACATCATGGGATGATATCTTGATTTGAAAGTGAATTGGATTTAAGTGAGGCAGAGTTTAACACAGTCCTCAGCCTCACTCAGTCTTTCAGAGTCATCAAACTCAAGTGGCAAAACAAAAGTCAGGACAACTGGCAATGACCCAGGATGCAGTGGGTAACCTGGGCATCTTCAACGTGTGACCAAGCTCTAAGTACTCCACAATTCCTGCTTCAGCCACCTTCGTGGGCCTGGGGAAAGGAGTCTTCACTTGCTTCAGGTAGACATCTCTCTAATTTACTGACTGGTTTGAAGCCATACCTGGTTTAACTCATCTACCAAGTCAATTTTATGAGGATGTTCCTGCTGAGCATGTTACAGCTTCTTGAAAATACAAGTGAGAGTTGGGTGAAAGGTGGACACCAAAGGTGGATGAGCAGCCCCACAAGTCCTCACACAGCACTCCCCAAATGTCCCAGATAATGATACATTTCTGATACTGCTAAAGCTAATAATAATAACTAGCATTTATATAGCACTTCATGGTTGGTGAAGTACTTTGCAAATATTATTTCATTTGACCTATGCAATAACTCTGTGCTATGATTACCCCCATTTTATGGATAAGGAAGCTGAGGCAAATAGAGATTGAATGGTTTATTTAGGGCCACAATGACTGCTAGTGTCTGGAGCTGGATTTTTAACTCATATCTTCTTGATTCCAAGTCTAGCACTCTTTTTATTTTGCCAATGATAATAGTAGCTGATATTCCTATATTACTTTAAAGTTTGCACAGCTTTTTTTTGAAAACATGATCTCATTCAGGTCTCAGAAATGGCTTCCTTTTGCCTCCAGGAGCAAATACTTTAAACTTCTTTTGGCATTTAAAACCCCATATAACCTAGACCAGTGATGGGCTTTTAGAGATCAAGTACTCAAACTGCTGCATGTGAGCGCCACCCCCCCCCCCCCAGGCTTACCCCAGACAGGGAATGGAGGAAGTACTCCCAATGGGCTGCTGGGCAAAGGGGCGGGCCATGTGAAAAATGTCCTCAGGAGGAGAAAGGAGCAGCCTCCTCCGGCACAGGTACCATGGGTTTGCCAACACGGATCTAACCTCTTACTACCTTTTCAGTCTTCTTAGACATTACTTCCCAACATGTATTCCTTAATCCAGTGACACTGACTTCTCTTATGTTCCCAAAACAAGACTTCCTATCTTCTAGCTCTAGGCATTCTCTCTTGCTGTCCTCCATGTTTTCCTTCCTCTGTTCTGACTACTTTCCCTGGCTTTCTTTAAGTCCCAACTAAAATCCCATCTTCCACAAGAAGCCTGTCCCAATCCCTCTTAATTCCAGTGCCTTCCCCCTATTAATTATTTCTTGCTTCTCCTGTAGATTGTTTTCTTTATATATATATATATTTTTTTTTTTGCATGCTTTCTCCTCCATTAAATTATAAATTCCTTGAGGGTAGGGGCTGTCTTTTGCTTATTTTTGTATTCCCAGCACTTAGCCCAATATCTGGCACATACTATGTTCTTAATAAATGTTTATTGATTGATTTATCCTCAAAATATGACAGTAATATCCTTAGGACCTCCCTCATAGAGTTGTTCTGAGCTCAGGTGAGATAATATATAGAAAATGCTTTGTAACCTTTTTTAAAGGACTAGGCTAATTTCAGTTATTAATACTTTGGACTAGACCTGTGATTTCATGGGATAGGAGTGTCTCCACTGAAGACAAACTCCCTCAACTGATATAGATGACCAAGTTCTCTGCAAGCCATAGTTTTAGAGAGTTCCTGAAGGAATACAGAGAGGTCACAGTATCACAAAACCTGCATGTGTCAGAAGTGGGACATTGACCTAGGTCTTCTTGACTTTGAAGTCTGTTCTCTGACCACGCCCAACAAGATACTTCTAAACCACTCTTGTTATTTCCCTTACTTTCTGTCCTTATTTTTAAACTTTTTTTTTTCAGTCTTATACAACTGTGTGTGACTTCTTTGGGGGTTGTCTTTACAAAGAGCCTCGGGTGGCTTGTCATTTCCTTCTCAGCTCATTTAACAGATGAGAAAACTGAGGCAAACAGAGTTAAATGACTTGCCCAGGGTCACACAGGAAGTGTCTGAGACCAGATTTGAATTCGGGTTTTCATGACTTCAGAACTGACTCATTACATACTGTGCCACCTATGAAACAGTACTCTCTATGGTGGACTATTTTGTCGGATTGCTTCCTTCTGTAACAATTGTCTATTCAAATTAAATAATCTACCACAGAGAGGGATTGTTTCATTAAAGAATGATTAATTTTTATACTATTATCCCTATTCATTTGGAAATATTATGATATTTGGCAAGGGTTAGTCTGCTTACAACATTATGTAACTAATTTGTCTTGTTGAAATGTTTTTGAAAAGTTGGAAGAAAAATGAAGTCTTTCTTAGGCCCTTCAGCTGCCAGTTCTCTACTTCTCAAACTAATTTGTATTTATTCTCTTTATATTTATTCTATATACAGATATACACATACTTGCATATTCTTTTATAAAATAAACTCTTACCTTTCATCTGAGAATCAGTACTGTGTATTGGTTCCAAGGAAGAAGAGTAGTAAGGGTGAGGCAATGAATATTCAATGACTTGCCCAGGGCCACATAGCTGGGAAGTACCTAAGGATGAATTTGAACCCAGGATTTCCTATCTGTAGGCTTGACTCTCAATCCACTAAGCCACCTCGCTGCCCCCATACAAATATATTTTGTTGTATGTCTTATGAGTAGGGATTGTCTGATTCATTGCATTTATACTACTGGCACCAAGTACAGTGCCTGGCCCAGGGTTGGTTGTCCTTCCTACTCAGAGAGTTCCAAAATGACATCATTGGTGCTTTCTTTTGACTCTTGCATAAATTGGATTTAATTAATGCTTGTTGACTAATATTTGCTTGTTACCTTGGGCAAGTCGTTTATCTCCTCAGTGCCTGAGATTCTCTCTCTAAAGACCAAAACTTACAAAGATTTGCTTAACTGCCTCAGTGAAGGAGTTTTCCACAATGGGCATTTGCTACACCACAAAACCATAGGTCTTGACCAAATATACACAGAAGCATATACCTATATAAAAAATCCACATATATAGATATTCCAAGGACACACACATATACAAATATATATGCCTATATATTTCTGCTTATTTTTAATGGCAAAAGCAAAAACATTGAAAGAATTGCAAAAAGAGTGTAAAGGATTTGCTCTTTACTTCTTTAGGTGAGGATGAGAAGTTCCTCAAGAAATGTTAAGAGCAGAGCCTTTCAAAGTCATGTGCCAGATTGGGAGTCTTCCTGGCATCTGAGAAGAGAGTTAGCTAACTATGAAGAAAGAATACAGCTCTTAAGAGCCATTCATTTTGTCGCCATTTTCTCTTGAGGGGCAGATGGGATTTCTTTTCTCCCTTTCTCACCCAGACTTGTGAATACAAATCAAGGGGTAAGCTTTGGGGAGAAGGAGCTACGTACATACGTATATAACATTGTAATTTCATAAAAAGGAGAAAACTGTTGAGAGATGATCTAGACTTATTCCCACCCCATTTTATCTAGAAAAGCCCAGAGAGATAAACTCCCCAAATCAGGCAGCTACTTTTTGGCAGAGCTAGAATCCAAACCTAGACCTGGTGGTTCCCAATCCAAGGGACCCTTTCTTTACTGCCATGCTGCTTATGGGCTCCACTTTTCTCCCCCGACTCTAACAATGCCAATAATGTCAAGTGTGAAAAACCAGGGCCCAGTCAGTCTGCCTCCTTGGAAAAGTTCCTTCTCACACATTTTTAATGGCTCTTTCACAAACAACCCAATGTATACAAGCTGTAAAACTTTACCATCCACAATGTTTTACTTCTATTTTCACTGTGGTGAGAATCTAGCCTACAGGGTTAACTTTCCCAAATGCCTTTTACACAGAGATGGTTTCTGGGACCCGCAAAAGTCTTTCTTCTCCTCATCTTCCAAACTACCCTCTTTCAAAGTTCAGGCTCCTGCGCAAATCTCTCCAGTCTTCCCTGAACTAGATTATCAGGGACTCTACTTTGAAATTTTGTCCCTTATTCTATGGCCTAATTCAGTACAGAACCAGGTTATAATTGGTAATTTTTTTTGTTTCATTTTGATATCTATCTGTGATTTCATTGGTATAGAGAAAACTTAATAAGAAACTTCCAATTCTAATGCAGGTTGGTACCTGCTCTGAATATGGAGTCTTATCTGGGGGCACCATGCTCAGCCAACCATCAGGTGGTGTCAGAGGTGAGAAATGAACTGGGCTTCCTTACTACTCTAAGTTTTCAGTTTTGTTTTCTATAGGTCTAGGGAGTCCCCTGAGAGGGAATATCTCCTACTAGATGGCATCTTCTTTGTGACATACTCCCAGAGGGTTGCCTGGGACATTTAAAGATCAAATGATGTGTCTGAGGTCCCAGTCACACAGACAGTATATATATGGTGCAAGTGAGTTAGGACTTAAAGTTGTCTTCTTAACTCTGGGTCAGCTCTCCATCTACTATTCCACATTGTCTCTATAGTGATATTAATCTATAATTTAAAAATATATATAAATAATGGAGGGCAGCTAGGTGACTCAGGGGATGGAGAGATGGAGATAGAAAATCCAAGCTTCAAAAATGGCCTCACACACTTCCTAGTTGTGTGACCCTGGGCAAGTCACCTAACCTCATTTTCCTAGCCCTTACCACTCTTCTGTCTTATATTTAGTATCAATTCTAAGACAGAACATAAGTACGCACATATAATTTTACATATAAAATATATAAAATATTTTGTAATATATCTAAAAAATTATAGTCAATATGTTGTTTATAGCTCATAAAGTAGTTGACATACTTTGTCTCAGTGTAAGGAGGAGGCCCTAGTCCAACAGGCCAGGGTAGATTGCCCCCATTTATATTCTTTTAATAGGGGCAGCTAGATTGGCTCAGTGGAAAGAGTGCTGGTCCTGGAATCAAGACAACTCATCTTCCTGAGTTCAAATCTGGCCTCAAACAATTACTAACTGTTTGACATTGGGCAAGTTGCTTAACCTTGTTTGCCTCAGTTTTCTCTTCTGTCAAATGAGCTGGAGAAGAAAATGGCAAACTATTTTAGTATTGTTGCTCAGAAAACCCCAAATGGGGTCACAAAAAGTCAGACATGACTGAAACAAATGAACAACAAAAACATTTAAGAGAATTTTAAATGGCAGAATTTGAAAAGGAGGGACCGAGTTTGGCAGTCAGATTCAGAAAGTTAACATCCGTTGAATTATTTTGAGAATGTATACAATATGCATTCCCTAGGTTCTACATCTTAAACACAATTTTTCTTAGACCCAAACATTTGATGTAATCCATTCAAGGAAATAATTTCATTAACGATCCACCTCTCACAGCCAGACTACCTGTACGCAGAGTTCTTGCTTTCTGTCGATACAATGAGCCTATTTTAGTTGGTTTCTCGCTCTCCTTGCGCCATACACTCAGTAGCATAAACCAGAACAGATAAACTCATAAGAATTCATTCTTGAACTAATAGTGGAACTCTATGGGAAAGGTGATTTGTTTTCTCAAATTCATGTTACCCTTTACTTTTTATAAAGTAAGGTTAAAGGGGAGAAGGGAGGGAGGAAGAAAAGCTGAATCTTAAAATGTCAGAAAAAATGGTTTCTACATGTAATTGAAAAATTAATTAATTTAAAAAATGAAGTTAGGCAAATCCCTTTCTATGAAACCTCTGGATTCATAGGTTTTATGAACTTATGGTGAAATACCATATCATTATTATTAAGGACCTGCTTGAGTATTTTGTGGATTAACAAGGCTCTTTACTTTTCCCATCTCATATTGCCAATTAGCTAGCTTTCCCCACTAAATTTAGCTACCCCAACAAAGGAGAAAAGTGGGAAAATGGAAGGTGTTCAGTCCATTCAGTTAACTACTTTTAATGGCTTTGGGTACAAGACTCAAAGAAAGTTTGTAGTTGAAAATAATGACAAAACTAAGTTTAGAACATCTTTTATGTTGAAGAACATAGAGTCTAAGTTATCAGCCCTTTTCTCTTTTCATTCCACACATTGCCTATAGAATCAAGTCCAAATTCTTTAAACTGGCATTGAGATCCCTCCATTACGATCCTTCATTTTTTCTTCTAACTTTGTTCCCTGGTAGTACCATTATCCTTCAGGCAAGTTTGCCTTCTTAATGTTCCCCAAACATATGTATATTCCTACATTTTTCTCTTTTCTCACCTCCCTATCCTATACTGCCCTTCCCTCTCCAGTCTCTTTACTTCTCTTAACCTTCTTTCAAGGTCTACTACAAATTCATCTTCCTTTGTGCAAACTTCCAGAGTCCCTTCCCTAGCACCCTTAGGTTTTTCTTTTTTTTAAGCTTTGCCTGAGAGGGGCAGAGTTAAGATGGCAGAGTAGCAAGGAAAGCTGGAACTGCTCTGAGAATCCTTTCAAACCAATCTTCAAATAGTTTCTCAAACAAATAATTGAGTCACAGAACCAACAAAGGGTTGGAGTGAAGTAACTCTTCTGTAGAAAACAGCTTGAAAGGTAGGCAGAGAGGGTCTAGTTCACTGGGGTGAGAAAGGAGCTGGAAGTAAAACTGGGCACCAAGGAGTTCAAGCCACCTCCCTCCCCTTCCCCCCAACCTTCTGCACTGGTTCCAAACCTGGGCACAAACAAACTTTGAGAACCTGGAACCTTGCTTAAACCAGTAACAAATGATCCCATACCCACTTTTGAAGTCCCAAGCTGTGGCCCAAGTCCACAGTGAAACTCCTAGCCACAGTACTCTGAGTCTTGCAAGCCATCAAAATCACTAAAGGAGTTTGAATTAGCTGCTTCCAGAGCTCTCAGCCCATCACGGAAGAACTGAAAGTTGCAGAAAATCAGAACTAGAGCTAAGGGTAGCAGCAAGGAAAAACTGAAGTTTAAGAGAATGCCTTCTCTACCTTGAGAACTGAGATTTAAGATACAGTTTTAAAAAATGAGAAAATGAGCAAAGAACAAAAGAAACAACTAACCATAGAAAATTTTTATGGAGACAAAGAGCAAGGCACAGACTCAGTAGGGAACAGTGAGAGCAAAACAACCACATGTAAAACTTCAAAGAAAAATGGGAATTGGTCTCAGGCACTCAAAGAGTTCAAAAAGGAATTAACAAATCAAATAAGAGGGACAGAAGAAAAATAAGGGAAAGAAATGAAAGCAAAAAGAAAATAATAGCAGGTCAAATGGAAAAAGAGGCACAAAAATTCAATTAAGAATTCCATGAAAAGTAGAATTGACCAAATGAAAAAGGAAGTCCAAAAGTTCATGGAAGAAGATCATTATTTAAAAATTAGAACTGGGCAAATAGAAGCTAATGACTTCAAGAGACATCAAGAAATAATAAAACAAAATGAAAAAATAGAAGAAAATATGAAATAGCTTCTTGAAAAAAAATAACTGACCTGTAAAATAGGTTCTGAAGAGACAATCTAAGAATTATAGAGCTAATTGAAAGTCATGATTAAAAAAAACAAACAAACATTTACCTTCCGTCTTAGAATAGATACTAAATATCAGTTCCAAGGCAGAAGAGAAATAAGGGCTAGGCAACAAGTAGGAAGTGTCTGAGGTAAATTTGAACACAGGACCTCCTGTTTTTATCTCCAGGCTTGGCTTTCTACCCACTGAGCCACCTAGCTACCTCTTCTTTTCTTCACTGAGTTTACAAAGGGTGACTTGAAGATGGATTTTTTTTTTTTGGTCAACAGTAAAACATGAAATGTAGAAAATGCAAAATGGATCTCAGGCTTCTATGGCTTCCTTCCACTTCTGCAAAGATGATAGCAGAGAACTGGAAAACTAGGAAAAGGGAGAAATGCATTAGTTTCCATCATTGCATTTGACAACAAATGTCAATTGAATTAAATTCAGATATCCTTTTACTAGTTCTCTCTTTGTACATACCTTCCATTTCTTCAGCTAATCTAAGTGCTTTGAATATAGGGACCATGTATTTTAACTCTTTGTATCCCTAGACCTCAATATAGTCTCTTTCATATAATAAACATTCCTTAAAAACTTGTTGAATGGTTTGGTCAATTAGGTTGGTATACCTATCCCTTTCTGAATCATTTAGTTCTATTAGCACCCTCTTCTTCATGAAATTTCTTCCTTAGTTTCTATAACAATACACTGTCCTGATTCTTCTCTTATCCCAACCAAGCAATCTTTTTCTCTCTTTTCTGGCTCCTTTCCCTTGATCCTCAACTGGGACCTTTGTTCTTTTTCTATCTTGTTTCCTTCCCTAAAATTTTAATCTACACTAGAGAGTAGTATCATACTAGAGAGAGTATGAACCCCAGACCCACCCCAGGTGTTGATGCTAATATGTTGATTCTTACTATAGCTTTGAAGCAGATATTCCTTTATCAAAGCTACTCCTTGTTAAGTGCTTAAATGGAATGCTGGGCTAGTCAATGGTCCCTAACAATGCAGAGATGGACAGGGGAACACAGCCACTAGGGGCTTGAGATGATGGCAATAGAGAAAAGGTCCTTAAAATACCCTGGAAACTTGAGGTGGTAGTTAAGAGTCAGCTTGAATTCAGAATACATCCTCTAGTAGTAGTAGATGATCTAAGTAGGAAAAGACCTTGGAGGTCATCATTTTGACCTGGAAAAGCACAGAACCACTAAAGTAGTCAGAAAAAACAAATCTTTAATCAGGAAATATATAGGTCCATAATATTTGACCCAGACACAGAGCCCAGTGCTAAATACCACAGAGCCAAAACCACACTAGATGGTTCTCCAAAGAACAATAGAACTTGGGGACCTTTATATACCTTTTGGGGAATTAAGTACAGCAAAACATACTGACAGTTTACAAACAGGCTTGGGAAAGAGGCTGTAGCTGGAAAATAGGGTAGGGTGGCTTAACTCACAATGGGTATAAAAAGGATGGTTCCTGTCAAGTGCTGATCTTCTTGGGAAAGGATCTCAGACAATGGGGGAAACTTCTAAGACAAAAAGGATTATTGAGGATTTGAGCAATTCTATTACTCCTCTTCAGGATAGCTAATGGACACTTGGAGATCCCTAAGGCAAAGTCAGTTTGGGACTTCCCTTAAAGACATGTTCCTAAGGGAAATGGGTAATCTGGAGCTTCCAGAATTCACATCGACATCTCGTACAACTTGCATCTATCTAGTCTTAAATACTTGCTTGAATTTCAGTGATGAAACCCTAAAATAACCCCATTCCAGTTTTGGACAGCTTAAATTGTTAGGAAGGATTTAAAATCTAACTGTAATTTCTACCAAATGCGTCTACTTCCTAACTGTATACTATCTTATATTTCTTATTATTTTCCTTACGTTGGTTTCATCTCACCTTGAGGGCATGAATGCATGGCTCTTACTTTAGTATTTCCACTCCCCTCCACAATTTGGTAAAATGCTAAATGATATAAAAGATACTTAATCAATAGTTGTTTTTTTTGGTTGTTTCCCCAATTTAAGACAGAACAGAACAAGGCAAGAACAGAAAAGTAGAGTACCATTTGACAAGAAAGAACAGTATAAGTAGAAAGAGATAAAACTGGAAATATAGGTTAGAACCAGATGCTTTGATTTTTTTAAAGGAGTTAAGGTAACAGCGAACCACTAAGAGTGAACAACAGGCCATGGAGATTAGGTATAGAATTGGAGATAGGGCTATTGGGAGGGTTCCTGGGACCACCTATAATTAAGTAAATTGGATAAGATCAGGTAATGAGAAAAATATCCATAGTGGCTTTAAATTGACTCCTACTTTGGATTAGGAAAGGATCCCAGAAATTATCTAGTCAAATCTCCTCCATGCATGATTCTTATCATAGTCTGATTTTAGGAGCACTGCCACGAAAGTTATCCCATGTAGTCTCAAAGCTAGGATGAATTTAAGAGGCCAAGTCCTAAACCAGAATTCCCATTACAATAAAACCAACAAGAGGCAACTAGATGGTATATTGATTGGATAGAGTTTTGGACTTGGAGTCAGGAAGACCTGAGTTCAGATTCTGCATCAGATGCTAGTTGTGTGGACAACTAGCTGGACAAGTCATTTTACCCTCTATTTGCTTCAATTTCCACATCTAAAAAAATAGTGATAATAATAGCACCTACTTCCCACTGTGTTGTGAGGATCAAATGGGATAATGTATGTAAAATATTTTGTAAACCTTGAATGGTTGTATAAAAACTAGTCTTTACTTGAAGAATTCTAATTAGAGGTGACCCACTATCTTCCAAAGAATCCCATCCTACTTTTGGATATTTTTATTTTTAGAAAGCTTTTCCTTATATCAAATCTCAATCTAACTCTGCAACTAACATCCATTGCTCCAGTTTAACAAAAAGAAGCTTTTGTTAAGTGCCTACTGTGTGCCAGAAATAATTCTAGGCAGCTGGAATATAAAGGCAGAAAACAGAACCGTCTCTGTCCTCAAAGAGCCTACATTCTACTGAGGAGAATACTGTATATGCACAGATAAGTATATAGAAGGCATGTAAAGTAATACAAGGTAATTTCTAGAGGGAGGGAATTCTAATAATTTAGGATTAGGAAAAACCTTATAGAGTTAGTTCATTAATCAGTTTGCATTTATCAAACTCCTACCATGTTCTAAGCACTGCACAAATGCTAGGGATACTGTGACAATACAAAGGCAAATGGCAGTCTCTATGGGGTAGTTAGGTGGCTCAGTGGATTGATACAGGCCTATAGATGGGAGGTCCTGGGTTCAAATTTGCCTTCAGGTACTTTGTAGCTGTGTGACTCTGGGCAAGTCACTTAACCCCCATTGCCTAGCCCTTACTACTCTTCTGCCTTAGAACCAATAGACAGTATTGATTCTGAGACAGAAAGTAAGGATTAAAAAAAAAAAAAGACAGATCTCAAATAGCTCACAATCTAATGGGGGAGGGGGGAATGAATAGGAAGAATAGTAAATTTCACCTCTGTCCTCTGGGAACCAATAGAACAAATCTAAGCTCTTTTCTATAGGAGGATAGTTCAGATATTTCAAGATTTAAGTTATCTCTTCTTCAGGTTAAACATTCCCATGTCCTTTACATTGGATAACATTGTTAACCTATTGTACTAGAGATGAAAACTTGGTGAATTATAGTGGGGGAAATTTAGAGATGTTACACCAGGAAGTAAGCAAAAGAGACTGAATCTTGAACCCCTCCCCTATACTACTTCCTGTATCTTCCTTCCCAATTGTCTTGATGGAGATTTTCTCACAGATGGTAAGTTGTAAATTTTCCCACTAATAACCAGTCCTACAAAGTAGTACTTTTACTAACGGATCTTTTATTCTTTGGGGAGAAGGGGAGAAGATAAGGCTGGGGAAAGAAGGGAAATTAGGGTCACCCTAATTTCTAAATTATCTTATTGATTGAAGGCTTTTGAAATAAAAGTCTCTTCAGAAAACAACAACAACAACAACAAATATATATATATATATTCCCCCTAAGGGTAGATAGTAACAGCACTGTTAACAAGTCTCTTCTGGGCAAGACCAAATGTCTCTTCAGCTCACAGTATAAGTAGAAGGCAATGGCCAGAGAGGAGATGAAGGGGGTCTGTCTTCCGCCTTCAGGCAGAAACAGACAAGTGAATTCCCAGGCAGCTGGAGCCCCTAACTGCCTCTTCCTCAAACTTCCATTGGAACAGTCCTCTCCCTTCCTCTGATGATTTGTGTGTTCCAAATGTTCTGAGCTCTCATTGCTTTGCAGATCCAACTTTTGTCTTTGCCCAAATTTCTTCATTTACAATATCTTCTTACCTTTTTGGAATTTCACTTCTGGAATTATTTCCTAAATTGTGGTACCTAGAACTAACTAACCACAGTATCCAAGATGTAACCTAACCCAGGCAACGGATTGAAAGCACTTTTATTTTTGTTATTCTAGACACTCATTGTCTCAATGAAACCTTTTTACTTGTCTTTCTGTTCTGTTGACTCATATTGAATTTGAGGTCCATTGACTCCCTCACATCTCTTTCACAGGAGTAACTGTTCAACTAGGACTCCTCCAACCAGTATTTGTGAAGTTAATTTTTGGAACCCATATATAGAACCTTACCATCCTATTCATTTTCATCTTATTCAATTTTAGGGGAATCTTTTTGGATTTGGATTTTGTCCATGTCAGCCATCTCTTCAAAATTCATGTCACCTGTCAATTTGATAAGCATACTATCTATACCTTTATCAAAATCTTTAATAAAATTATCTAAATAGCACAAGAAAGGAAAACTCCTAGGATGGTCTCTTAGAGAGGGATCTCTATCCAACTTGATATCGAGTGACTCCTCTGGGTCTGGTAATTCAATTAGTTCTGAACACGCCTAACTGTATTATTGCCTAGCCAACATCCCTTCATCTCGTCAAGAAAACACAATGATGGATTTTGTCCAATGCTATCCTGAAATCCAAGTAGTCACTAGTCAATAAACATTATTTACCTATGATGTGCCAGGCATATTGCTAAGTGCTGGGGGTACAAAAAGAGGCAAAAGATAGTCCTTGCCCTTAAGACAAGTTCTTGTCTTCAAGGAACTCATAATCTAATGACATAATGTGTCAACAATTTTACTCTGATCTACCAGTTTAGTTAGCTTGTTTTCTGTTCCCATTAGCCCATCACCACAGAGCTGTTCTTTCTTTGATCCTTTGATCCTTTACTTGTCTCCTCCTTAGTTTAAAAATAGCCCTTGTTTGAGCCTCAGAACACTGTGTGAGGAAGGCAATGCAGACATTATTTTTTTTTCCATTTTATAGACGAGGAAATAGGTTCAGGGAAATTTAGTAACCACCCAAGTTCAGGCAGTTAAGTTGCAGTTTTAAACTCTCACCTTCTGGTTTCAAGATCAGTGTTCTTTCTGGTCCAAAGTAAAGTGTTCCCAAAATCTTGGTGCAGTTGTAAGTTATTAAAGCTTACATGATTACTATTAGGAGAATTTCTAAGCAATTAAAGCTTATTCTAATTTCAAGCTATTAAAGCCTAGATTTACTTTAATGTGCCAAGATTTTTGGGACACCCTGCATAATAACATTGAATCATAATACACCAAGCAAATCATTATTTTATAAAATCAAAATGACTATCATAAGGAGTAATTAAAAAGTGGTTATTTCCTCTTAATTCATAAATACTCATCTAATCTGTTTGTTTTTATTTACTGAACCTATATCACTCAGTATTTTCTTAGGTTATTAGAAATTTCAAATGGGTTGGGAACTGATTAGAAATGACAATGTCCCATGACATTGAAACTTCAGACTTCCAAAGTAGTAAGTGAACCAAACAATGTAAAGCATCCTTTTAGTTTTTATCCACACAAACTTTGACTATCTGGAGTAACTCTACTCAGAAGGAGTCTCTCAAAAAAAAAAAACCAAAAACAAAAAACAAAAATATTCCAAATTCTTTGGGGGTGAAGACTAGACTCTGAGCACTCAATTATAAGTTTTTGGACAATCTACTTGATGTGCTGTGATTGGTTGGTTAACTGGAAGAACAGAAAAGAGCCTGCTAATTGGTCCATAAAATGTCATTTTTATACTAAGGACAAGAACCATGAGAAAACTCAGAAAAGATTGGAGAGATAAGAAAGGAGAAAGACTCTTCCTGTACCTCACTAAAGAACACTTAAGGACATGATCTCTTTGTGGGAAGGGAGATTTGGAGAAGAGGGGATGACATTAGGTGGGACAGACACATTGTAATTACCTGAGTTCCTAATTTCACATAGGGATCAGGATGTTATTCAGAATATGAAAAAAATTATAGAAGAGATTTCAGTAGAAAATTGATAGATCATATAAGGTACTTCAGAAGTTTCAGTCTTGACATAAGATTAAGTGTGCAATTTTAAACATTGCATCATATGGGTGCTGAAGTCAGCTCAAACCTGCCACCAATTGTTGGGTGTTATTGCAATGACTGATGATGAATTTGGAGATTTTGAAGCAAGACCCCTTCATGACACTCTGGAACAAACTAGAATTGTGCTCTATGAATAATGTAAGATAGGAGAATGTATGCAAGATGACTGAAAGGTACCTCTCAGCCAATTATGCTACGAGTGCAGAAAGCACCAATTTTCAAGGATGCTCACTAGTGCAAGTACTTTGGCAGCAACAAATTAAAAAAGAAGGATGATTTTCTGAGGGATGAGAAAGTTGTTTATGAGAAGGTTGTTTCAATCTTTCTTTTATCGAATAGTAGCCTTGTTTCCCTCCCCAGAAGACCAAAGAGCTGTGTGTAATTGATTTACTTTTATGAGAACCAAACGATCAAAAAAGCAAAGGGGTAAGAGGGACTTTTTAAAGCATTTCCAAAGCTGCTGTTGAGATCATCTACATCTGTTTCTAAGGTTAAAGTGTTTTGTTTTTTTCTTTAAAAGGAATCTTTACCTTCCATCTTAGAATCAATACTGTGTATTGGTTCTAAGACAGAAGAGTGGTAAGGGATAGGCAATGGGGGTTAAGTGACTTGTCTAGGATCACAGAGCTAGGAAGGGACTGAGGTCATATTGGAACCCAGGACCTCCTGTCTCTAGGCCTGACTTTCAATCCACTGAGCCACCTTGCTGCCTTCTAAGGTTTAAAGTTTAAAGTTTAAAGCCAGGTATTATGTGACACTGATTTGAGAAGCCTGAACCATCAAGAACATCTTAAATTACATTCAGTAAATTCTGTTCAAGAAGGGGTTGTAATAACTAACATTTATATAGCACTTATTATGTGTCAGGCATTATGCTAGGGCACTTTTTACTTTCATTTACCTCATTTGATCTTCATAACAACTCTGAGAGGTAGATGTTACTATTACCCTCATTTGCAAATGAGGAAACTGAGGCAAAGAGCAATTAAGTGACTTGTCTAGAGTTCCACAATTACTAAGTATCTGAGGTTGGCTTTGAAAGTCTTCCTCATTTTAGCTCTAGTGTGAAGGTCTAGAAAGGTTTCCACTAAAAAAATAGTCAAAATAACACACTTTAAACTTTAAATTTTTAATCCTCAACAATACCCCAAATATTCAGCTCTCAAAAGTGATTCATTCCCAAGGGGTTCCAGATAATTGATATTTTGGCTCATATGAGTGATCTCTAATGGGAGAGTGCCAGGGAGAAAGAACATATGGTTTATTTTTATTCAAAAATTTTTTACACAGGCCTCTTTCAACCTCCCAGGTTAGAAAAAAAGGAATTAACTTTGATTCTTATCTTTTCTTCCTCCCATATATCTTATCTGTTCCCAATTCTATTGTTTTTCTCTTTGAAATGTTTCTCTCATTTGCCTTTTCCTCTTCAGGTCTACTGCTACCATCTTGATGCAGGATCACCACATCAGCCTTCTTGCTGTTCTTCTTTAGGTATCCCAGGTTTCCCTACTATAATCTCTCCTCTATGCTACTGTCAATTACATATATATGTGTGTGCATATATATATGTATATATATATATATATACATACATATATGTTTTTTAATTTTATTGGTGCTTTTTCCCTTCTCTCTTCCCAGTAAGCACCCTTTACTTCCCCCATTAGAATTCTCCCTTGTTACAGGCCAAGTTGGTCTTCTAGCTATTCTTAATGCAAAACACTTCATCTACCATCTCTGAACCTTTGTATTGTTCATTACCAGATCCCTGAAATGCACACTCACTTTACTTCCTTCCACTGCTTACAATTCTTTACTGTCTTTGAAACTCTACTCAAGCAATACCTTTGACATGAGGCCTCTTCTCATCTCCCCAGCTGCTACTCCCTCCCTGCCCCAAATTACCTTGTACTACTTTGTTGTACCTTGTACTAAATAATATCTTGTACTAAAAATACATTATTGACATATCTAGGACAGATCTGACCATAATAGCACTTTACTAAAAAACAGTCAATGGTTCCCCATTACCTAGGAGATAAATATCAACTACTCAGGCTGATATTTAAAGCTCTCATAATCTGACTCATACCTATTTTCTTTTAAGACTTTATTTCATGTTATTACCCTTTGCATAGTCTTTATTCCAGTTGAACTGATGGACTAGCTGTTCCATAAACATGACATTTGATCTGCCTTTTCTGATGAACAATTGATTCTCCATGCCCAGATGTGAGCCTTCTAGAATGTCTAGCTTTCTTCAAAACAGAGCTGATATGCCATCTTCTCCAGGAGATCTTTCCTAACCTGCCTCTGTTATTAGCACTATCTCCCTCTTAATTTTGCTTTGTACATATTTTCTCCCTGGAAAGAATGTAGGCTCCTGAAACAGAATGCAAATGGCTTATATAAGAAGAAACAAAGATTTATGCCACACAGATTTACATGGAGAAAGAAGGGCTACTCATCATGCCCTGTTGGGCAGAGTTCCAGGGAACATGGATCCATCAGGTATCAGGAAAGAGCAATGGATTGGAAGTCAGCAAAACTGAGTTCAAATTCTTATTTTGACACCTATTCTCTAGGTGACCTTAGGAGAGCTATTTAGTCACTGTACACCTAAATTGCCTCATCTGTAAAATGGCAGACTTGAATTGGATAGCTCTTTAGTTCCCCATGGGCACTAAATCTGTGATTATAAGACTTTGAGCTTTTTTATCTTGGGAATATGGATCTATAATATTCTCCATAAAAAAGGAGAGGGGCCAGGCTTCCCATAACCAACATCAGTAGGCACCTTGAATGGAGTATTATATTTGCTATAGTACCAATCTTGTAATGTTTTCCTCTTCTATTCATCCATCTCATTTTGCTTTCTCTCATACTTTGTACTTCAGCCAGACCACTTTCCTCATTGTTCGCCCTCAGCTCACAACTTCCTACCTCCATGCCCTGTGTAAGGCTTCCATATTCTTGGATGCCTTTTCTAATTCCTTCTCCCCTCTTTAAATACTATTCAGGCTTTGTAGTTGACCCAAAATTCCCTCTCTTCCAGAAACCTTCATCTATAATTCTAGATATCTCTGAACTCTTATTGCCGTTATTCAGCAAATATTTATTAGCTGCAACATGTGAGAGACCAAATCATGCCAAGTCTTGGAATTATAAAGATAAAAACAAAACTTTTCCTTCAAGGAACTTATATCATTGGAGGATACAATATGTCCATGAGAAAGGAAAAGGGAAGTATAGAAAAGCAATATTAAGAGGGAGGTAGTGCTAATAACAGAGGCATGTTAGGAAAGGTCTCCTAGAGAAGTTGGCACCAGTGCTGTGTTTGAAGGACACTAGACCTTCCAGGGGCAGAGGTGCAGAGAGAAGGTATCCTGGACATGGAGGATCAGTTTTTTGTAGGAAGAGAGGCAGATGAAATGTCATGTTTGTGGAACAGCTAGTTAGCCAGTTCAACTGGAATGAAGACTACCTGAAGGAGAATAACATGAAATAAAGACTTAAAAGAAGCTAGGTGTGAGTCAGGTTATGAGAGCTTGAGTAGTTTATGTTTTCTCTCATAGGCAATGGGGAGTCATTTAATACTTTTTAATAAGGAGATCGGTCCTTAGGAATGCCAATTTGGCAATTGTGTGGAAGCTGGATCGGAAAGGGGTGAGGTTGGAGAAAGAGGAACCAATTAAGAGAATACTGAAATTGTTTAGGTAAGCAATGATGAAGGTCAGAACTAGATTAGAGGCTATGTTTGTAGAGAGGGGACAGGTTCAAGGGAGGAAGAATAAGCAAGACTAGATAATTGATTGGATGTATGAGTGAAGGAGAGAAAAGATTGAGAATGACTCCATGGTTGCAAACCTGGAAAATGGGAAGGATTCCTTTCAACAAAAAGGAATTGTTCTTTGGATTGAAATAAAGTTTGAAACAGAGATTGATTGATTTGGGGGGAAAATACAGTAAGTTACATTTTCTCCCTAAGTTCACTCCAGTCTCAGGGCTCAAAATTTAACTCAGTTCTTTCACAGAATTGGTCCCACTAAGTTCATTAGAAGATGCTACAACTTCTTGGTGAGTCCTGCTCTAAGCTTCCTCTTTTCTGGGTCCAGAAATTCACTTCTTCCTCCTGAGGTACTGATGCTGGGCTGGCTTCAAAAGCCATTTAGATTCTAATTTCTATGTTCTAGTGGCTCATGCTTATGACCTTTAAAAATGTACAAAATTGAAGACTCCAATTCCTTTACCTAGTACAGAATTGAACCAATGAAGAGGCCAACAACCAAGGTCTGTTCCTTAATTCCACATGGCTTTACAAGGCAGAAAACACCAAGACATTTTTTTTCTGATAGCATATTCTCTCACCAACTATCGTGAACAAAGCCATGTAACATTAAATAGAGGAGATGACAGAGATGAAGACAGAGTAACGGTGGAAACTAATCTTTTGAATACCTTTCCAACCCATCCAAGATTCTCCCATTCACCAGGTTCTTAGCAGACTAGGAACCAGATACAGAATGTCTACACAAGTCCCACAGTTTCTCCAAGGAATTTCCCAAACACATCTTCATGTTTTTCCTAGAACTCCAGAGATGCTGTCAAAGGCTTTCTCTCACATGTCAAGTCCCCATTGCCCCATTGAATTTCATTCAAAGTTCAGTTTAAACTCTGCTATATGAGGGTTATATTTATACATAAATGTAAATTTCCATTGTATAATATAAATTTGTATAATGTATATTTTAATATATTATACATAGAATATATACATAATATAAATTTTTATTTACATATAATTTCTTGATTTCTTTCTCCCCCAACTGCTAAGGCCTTACTCCCCTCTCCTCTTTATCTTATATTTATTTTGTATGTATTCGTTACAAACTTTGTTATTTATTCAGAGGCAGTTAAGTTAATTTAGGGTTAAATCAGGCAGTCATCTGTGACCTGATGAGCCAAGGAAATTTGAGTTTCCTCAGTACCTTTATGTCTCAGAGACATGACTCCATGATACAGAGAACACAGAGGGGTCAGGTTTTTCCATAACCAACACCAACAGGAATTTTGTACTGAGTCTTATATTTGCTATGACACTTACTACATGACCCAGAGCAAGCCACTTAACCTCTGTCTGACTGCATTTCCTCACCTGTAAAATGGGGATAATGACAGTACTTACCTCCCCGGGCTGTTGGGAGAATCAAATGAGATGGTAATTGTAAAGCTTTTGCAAATATTAAAGTGCTATATAAATGCTAACAGTGAAGATGATGATAATGATGATGATGGTGTGATGACGATGGTGGTGATGATGGACATATCTTTCCCAGCAGAATGAGAGCTTTGGAAGGGCTGGGGCTGTTTTGTATTTCCAGCATCTAGAATAGGGTCTTGTACATAGTAGGTAGGTACTTAATAAAATCTTTTTGATTGATCAATTGCCATTGCATAACAGAAATCGGACTGAATTTGGAGTAAGTAGGCCTGTAGACCTGGATTTAGATGGCACCATCTCACTATGCACGTAGCCTTAACTTTATAGGCTTCTGTTTCTTAATTTGTAAAATGAGAGATTGAACCAATTCAGGGGTTCTTAACCTTTTGGGGGTTCTTGTACTCCGTTGACAGAATGGTGAATCCTCTGGCTCAGATTAATGTTTAAAATGCATAAAATATATAGGATTGCAAGGCAAATCATTTATGTTGAAATATGGTTTAGCAAAATATTTTTTAAAATAACAAATTCCAAGGCTCAAAGGGCCACAAAATTGTGCACACCTTTTGACTCAGCAAGACCACTCCTGGGTCTATATCTGAAAGAGATCTGAGATAAGGGAGAAACACCTACTTGTACCAAAATATTTTTAGCAGCTCTTTTTGTAGGGGAAAAGAATTGGAAACTGAGGGATTGTTCATCACTTGGAGATGGGACGAACAAGTTGTGGTATCTGATTGTAATGAAATACTATTGTGTCATAAGGAATGATGAAAAGGATGACTTCAGAAAAACCTGGAGAGACTTAAATGAATTGATGCAAAGTGAAGTGAGCAGAACCAGGAGAACAGTGTATACAGAGATGGAAATATGACATAGTGATAAATTTTGAAGGATTAAACCATTATCCGCAGAGCACGTCTCCCAGGTAACCACAAGGGACTCATGAAGAAAATGCTACCCACAACCAAAGAAGGAATTATTAGAATTGGAGTGCAGATCAAAGCATACCATCTTCTACTATATATTCATGAGATTTTCTATTGGGTGTATATGTGGCTTCCATGATGGCATGAACAATATGGAAATAAATAATACATGAAAGTATCATTATAACCTATAGCAGACTATTTGCCACCTTGGAGAGGGAGAGAGGAAAAGGAGGAGATCATCTGAATTTTAAAATGTCAAAAATCATTTCTATGTATAACTAAAAAATAGAAATATTAAAAAACAAAAGAAAACAAACTCATAGAGCCCAGGATAAGAATTAGATGATCTGGAAGGCCCCTTCTAACTCTAAATTAATGAGTTGCTCATCCTGAGAAGTGAGCTCAGTTGAAATGGGTGTTTCATATAAATGTCTCCTCTCTGGAATCTTAAATGGCTCTCAACTTTTAAGAAACAAAGCTTATTCTAGTCAGTAACGATATATTCCTTTTTGCAGAAATGAAGCTGCCATTTTAAGACAAGAAAACTCATCAAACTTTAACAAGCATTACTAGTTGAATATTAAAGAGGGTAAATAAATATCCCTGTTGACTGCTTCTCTTTCTCTCCTCACAGATGTAAATACCATCCAAGTAGTCTCTAAATTGCAGGTGGGCTTGGGAAGTTGTTTATTTTGCAAGTAATATGGGGTTAGAGGACTCTTTGAACTTTTGGTTGAAGTTCCAGAAATTCACTTTATACCACTGAACAACCCCATTTTTTGAGGGATATTTAAGCTCAGGCAGCAATGTCTCCAATCCCCACTTCCTTCATAAAAATGTTTTTAGAAAAAGTTTGTGCCCCTCATTTCAGCGTGATTTAGTGACAATCATGATGGAAAATACCCAAGTCACATTCCCTCTTGAAACTCCCCTGGCAAGGTCACTGTGGAGAAAACAGTTCTGTAAGCATCAACAGACCTTAGGGAGCCCTGCACCATGCCCAGGACAATCCAGTCACAGCTGTCAGTCAGCACCATCTGTGTTCCCATCAAGTTCATTTCCAAAGAAGCCATTTGTCATGACTGTGGAGTATGTTTGTTCTGGCTTACTCTCTCATGGCCTGCTCTCCCCTTAAGCTTTCCAGGGGACCCTGAGGACTTTGAGGTGGCTTTTCCCCTACTGTTGTAGGGCTCATCAGCTCTGTCCTGCCCTTTATCCTCCCCTTGTTAGAGGCCAGGACCTAGGGCCCCCATTGTATTTAACCATTTAACAGTGGACTAATTTTTACTAAAAGTTTTGCTCTTTGTTTTACAAATGCAGAGTAAAAGCAAACATATAAAAATTCCCCCTCTCCAAGCTTATTCTAGTCAGTAACAGTATATTCCTTTTTGCAGAAATGAAGCTGCCATCTTAAAACAAGAAAACTCATCAAACTTTAATAAGCATTCCTGGTTCCCTCATTCTCTGGGGAAGTAGGTTCAAAATGTTACCAAGTTCAAATCTAGAAGTGGGCTAATTCCCTAAGAAGCCTGGGCCTTAGTTACTTCTGCTGAGGCGCTGAAGTTACTCCCAAAGGTCACTCCTTGCACTCAAGGCACGGATGCTGATTGCAGAACTGGACTTTAGAATGCTGGGCTGCCAAGGAAGGTTCTCTTTCTTTTCTATCTTGGGCCCCTGCTATTGTGTGGTTGTAAACTCAGACTATGGAATGTGGGAATATTGAGGACCTTTCCATTGCACAGTATCAATAGGCTCCATCCCCTTCCCTGGTGCTCTGCAGAACTCTTCCAGGAACTCTGAGATGAAAGAAATTTGAGCTTAAGCTGACAACCCTTTCTGAATGCCATCCCAGCCATCCAAAGAGCCTCTTCAGTATGTGGTTCATTGACTAGAGCCTGTTGGAGAAGGTCAAGGCATGCCCTGCACACAGTCTGTCTGTCTGTCTGTCTGTCTCTGTGAGGTTCTTCCCTTCCATGTCATCATGATTCTCCCAGAAGCAGCTCCCCATCATCCTCCATGTGGAGAGAGATCATCTTCTCCCTAGTCATTTCCAGGTGGAGCAGTACTCTGTGCCTGCACCAGACCCCCTTGCAACCTACAATGAGAGATTAGAAAGTCATTCACAACAGATGCTCACCCAGTGCTTCTCCAGTGAGACCTTGGAAATAATGCCGGGAATACTAAGCCTTTTTTTTTGTGTCATGGATCCCTTTGGCAGTCTGGTGCAACCTATGCACCCCTTTTCAGAATAAGGTTTTTAAATGCATAAAATGAAATACTTAAGATTATAAAGGAAACTAATAATATTGAAATATAGTTCTCAAAGTATTAAAAAAAATAAATGAGTGAACCGAAGTTTCAGAACTCTTGCCCTGAGGGGTTGGTTGCCAGAGGATTGTGCACTATAATAGAAAGATGAGCTGAATAGAGAGAATTTTTATTTGTTTATTTTCTTAAATTTCATTTATTTATTTAGAAAATATTTTTCCATGTTTACGTGATTCGTTTTCTTTCCCTCCCCCTACTGAGACTACAAGCAATTCCACTGGGTTATACAAATATTGCCACTTGATACCTATTTCCATATTATTCATTTTTGCCATAGAGTGATTTTTTTAAGGCCTAAACCCCAAATCACATACCATATATACATGTGATAAGTGATGTCATATGTTCTGCTTTTGCATTTCTACTCCCATAGTTCTTTCTCTCAGCGTGGTTAGCATTCTTTCCCATAAGTCCTTCAGGAGTGTCCTGGCTTGTTGCATTGCTACTAGTAGCAAAGTCCATTACATTGGATTGTTCCACAATGCTTTACTTTCTGTGAACAATGTTCTCCTGGTTCCCCCACTCATTTCACTTTGCATCAATTCAATGAGGTTCTCCCAGTTCATATGGAAAGTCTCCAGATCATCATTCAATATACAATAGTATTCCATCACTATCATATACCACAATTTGTTTAGCCATCCCCCAATCGAGGGATACCTCTCCATTTTCCAATTTTTTGCCACCACAAGGAGTGCAGTTATGAATATATTTATACAAGTATTTTTCCTTATTATCTGAATAGAGAGAGGATAAAAGGACTTGGGGTTTGAAGTCTAGTGCTGGCACTTACTACCTGTATCATCTAAGGCAAAGCACCCCTCCTCTAACCTCACGTTCTTTAGAACAGCTCTCTAATATGATAAAGAATTGGAAACTGAGGGGATGCCCATCAGCTGGGGAACAGTTAAACAAATTGTGGCATATGACTATGATGGAATATTACTGTGCTATAAGAAATGGCGAATAGGTTAACTTTGGAGAAACATGGAAAGACCTACATGAAATCATGAAGAGTGAAACAAACCAACCAAGAGAATTTTATATAGAATGACTTGTGTATGTCCATTCCAAAGAAATAACTGATAAATAGAAATAAGCAAGACATCATTTTATATATACATATATCTTTTTTGTCAAATGATGCCTTCTTTCATTGGGGGAAGAAAGGGAGGGAAGGAGGGAGGGAGTTATCTGGGTATTTTAATGCAATAAGCAAACAAATAAAGTTAAGATAAAAGAAAAGAAAATGAAGGAGAGAGACTAGGCTTCCAATAAGGTCCCTTCTAGTTCTTAGTCTAAGATCCTTTGTGATTGTTCAAAGATGACAGGATCAACTGTGAAAGACTGAGCTACTCTCAGCAAAGACAATGATCCAGGATAAACCTGAAGGACATATGACAAAGAATGATATCCACCTCTGGAGAAAGAACTGTTGGAGTTGAATGCAGATCAAAGCATACTACCTTTCCCATTAGTTTATTTATGGTTTTATTGGGGGGTTTTGGTTTTGTATGAGTGTGCTCTTACAACAATGACCAATATGGAAGCATATTTTGCATGATAATACATGTATAACCCAGATCAAATTGCTTAACATCTCTGAGAGAAAGGAAGAAGGGAGGGAGAAAGGGAGGAAATTTGGATCTTATAGTTTCAGAAAATGTATGTTGAAAATTGTTATTATATGTAATTGGAAAAATAAAATATATTTGAATAAAGTATAAATTAACTGTTTAAAGGTGGTAGGATCTTTTGACCCCTGCCTACTAGGTAGCTGTCACTGATTTGCTGAAGATTAGATAATCTTGATCTGCACCACTTTGCTCTTTCTCATCTTCTTTTTAAAATAAATCCTTCAGATATTCCAGTACCATTTAAAATTCAATATGTATGTAGAGATGGGAAGTCCTTGATTCAAATATGACTTCAAACACCTTCTAGCTGTGTGAGCCTGGGCAAGTCACTTAACCCACATTGCTTAGTACTTCCTGCTCTTCTTCCTTGGAACTAAAACACAATATTGATTTTTTTAATTGAAAAATTATATTTAATTAATTAATTTAGAATATTTTCCCATGGTTACATGATTCATGTTCTTTCTCTCCCTTCTTCTCCCCCCCCCCAAAGCCAACACAAAATTCCACTGGGTTTTACTTGTGTCATTGATCAAGACCTATTTTCCTATTATTGATATTTGCACTAGGATGATCATTTAGAGTCTACATCCCCAATCATATCCCCATCAACCCATGTGATCAAGTAATTGTTTGTCTTCTGTGTTTCTACACAATGTTGATTCTAAGGGAGAAGATAAGGGTTTAAAAAATATTAAATTTAGTCAGCTTAGAGATGTCAGTGATCCAGACCCATGGCCTCACTAAATCAATGGATTCAGGAAGGGCCATAGTTAGGATATCTATTCCTTTCTCTATATCCACCCTATTGATGTTTCAAAAAAAATAATTCCGTCTCATTGACAGAGGAGTTGCATGGGATAAATGGTCCCCTTGCCTCCTGTGACTTATATAAGAATTGGCTGCCTCCTAGGCTTGGGATCATAGTTTTGGTCTCTGCCCTCCTTCCTTGCCCTTAGCTTCTTGGATTTGGATCCTTGTGAACTCTGACTTCACATTGTCAGGCATACTGACTGTTCTTCTTCTCTTTTCCTAGGAAGGTTCTTTCCCCAGGCTTTATTGACTGACTAGCCCAAGTCTAGAAGGCTTCCTCTGGCCATAGTGATATCATACTTATACTATTCCTTGTAGACCAACCACTCCCAATACCAAAATGTGATTTACCTGTTAGATAGCCATCTTCCATGCTGCTTGATAGGACAATAGCAGTTTGCACCTGATAGCCTCCCCTTTCTGTGGCTTCTCATTACTCTTGGATCAAAATAGAAATTTCTTTTGCCTTCAAGCTTCTCTACCAATTGGTCACCTCCACCTCACCCTGTATCTCCATGATATCTCCCACTTTGATCCACTCCATTTAGCATCACAGAATATAGATCTAGAAAGACACTTAGAGATAACCTTTTTCAACCCCTTCATTTGACAGATAAGGAAACTCAGGGTCAAAGGTAGGATCAGTGCCTTACAAATCTCTCAGAGTTTTTCTCATTTATTATAATATTATTATTTTCTCATTGATTCTCACCACCATCATTATTATTTATTATATTCTTATTTGAGTCCTTAAAGTGGCATAAGCACCTAAAGTGACTACCTCACAGGCAAGGATTGCCTTAGCTCTGCAATGAGATACTCTCGTAGGTGTTAGGAGCAGAATATCCATGTCAGTAATTATTCTCATTATTATTATTGCTCTTAATTTATCTGTTTTCTAACTTTAAAAACAGGGACTCAAGAATATAAGGATCTAAGTTTTTATTAGATTACAAATTCTTGGAGAGCAGAGGCTGCATTTATCTAGTGCTCAAGGGCCTAGAACACTTCTCTGTCCCTGGGAGTACTTTGTGAAAGTGATTGACAAGAAAGAGTATGGTCGTGAAGAGTTATGAGGAGTATGGAAACCATTAATATCAGAACGGTTAATAGCCTGAGAGTTAAACACTTTCCTTCATCTTGAATCCTCCCCCTCCAACTTAGTAATCACCACCAAAAACTGGATCCAAGGTATTTGCAATGTGTACCTAGTGCTGGAGTTGGAATGTCCTCTTAACACAAATGACCCAGGTACATTTTTTCCTTCAGTTCCTTTTATAAGGACTCAGGCTTAAAAGGTATCAAATGAAGGAAAGACTTTATTTATTTTATAAATGACATAGAAAGTATGGGCACTCAAGCAGTTATAGAAGGCCAAGAGAGCTTCTTTTTCCCTTGGGAGAAAAATGTAGGCAGCTGGGTTAACCAGTGGATAGAGCACTGGACTTGGAGTCAGAAAGAACTCAAACCTGACCTCAGATATGTACTAGCTATGTGACCTTGGGCAAGCCATTCTACCACTGTTTGCCTCAGTTTCCTCAAATGTAAAATGGAAATAACAGCACCTACCTTTCAAGATTGTTGTGAAGATCCACTGAGACCCTTCCTAGCTGTGTGACCCTGAGCAAGTCATTTAACCCCCATTGCTTAGCCCTTAGAACCAATACATAGCATTGATTCCAAGATAGAAGGTAAGGGTTTTTTTTGGAGAAAAAATCCAGTGAGATAGTATTTGTAAAAAGTGTCATTTGCTTCTTCCTTCCCTCTGAGTGGGCCCCATCCCTGTGACCTACACAGTTTCCATGATTTACAGCATCCCCCAGGGTAGGGTTCCAGGAAAGGCGATGAGGGTAATGCTTCCCATTCCTTCCTATCAGAGTTCCCCTGGCTTTGTCCTTCCATGGTTGCTGCCCTTTTGCTTCTGGATGGCAGTATTGTCCTTCCGGCTGGTATTGCTACCTTCAGTTAGTTCTACTTCTCCGGTTTCTCTTCTCTCTCTGCCAATCCTGTACTATGTTTGTTGTCAGAGGGAAATGAGCTGGCAGAAACAGACTGAAGATGAGGAAAAGAGGATAATTTATGGAGGCCCCAAAGGAGGTAGGAGGGAGCAAGATGAAGAGCCCAGATGGAGGGGAGGTTAGCTTTGGCAGAGAAAAGAAACAGGAAACAGGAAAGAATGAGAGGGAGGATGAAGACAAAGATGGTTTGAGGTAGAGAGGAGGGAAGCTATAGGATCTGATATTTAATGGACTAAATCTTTATAAAAAAGTAGGAGGTAAGGTCATAGCTGAAAATGAAGGAAATGGGAGTAGGGTAAGAACATTGATGGTGGCAGAAATGTTTAACCAAAGAAGAAATTTGATAGGGAGTCAACTCTAAGATCTTTTCCAGATCCAAAATTTTATGATTCCATAAAATGACTTAATTTTTTTTTATTAAACCCCTCAAAGATTTGGTAATGTTACTCAGGAAAAAAAGAATGTGAAGTACATAACTGAAATTGGTGCTAGAAATGAAGTGTCACAAAGAAACAATATAATCCACAGAGAACCATTTTACCTATGACTTGGATTTCAACAAGGACCAAAAAAAAAAGTTACTTGAAAAAATCCAAATATAGGAGGCGATATCACATTAGCAACTATAGGAAACTTTTTAGATTCAAGGTTTGTAGTTTTGAATATTGAGATAGCACTAAAATGACTCAACAGGGGTTCATATGCTCTCTGGGGCTACTCTAAATGGAGATATTCCTTGAGTTGAAGTGAACACTTTTTTCTCCAATCCCATATTTTGCTAGATTCTACTCTCTACTTAAAAAAGTGATCAACCCAGCAATACCACTATTAGATTTATTGTTTAAGGTGATCAGGAAAAAGGAAAGGAACCTACATGTTCCAAAATATTCATAGTAGTTCTCTTTGTGGTGGCAAAGAACTGGAAACTGAGGGGATGCCCATCAGTTGGAGAATGGCTGAACAAGTTGTGGCATAGGATTGTGACTACCTCGATAGCTATTTAAAAAAAAAAAACCTGGAAAAAACTACATGGGATAATGAACAGGGAAATGAGTAGAACCAAGAGAATATTATATACAGTTATCGATTTAATCCTTGAAGAGTAACCTGTGGATAATGCTTCCAGGGGATGAACTGAAAAATGGAAATATGAAAAACATTCTATTTGTCTATGTAAATCTGTCTTTCTCCTCTATGATGCCTTCTATGAAGTGGGGAAGGATGGGAAGGGCTGGGACACTTGTAAATAAATTCTATTATTTAAAAATAAAGAAAAAGAAAGTGATTAGACAGAGGGCGTGTTGGTAAATGTTTAACAACTGGGTTGGAAGCCGGATATGCTAGAAACACTTTTAAGTTTAGTCTGCCTCACTAACATTTTCTCCATCACTTTCTTAAGTTTAGGCAATCAATAAAACTAAATCAAGCCTTGATTGGTGATATTTGTCAATTTCTGAGGGTTAAATGCTCAGACTTAAAATTTAGCAATCAACTTTGTCTAGCAGATAAGACCACATATGCCCCTAAGGGCATACACTTCTTGATAAAATGGGAAATGAACTACTCTACTTGCGTGGAGACAATCAGAGGTTATAACTTATTTAATAACAAAACGTTTAGCAGCTAGCTTTCCCAGTGGACAAATGGGGCTATTTTTGAGGTATTTGGCTCACTCAAAGTGAAGGGAATAAGCATAGAAATTGGCAGTTACAAAATGCTATAAAGAAATATGACAGAGGGTAACACTTCATACATAGTTCATCCTAAGAGTTTAGGGGTTTAGGCACTGCATCTGTGATTTTATTTGCATAAAAGAACTCTCAGGTGAAGAAACCTCCCCCAAAGCAGGGCAGCATCTTTTTTTGCAACTTGAGAGTCTTAAAGAGTGACTTTGGCAGTGAAAAATGAAATGACTTGCTCAGTCGTATTGCTGGAACATGACAGTGGCTGCTCTTAAAGCCAGTTTCCCGACTCTCAGACCTCAGCTGTCTGACTCTATCACAGCTGCAAGAGAACTGGAAAAGGAAGAATCTGTAGAAAAATGTGAGCAGCTTCCCCATGTATTTTGTGTGTGGCATAGATCCCTCCTCATTGCCAATATTTTGGGGTGTAGTCCAGCATTCATGCACACAGGACAGTGCTCAGACATTGTCTGCTTTGCCCATTTCTAGACCATAACTGCCTTGAATGAGAATTGTGGTAATTGCCCCCTTTTGGGGGACAGAGCCCACTGGTGCTGGGAAATAGGGTTGATCAACAGGGAGGAGGAACATGAGGGTGGGAGGAAGAGAAAGGTTACTCTCCATGCTATGATCCAAGAGAGTAAAGAGGATGTCAGTCAAGTCAAGAACATAGCAAAATCAGAAACAAGGACTTGAAGCAGGACTCATGAAAGTAATTGGAAGTAGCAGGCTAACGTTGGAGGTCAACATGAAATAATTCTAGAGCATAGGTTCTGGAGTCCGTAGGTTCTGGTCTGCGAATAGATTTCAGGAGTCTACGAAACAGGATGGGGAAAACATATCTTTATTTTCACTAACCTCTGGATGAAATGCAGTATTTTCTTATTATTCTGAGAAGGGGTCCATACAGTGCACCAAACTGGCAAAAGCATCCATGATGAAATACAAGAAAGAGAGTATCACTAAGTTTTGGCAAAAGGAGATACTATTTCATGCAACATCCCAGCTTCTCCTTACTCATTATAATTATAATAATTGGTATCTGTAGGGCTTTAAAGTTTTTGAACTACCTACACTTTCCAGTTTGAGTCTCATAACAGTGCTGTGAAAAGAGTATTATTATTGCAGAGTGAGAAAACTGAGTCTCAGAGAAGTTAATTTACTTGCCCACAGTCAAGCAATTAATAAATGTGAGCTTATAACTCAAGAGAATATTTGAACATAGATCTTCCTCATTCCAAGTCCAGCACTCAGTTCACTATTTCTAGAGTTCAAGAGAAGCTCTAGAGAAACTAGGTGGTGCCTTGGATAGAGTGCTGGGCCTGGAATTGGGAAGACTCATCTTCCTGAGTTCAAATCCAGCTTCAGGTATTTACTGGATGTGTGATACTGGGCAAGTCATTTAATCCCCATTGCCTAGCCTTTACTGCCCTTCTGTCTTGAAACCAAAAGACAGAAGGTAAAGATCTAAAAACAAAACAAAAGACAGTGAGTTGGACGTGGCTGAAAATGAATGAACCACAACAAATTGAAGGTTCCACTTTGCTCAGCTCTGTCAGTTTGGCTGTGGCCCTGGACAAATGATTTGGATTTTGACAACCACAATTATAAATTCAAGCCTTTATCATCTCTTGAATTACTGAGGCATCCTGTTAAAGATTCTCTTTGCATCTAGTTTTTCCTCATCCACTTTGTATACCCCATCAATCTGTTACTGTTGTTTTTATAATATCAGTTGCCTTCTCAGTCCAAACAGTGGTTCTCCATTTAAAATTCAAACTTCTTGACCCAGCATTCATAGAATCAGAGGCTCTTAGAGTGAAAAGAGCCAACCAATTTGTTTCCCTTCATGTTAGTGGAGAACAATGAGACCCTCCCAAATAGCCTGCCTTCCCACCAGCAACATTAAAAAAGTTGTTATACATATCATTTTCTATTTTCAATTTTTAAAGATTTCCATATTTTGCTTTTATTTTCATAGTATAAATATCAAGACTTTCTATTTTTGTTCCACAATCATACCTTTTTTTTTGCCATAGCTCTACAATTTAGATTGTGAGTTCCTGTAGGTTCTTGGGCTATCATTCTCTTTTCTTGGTGGTTTATAATCTTAAAATTATTTTTATTTCTTTTTTAAGTGGCATCATTTTTCAATTCCCCTGTCCCTGATTTAAGAATCTTCCCCTTGTAATGAGTCTAATAAAGCAACAAACCTGCACCTTGTCCTTATCTGACAATGAGAGAGGGGTCACCTCTGAGTCCAAGGTACTGAATTGGTTTCTGGTACTGTTCAATATCAGCATCAACTCTGCTTCCCTACCCAGACCTTCCACCTCAGTAAGCTAATTCATTGGCCACCTTTTGCCCAAGCTTTACTCTATCTTACTTCCATATCTCAAGAAGAAATACTGGTCCCTCTAGCTAGAATGCCTTTACTCGTCCTTTCTTCCAGTTTGCCTTCTTTCCTTCCCCTCCTTCACCCCTGGGCTAAGAGTTCATCTCCCTGAAGCAGGATCTGAGACCCAGCATGCGCCTTCTCTCTCCATCATCCAGTTTGCAGCCTTGTGTGCTGATGTGTAGTTCTGTGACCAAATCCCCTCGTTCTTTCCCAGAGATGAGTCCAGATCCTTCCACTAGACTGTGTTCTCCTTGAAATGAAGAACTATGCCTCCCATTTCTCTACTCTCTTCTCCCCACTCCAATTCCAGTTTATGATATAGTCAGTGCTCCTTGTCAACTAGAGGGCTGGTAGACGCCACTGAGGAAGCAAAACCAAAACAAAGTTCTCTGTTTTTCAGGGCTCTGGCCTTGGTGTTCTCTCTCCCCCTTTAGCACTCAAACTATTCAAATATACTCCTGGTTCTTTGGAAATGACCTTGCTACTGTAGTATGGATAACTAAAGGCAAGTGCTAATTAATACAAGTTCTCAAACTTGGGACTGCTCTGCAGGGACATAGTTATTCCTTATCCACATGGGTACAGAACAAACCAAGGGTCTCTCGATGTCTTAAAGAAATAGAGCTTCTTTACAAACTATGGAAGTCCTGTTTATTTTCTCTGCTTCTATTTCCTATTAGCATTTTATTTAAACAGACACTTTTAGTGTGCTTACAGATAAATCATAGGGTTTTCCTGGTTTCTAACCAGGGTTTCTAAGTTTCTAACTTTAGGGATGTTGTTTTTCAAGAAAATACAATTTATTGATGACTTTTGCTTAAACATCACAATCATTTCCAAAGATCCTCTCCCTTTACCCTCATTCATATAACAAAGAAAAAGTTGGGAAAATACAACGGACACAGACACAGTGACCCTCATAGTATATGCAACTTTTATTTCCCTGTAGTTTGTACCTTCTACTTTGCCAAGATGAGGCATAGGTGCTATTATCTGTTTTCTGGGATTGTTACAGTTTAAAAAACAAAACATTACTTAAAAAAAAGAAAATTCTGACCTTAAAACACCAAAAAAGAGATAATTTCCATATAAACAACAGAATAGAAAAAAAGATGATTGTACACAGTTCCATGAATCTCTATACTGCTTGCTTTTTAAATAAATAAAAAATAAAATCTATTTATTACATTCAAAACATTCTATTGATGTGTTCTTTTGAACATCTTTTTGTTCTTTTCTTTGCAAAGTTTCATTGCCTTTTTTTTCCTTTTTACTACTACAAACCTCTAACCTTCCCTTTGTAAATTAAAAACTGAGAGAAACAAAACTTTTATAACAAACAGAATACAGAAAAATAAATGTATGTGTGTATCTGCACCTTGAATCCATTCCCTCTTTGTCAGGAGATGGGTAGCATACTTCATCTTCAATGACCTAGAGACATGGTTGGTCTTTGCATTGATCAGAGTTCAAAAGTTACATTCAAGATAATATATGTAATAAATATATATATATAAATATAATATATACATATCATACAGAATATATAAAATACGTGAATGCCTACCTATCAAGATACACATGGGAGCCAAATGAATACAACTACAAAACATTTTGCAGAAATAAAGACAAACAAATAAGTATTAATTGCCATGAGTAAGCAAAGACAATATGATAAAAATAACACTATTATCTAAATTACTTTACTATACCAATCAAACTACCAAAGGATTACTTTTATAGACCAAGAAAAAATAATATCAAAATGTATCTGCAGACACAAAACATTAAGAATCTTAAGAGAAATAATGAGAAAAAATGGAAAGGAAAGGGGCCTATAAATGTCCAGGTCTCAAAACTCTATTATAAAGCTGTAATCATCAAAAAAGTTTGATGTCAGTTAGGAAATAGAGATGATCAGTGGACCAAACAAACGCAGTAGCCTCATGTCCAATAAACTCAAAGATCACATCTAGTAGGGTAAAAATCAGATGTTTAAGAAAAGATTCTGAAACTTCATACAATATCCCAAGACAAGCTCCAAATGGATATAGACATGGAAATAAATGGTAATATCATAAACAAATTAGAAGAGTTAGGAAGAAATTATCTTTCTGATCTATAGAGAGGGGAAGAGTTCATAAACAGACAAGGGAGAGAGAACATTATCAAAGATAAAACGCACAATTTTAATTACTTAAAAATAAAATTTTTGCACAAACATAACCAAATGCAGCTAATATTAGAAGAGAAATGGATATCTAGGAAGAAAAAAAAATTTTGCAGAACGTTTTCCTGATAAAGGTTTCTTTTCTAAGATTCAAATTTATACAAATAAGATCTACTCCATAATTGATAAATGATCAAAATATGCAAGCACACATTTTTCAGAGGAAAAAATCAAAACTATTAATAGTCATAGGAAAAGCTCTGAAACACTAATAATGAGAAAAATGCACATTTGAAATAACTTTGAGGTACTACCTCATAAGAGGAAAATAACAAATGGTAGAGAGGCTGTGAGAAAACATATACAATAATACTGTGAGTATTATTGTACTGTTGGAGGATCTGTGAATTAGTCTAACTATTCCAGAAAACAATTTGGAACTATAATTCAAAAGTTAATAAATTATCCATGTCCTTTGATTTATCTGTTGATCTCGCTATTTGGTCTATATCCTAAAGAAATCAAAGAATGAGGTAAAGGGTTACAAATATACAAAAAATATTTATAGCAGCTCTTCTTTTCAGTGGCAAAGAATTGGAATCCAAAAGGGTGCCCATGAATTAGGCAATGTTTAAACACATTATGAATATATGCAAATATGTTGGAATTCTATCATGCCAAGAGAAATGATGAAGGGAACTTTCTCATGGCAAGCTGGCAAGACTTTTATGAACTAATGTGAAGCGAAGTGAACAAAACTAGGAAAACAATTTATAAATAACAATATTGTAAAGAGAAACGACTTTGAAAAATGTAGGAGCTCTGATCAATAAAATGACTAACCAGTTTTAATAGACTTCTGGTAAACATGCTACCTACCTCCTGACAGAGCAGATGGATTCAAGAGTACAGACTGAAAATATCATTTTTGGTGATGGTCAATGTGGGAATTTGCTTTGCCTGACTATACATGTTTATAATAGGGATTGTGTTTTTCATTCTCTCTCAATGTGTATGGGGGATAGGAGGTAAGATAAGTAGAATGAAAAAAAATGTGATTTAAAAAAGGAACAAAAGGTGACATCATAAACAAATTAGAGGAATAATTAAGAAATTATCTTTCAGATCTATGGTTATAAGAAGAGTTTATGACTAAACAAAGAATAGTTAAGATTATTGAAGATGAAATGGATAATTGTGGTGACATAAGATTAAAAAGTGTTTGTACAACCAAAACTAAAGCTGCTAAAATTAAAAGGGAAAAGAATAACTAAGAAAAAAATCTTTGCAGAAATTTCTCTAGTAAAGATCTTATTTCTAAGAAACATAACGAGCTTATTCAAATTGATAAAAATAAGAGCCATTCCTCAGCTGATAAATGGTGAAAGGATATGAGCAGGTAATTTTCTTTTTTTTTTAATCCTTATCCTTTTTATTTTATCTTATTTTAACAATTATATGTAATAACAAATTTCCACATAAGTTTTCCAAAGTTATATGATCCAAATTTACTCCCTCTTTCTTCCTTCCCTTCCCCCAACCACATTCTGGAGTTGGCAAGAAATTTGATCTAGGTTATACATGTATTATCATATGAAATATATTTACATATTGTTCATTTTTGTAAGTGAATAATCTTATAAAACCAAAACCCCAAGACATAAACACAAATAAAATAAGGTGAAAAATTATAAGCTTTGATCTGCAAAAATCATTTGCTTTGACTCTAATAATTCTTTCTCTGGAAGTTATTAAAGGGATTTTCTTAATCTTTCCCTCTGTCGCTTTAAGAGGCAAGAACAGAAGGATTTCTAAGTAGGAACTGACAGGTGTCTATGAGCAAGAGCTGAAGATTCCGTTACCTAGAAGATAAGGAAAATATATAAGGAAAGAATCAGGTCTCTGGACCTTGAGGGGGCAGGTTCTCTGTCTCTTAGGCTCTAACAGTTTTGACTACTGACAGTTGGGATAGAGAAAATGGATTTAAGGAGTTTGTAGGCGATGAATGTTTACTTATTAGTATAGGTAGGTAGTTAGTGAATAAATTTAAAGGTAGAGTAGGTTAGCTTAGGCCTGGCCTGACCAGGCAGAAGAACCTATCCTTGAAGACAGTTAGAGGAGGGTTTTTTTTTTTTAGAAATTTTAGTTAGGATTAGGAATTTAAGTATAGTCATAAGGCATTAGAGTAATAATTTCTCTTTCCTCCTTTCTATTTTCTATATGTACTTCTCAAATTAAACTAAGTATTTTATCAAATTGCTCTCCTCACTTTTGCAAATTCCTACCAAATTCCTTACAAGGTGGATAGAATACTTTGTCATAAGTCCCTCATAATTGTCCTGGACCATCGTATTTTTGAGAGTAACTAAGTCTATCACAATTGGTCATTCCACAATATTACTGGTACTGTGTATGATGTTCTCCTCATTCTGCTTATTTCGATTTGCATCAGTTCATGTAGGTCTTTCCAGTTCTGAAGTCATCCTTAACAGGTAGTTTTCAAAGGAAGAAATCTAAGATATTAATAGCCATATTAAAAAAATGTTCTGAACCTTTAATCATTAGAAAAATGCAAATTAAAGCAATGTGATAGTCTACTTCATTCCCATTGGATTGACAAAAATGAAAACAGAGAAAAATTGAAAATGTTGAATGGGGCTATGGGAAAATAGGCATATTAATGCACCATTAGTGGAACTGTGGATGGGTTCAGTCATTCAGAAAACAATTTGGAACAATGTCCAAAATGTCACAAAACTATTCTTATCTTTTAACCCAGAGATACTACTACTAAGTAAAAACACCATCCCCACAAAAAAGAAAACGAAGAGCAAAGTTTTTGTGTATAAAAACATTTATAACAGTTCTTTTTGTGGCAGTAAAGAACTGGCAACCCAAGGAGTATGCATAGATTGTGAAATGACTGAACAAATTATAGTATATGAATGTAATGGAATACTACCATGCTATGTTATTCATCCTTCTTCCCTTTCAGGTATGGCTCTTTCTAGCTGCCCCAGTTCCTCCTTCTTTTCAAAAAGGTCCAATCACACCATGGAATGATGTTTTAACTTGCTCATGATTTGCATTTAAATGAGACAGAGTAGCACAAAGCCATCAGCCTTATTGTTTTTACCAGAATCATCAAAGTCCAATGGCAAGACAAAAATCAGGGGTACTGCGATGGTCAAGGATGCATCTTCGGTGGCTGACCAAACTCTAAGCATTCTATAGCACCTGTTTCAGCAGCCTTCATGGCACTTGGAATGAATTGTTCTCATTTGTTTCTTTTTCTGGAGAATGTCTTCACATGCTTGGGATAGACATCCCCCTAAATCATTGATGGGTTTGAGGCCTGTCAGTTACCCTCAGCCTGGTATAGCTGGCCTGCTGAGACAGATTACCAGGTTATGGCCACTGTGCACATTATAGCTTCTTGGAGCCACAGGTGGTAGTTGGGTGAAAGATGGCCACTGAAGGTGGCTCTGAAAATGGTTCTGCAAGTCCTCACACCAGAATGCTAGTCCTCTATGAATACCTCATACATCCTTATTGTGTTTTAAAAAAAAAACAACAACACAAGGGGCAGCTTCAGAGAAACCTGGGAAGACTTGTTTGAACTGATGAAGAGTGAATTGAAAAGAAACAGGATACTGAGTTATATAACAGCCACATTAAGACAAACACCTTTGAAATACTTAAAAATTCTGATTAACATGAAGACAAATCACCATTCTA